>NW_020954556.1:62529146-62840347 GCF_900497805.2 Vombatus ursinus
ATAGATAGATAGATAGATAGATAGATAGATAGATAGATAGATAGATAGATAGATAGATAGTCCCTGCTTTCTAGGAACCCAAAGTTTGATAGGGGAGAGAATTTGCAAACAACTATGTATAAACAAGATACAGACAGGATAAATTGGAGAGAGGGTCAGAAAAAAGTCACTAAGATTAAGATCTACAAAAAGCAATCAATAAAAATAGATTTTGTAGAAGGATACATCAAGTATCATTACTAAAAGTCTGATATGCAAAATATACAAGCAACTGACACAAAGATGTAACACCAAGAACCATTCTACAATAGGTAAGTGGTCAGAGGATATGAACAATTGTCTAATGAAGAACCACAAACTGAAAATGACAACATGAAAACATTCTCCAAATGACTAATGGTAAAATAAATACTACTCTAAGGTTTCACCTTGCACCATATGAATTAGTAACAATGAAAAAAGATGATGAGAGCCAATGTTGGAGGGATTGTGGAAGGACAAGCACAGGGGGACAGGTTCAACATGATGGAATATCAGAAAGAAGTATAGCCGAACTCTACCACACAACTCCTTTACACCCAATCAAAAAATGTACCATACTGACCTTGGATCATGACATCCAAGGAAAAAAAAAATCACTGTGATTCATTATCCCAGCCCAGATTGGTACAAGGAGACAGAGAGGTCTGACTGGCAAACAGTGGAAATGAAGGCAGGAACAGCCATGAAAGCATTCTAGAATGCTGTGCACCAAGGAGGGAGAAAGGGAGAGAGGGAGTGAGGGAGAGAGGGGAGGGGAGGGGGAGAGAGAGAGAAAAAGAGAGAGAGAGAGAGAGAGAGAGAGAGAGAGAAAGAGGGAGGGAAGAAGTGAGGGAGAGAGAGAGAGAGAGAGAGAGAGAGAGAGGCTTTGCACCAGCTAGAAGCCTCAGATCTAAGACACGTGCAGGGAAAGGTAAAAATGAGAAGCTCTCTTACTCACTCTTCAGTTTCTGGTCACAGATTCAAGGCAGAGGAGGGAACTTGTACCTAGGATTGTGGAGTGTATCTAGGTTGTATCTAGGGTAAGGAGTGGTTCCAGGTCCTAGGCAATATACTAAGCAAAGATTAAGTTCAAAAGCTCTGCCGGGGGTAGAGAGTGGCATCTCCTTTCCAGCCTCCAGCCCAGTCTGAAACCTGCCATGGAATAATCAGGACAGGATTTCTAGACCAAAAGGGAGCCTCCAGGTTTGTCACTCGGAATAAACAGAGTTTTCCTGCTAACTGGTAAGGGTTGAATCCAGCAGCAGACTACTGAACCCCAAAAAGAGATACATGCTCATAGGAGTGTTGGTCAAACCGAAACCTAGGTCAGGAATTAACAGAGCTGAGATTAAGAGGACAACAATCAAACTTTGCCCTGAATTAGACTACTCTCAAACCATTAAAGGTTTGCAAATTGCCAGCTCAACTATCCTGAGATCCCCAGAATAATGTAACATGTATTTCTCAAAGAAAGCAACAGCTAAACCATTGGGGATACAAGCCCAACTCAGAAATTCCCTTCAGAAGTATGAAGAGCCTGGTCCTAACATAAAATACAAAGTGGGGAAGTAGGCTGGATGAATGAGCAAATAAAAAAAGAATCCCACCATAAAAAGTTATTACACTGACAGGCTCAAGACACAAACCCCAAAGAAGAGAATAACTCAAAAACTTCCACAAGCAGAGTTAAAACACACACATACACACACACACACACACACACACACACACACACACTCACACACAGCTTGGGCACAAATTCAATTAGAATTCCTGGAAGTTATAAAGCAAGGGGTTTTTGTCTTTTTAAAAAATTTTATTTTTTTTATATAAATGAAACAAGAACACTAGAGGAAATATTAGAAAGAAAATGACAGCTATGGAAGAAACAATTGAAATGAAAATTAACAGCTTAGCATAAGAGATATAAAGCCTCATTGAAACAACAAATTCCCTGAAAATTAGAATGGATGAAACAGTTATGACTCCATGAGACAATAAGAGTTTTTTCAAAGCTAAACTGAAAGTAATGTAAAATATTTCAGAGCAAAAAACTGGAAAACAAATCAAGGAAATCTTTTTGGACTACCTGAAAAACATCACCAAAAATAGAGCTAAACATCATATTTTAAAAAATCATAAAATACATAGGTCTCTTCAAACCAGAAGGTAATGTGGAAATAGAAAGAAGCCACTAGTCACTTTCTGTAAGAAATTCTGAAATGAAAATACTTAGGAACATCACAGTTAGGTACCTATTAGTATGAATGATGAATCCTCTGAGGTGGTCAAACAATTTGAATTTACACAGGATATTTCCATTGGGCTGGAACAAATTACCAAATTTTACATAATTATAACTTTAAATAGTGTGAATTCGAATACATGTGACCATGTCAGGGGATTCATTAATTGCAATAAGCAACGCCTAGCTTTATATTCAAAATGCAGAGAATCCCAGTCAAACAAACAAACAAAATACTACAAGTAGTCAGGGTAAAAGAAGAATACAAGAACCAAGAAATCACAGACAGTTCATACAAGATTTAGCAGCCACAGCTAGTAAGAAGCAGAGCTTAGAATATAATATTTCAGAAGGCAAAGGCCAGAGGCTTCCAACAAAAATAACTTACCTTGCAAAAGTGAGTATAATCCTTTAGAGGTGGAAAAAAAAGGACCTTTAATGAAATATAGGTTTCCAAGCGTTTCTGATGAAAAGACCAGAGCTGCATAGAAACTGAAGTATAAACACAGAAGTCAAGATAAAGTTTCTCTGACAAAAATCTGGTATCTGTGACATACACAGTACTGACTGAAATATATAAGAACATTTGCCATTACCCAATAGATAAATGGTTAAAGAATGAACAGGAGCTCTCAGAAGAAATCCAAGTGATCAATAGCCCTATGAAAAAATGCTCCAAATCACTAATGATTGGAGAAATGAAAAATAACACAACTCCAAAATTCTAACTCAAAACCATTAGGCTGGCAAAGATGACCAAAAAAGGCAAATGACAAATGTTGGAGGGACAACAGGAAAATAGGCATACAAATGCCCTACCAGTAGAGCTATGAACTGACACAGCCATTCTGGAATGTAATTTGGAATTACTCTACCCAAAGTCTCTAAACTGTGCATACCCTTTGACCTAGGGATAATACTATTAGAACAATATACTAAAGACATCAAGGAAAGAAGAAGTAGGCTTATATGCACAAAAATATTTATAGTAGGTCTTCCGTTATAGTGATATCAAGAGGTGTCAATTTAGGAAAGGCTGAAAAATAAGATATATGAATGTAATATAATGTTATTGCACCGTAAGAATGATGAAACAGTTTTAGAGAAACCTAGCAATCTTAGTAAAAATTAATGCAGAGTGAAGAGAATTTGCACATTTTATACAATAACATTGTAAAGAAAAACAACTTTGAAAAATCTGAGAACTCTGATTACTGCAATAATTGAACAACATAAAGAGGTCTAATGATGAAACATGTTACCCACCTCAAGACAGAGAGGTGATGGACTCAAGTTTCAGAATGAGATACATTTTCAGACTCATCCAATGTGGGAATTTGTTTTGCTTAACTACACATATCTTACAGGTTTTTATTTGTTTTTTTTTTCCCCATTTTTTTCAATGAGGGTGGAAAGAAATTTGGGAAGAGTGCTAATAAAACGGCTGCTAAAAAAAAAAAAAGAAGAGAAAAGAGGGACATTGAAACATTTATAAAATGCAGAGATGTGAGTAAAAGAAAAGCAAGAAGAAAACAAATAAGAGGACAGTGCTGAGAGTTACAGGGTGAAGATATTACATACCTAAAAGGAAAAGTAAGCTATATTTAAGAAAAATTCAGTTTCATGTTTAATCCTCTTGCTCTATTCTACTTTGTACGTAGAAAGGCTAATTTTATCTACTGTGATAAGTTTAGAATTTGAAAAATGAAATTATAAGACCAAAGCCACAATTAAATGTATTTTTAAATTTGAATTTTAAAATGACAAAAGGAAATCCTAAAATATAGCTAGGTTGCAATTACTGCAAGTTCAAATGATGCAAAATTTAATTTAGTGTGAAAAAGGTGATACCCGATCATGTTTGATGCAAGTTAAACTTCAAGTAATGCAAAGAATGTTTTAATCTCCACTTGCCTATCATCACATGTGGATGTGATATGTTGCCATGGCATACTACATTTCCACCCCTGTTGTTAATTTTTTTAAGAGCCCTTAAGAAAATGGACAAAAGAAAGAATACTTCAGATGAAAACACTACTAATACAAAAAAGAAGTCTTTTTTTTATTATATTGGAACCAAAATTTGAAGTAGCTCAATGGCATGAATATGGTCACAGCAATTATATTATAGGACAAGATACTAGCATACCTGAACCTATAGTATGGAAATACTATAAAAGATACAGATGAAAAGAGAAAAATGCAAAGTTACACTAGCATATTGTAGTTTGCAAACAATTACAAGGAATAGAAGTGTTTCAACAAAAGAAATAATGTCTTTTAGCTGTATCAACTGAATATTGCAATAAAAAATGTATTCCTCTTAGCACAGCAGCCATTCAGACAAAAGCTTCAAGTTTTTTTTAAGATACTGAACGAAAATGGAAATAAAATGGCTAGTGAAGAAAAATTTACTGTAGTTTCTACTGGTTCCATCACTTAAAAAAATCAAGTTCAATTGCATAAAGTTAAAATTACTGGAGAAGTAGACAATGTTGATGAGGTCTTTTCTTTTTGTCTTTTGATTCCTGCGTAAACTAGATTTAAGTGAGGCAGAGTTGCATGAAGTCATCAGCCTCACTCTCTCCTCCAGAGTCATCACAGTCCAGTGGCAGGACAGGATCAAGACGACTGGCAATGGCTCAAGATGCAGTGAATGACCTTGGTGTCTCTGATGTCTAATCAAGATCTAAGCACTCCACAGCACCTGCTTCAGCTGCCTTCATGGCCGCTGGAACAAATTGTCCTCATCTGACCATTCCACCAGGGGAAGTCTTCACATGCTTGCGGTAGACACCCCACTAACTCACCGATGGGTTTGAGAACCCTCAGTTACCCTCAACTTGGTTTAGCTCTTCTGCTGAAATGGTAATCAGGGTGCGACCATTGCACATGCTACAGCTTCTTGGAGCCACAGGTAAGAGTTAGGTGGAACAGGCGGACAAGTGCTAGGCAGCCCTCACACCAGAAGTACTAGTCTTCCCTGAACACACCCTACACCCCTGTTAAATGTTAAATGTCCTAGTGTGTTGACTAAATAACTGAAGAAGGTGGAAACACTGATCAACAAAATTTTAATGTGGATAAAACAGACTTATATACCAGAAAAGGATCCTTTTTCTAGAAGTTCAATTTTTTTAAAAAGGAAAAACTCAACCTGAATTTAAAATTTCAAAGGATCACTTGACTTTTTTGTTGGGAAATAATACAGAAGGTAAAACTAATACTTGTTTGCAGATCTTGAAAGCTTCACGCTCTGAAGGGCTATGACCATGGACCTCTTGGCAATTCTTTGTTGGTCAAACAAGAAAGCATAGGTGACCAAAGCCACTTTTAAAGGCTGGTTTTCAAGTTATTTTAGCCCAGCTGCTGAAAAATATTTCAAGGACAGGAAGATCCCTAAAAGCATTTTTGATTTTAGATAATGCCCCCACATCATCCAGCAAGGGATCCAGTGGATACATCACTGGCCTAGAGTCAGGAAGACCTGAGTTCAAATCTACCCTCAGATACTTACTTAGCTACGTGACCCTGAAGAAGTCACATAACCCTTTTTGGTCTCAGTTTCCTCATCTGTAAAATGAGCTGGAGGAGGAAATGGCAAACCACTCCAGTATCTTTGCCAAGAAAACCTTACATGAGGTAATGAAGAGTCAGACAGGACTGAAACGACTGAACAACAACAACAGGTCATCCAATTATACTTCCTTCATTGTGTGACATGTAAGCAAACAAATTTACTGATATGAAAGAAGCTCTCTCCACCCACTAGTATATGTAGGAAGATTTAGAAGACCAACAGTTCAGTGTATACTGCTAAAAATATTTTGGACAATGATAACATTTTTACAATATCATCAGGCTTAAGTTTAGGTGTGATGTTTAGCATTTTTTTATCTTTAATTTTTCTTTCTATAACTACTCTACTACTTTGTAATACATTTTAATCAGAAACACATCTCATATTTTGCTGTTACATAAACAGATAAAAAACTTGTTTTCGAAAATCCCAATTACATATTTCCAGTGAGCTAGAACAAATTACCCTATTTTGCATAAAATTATAACTTCAAATAGTGCAAATTCAAGTATAACTACTTCAATGAATTTCCTTATCCTCATTAATCAAGACCAAGTAACATTTGTAAATAAAAGCTTTCTATAAGTTGCCATAAAATATACATACAATTCAGTCAAAACTACTATAGTCAAGAAGGCAGCATGAAACAATGAAAAGAGTACTAGAAGACAAGTCAGAAAACCAAAGCTGACGTCTACCTCTTTCAGTTTGCTTCATGAAAATGAGAACTAAACCTATGCAAGCTAATAAAGTCACCAAATGAGATCATATATAATAAGAAAAGAAGAGGGCCGAGGACAGAAACTTGGGGATACCCAAAGTTAGAGAAAGTGACTAGGATTAAAATCTAGCAAAGGAAACTGAGAAAGAACAGACAGGAAGTGAGGAAATAAAGATTAGATAAGATGATTTTTAGGGTAACTATCAGATCTAAAATTTTACACACTGAGATTCCAGGTCAGATATTCTATATTCTACGCTGAAAAATGCTTTCGAGTTTTAACGGTCTATACCAGTCTAACTTTAATCTCTTACTATATTGGGCTTTAAAACACGGTTTTACACAGAGCTAAAATAAAATCAAACCTTTTCTGATTACATAAGAGACTTTGACCTAAAAGCTGCAACCTCTTTCAAAAGGTCTTAATTGGGTGTGGAAATCAGTACTATAAAGATTCTACCTTAGATAGTTTATTTTAAACATAATATACTAATATACAGTAACACAATATATTAATAAATATTCATTAACATTTAAATTAATGTAAAGAAAAGTTTCCTGAGTATTATTATTATCTACAGTTGGAGTGGGGAAACTGACAAGGTAGTCAGTTACCCTCCCACATCACTCATATGCCTTCTGCCACTATCTCTTCCTTCATCCCTGTTTCATATGATAAAGTGGCCCCTTCTCCTCACCAATGCAAACCCTTTTACCAGCACAAGCAATCTCATTCTATCCCCTCTTCTCCAGCAGAATTTCCCCTTGATCATCCTTACTCTCTCACTAATCTTCAACAGCTCCTTCTCTACTGGCTGCTTTGCTTCTGCCTACAAATATGCCTATGTCTCCCCCATGATCAAAAACCTTTTCTTGGTCCATCTGTCCCCACTGACAATAATCCCATATTTCTCCCCCTTTTGCAGCTAAATTCCTTGAGAAGGCCATGTATAATAGCTGTCTCTACTTCTTTCCACTCAACTCTTTGCAGTTTGGCTAATAATTCAACACAAACTGCTCTCTCCAAAGTTACTATGATTTCTTAATTGCCAAATCTCATGGACTCTTCTCAGTCCTCAACCTTCTTGATCACTCTGCAGCCTCTGACACTGTCAATCACCATCTTCTCTTTTTTTTTTGTTTGAAGAAGTAGAATTTATTTGCAAGATAACATGCAATTTAATTTTACAGCTGTTTAAAATGATATGAAATGTAGGATACAACTATTGGTTGCATATAAATAAAACTAAGCATCAGAAAAAAATTGTTATTTTGCAAAAATTGTTATATTACAGATAGATATCTTTTAGAAATTGGGCTCAACTGGCTGATATCTTGTGATTCCTGATGCTGTTTGGAAATTCCCAAGGAATATCTGTTGAGAGTAATGCCAAAGGCAGAGGAAATTTTAACATGAGATGAACATAATATCCACGACTTTCAATTCCATGTTACTCAATAATGTCAGAATCATTCAAAGTCCTCGGAATCAGGGTATCCAGGAAAGAAGTAGACAAAGGAAGAAGTTTATATACAAGAAAGTCATTTAGACTTCATTTAACTGTATGAATTTGGTTTAAAACAATTAACTCTCCTCTTTCACAAATTCAGCACCATTTATAATATTTTTTTTCGTTACAATCACCCTCTTCTTAAAACTCTTTCCTCTGCAGGTTTTCATGATACTGTTCATTCACTTGGGGTTCTCCTCCTAGGTGGCATACATAGTAGATAGAGTGCTAGGTGTGAAGACAGGAAGACGTGAGTATAAATCTGGCCTAAGATACTTACTAGCTGTGGGATACTAGGCATGTCACTTTACCTGTTTGCCTCTGTTTCTTCAGCTGCAAAATGGAGATAGCAATAGCACTTACCCTCCATGGCTGATGTGAGGATCAAATGAGAGAATGCTTTTAAAGAGTTAGCACAGAACCTGTATGTAGTAAGTACTCAATAAATGCCTGTTTCCTTCTTTCCTTCCTTCCCACCTGTCAATCCACTTGTTCTCTGCCTCCTTTGCTCAATCTTTGTCCAAGTCATGCCTATTTACTGTGGGGGTCCCCCAAGGCTCTTTCCTGGGCCCTCTTCTCTTTTTCTCTCTACATATAATTTTGCTAGATGATTTTATCTATGACCATGGTTTTAATTATCATTTCCATGTAGATGATTCTCGAATGTAAACTTATCTAAGCTAATTCCCATCCTCCACATTAGACATCTCTAATTGGATATATCATGGATGTCAAACTCTGCATGTCCAAACTGAACTCATTATCCTCCCCTCAAAACCCTGCTTTCTTCCCAACTTCTCTATTTCCTGCTGAGGGTACCACCATCCTCCCAGTCTGCCAGGCTCACTAGGGGTCTTTTCTCTCCTCACTATCTCTCAAATCCCCATATATAATCAGTTATCATGTCCTATCTCCTACCCTCTTAACATCTCTCTGGTACATCCCCTTATATCCTCTAACACTGTACCAACCCTAGTGCAGACCCTTATCACCTCACACTGGAGTACTAAAACAGCCTGCTGGTTGGTCTTGTGAAATTGAAAATTGATTTTTAATTCTATTTCATTAAGACTTAAGCTAGATTTAATATTCCCCTTCCTTATAAATTTTACTCAGATAACCTGAGGCCACTTGTCTCGACAATTCTTACGCTGCAATTGATACCTCCACCCTAGTATTGAAACTTGTAACTCTACCTGGGTAACTTCACCTATCACCCATATTTCAGTGCTTAACCTAAAGGTCAAGTTGATTCCATCAAAGCTGCTACCCACTAATCCCATCCCCTGAGGACTACTCCCTGGCCTGAGAACTAACCTCATCTCCCAAGGCCATTTGCAATAGGGAGGAGTTGAGATGACACCCAACCTTCTCACAGAAGTGTCTACTAATTGGGACTATTTTACCTTTGTCTTGTGACAAAGTCTTTACCACAAGTCTTCTTTGTGATTAAAGAAGTTTCAGAAGGGGAGGTCTAAACAATCTTAATATCAAACAGAGGTTGCTTTTTTTTTTTTAATTTTCTGGCCAATCAGAAGAAGATATACCTATGTTGTTTGAGATTTTGCTCTGTCATCATATTAATCTGGGCAGCTAGGTGCACAGTGCCAGCCTGTAGTCAGGTTTTTTAAACCTGAAGCAGGGATTCTGTCACATCACATGCATCATTTGTTATTCTTACTTGAAAATTAGAAAGGTTGATGGACTTGGTGGTTCATATGTGTAGTCCCTGCTACTGGGAGGGCTGAGATTAGCAGACTGCTTGAGTTTGGGAATTATGAGCTGCAGAAAGGCTAAAGTACCAAGTCTGGCATGAATATGGTGAACCTCTGGGGGTTTTGAGTGGGAAGATCAGCTACTTAGGGAGGGCCTAACCAGCTTGGATTGGAAACAGAGTAGGTCAAAGTTTCCCTCCTGATTGATCATCAATGGGGTTGAGCCTCTCTTAGGGGCCACTCTTCTTCCAGACTGCGTAAGATAGAGAGACCCAGTCTTCCCCCTCCCCTCAAAAAAAAATTAGAAAAGAAGAGAAAATTATAAAGGTCAGAGGATCATAAATTCAGAACTGGTAAACGCTTTGAAGCCCACTGATTCCAACTCCCTCATTCTGCAAATGAGGAAACTAAGGGACAGAGAGAAGAAAGGCTTAGTGTCCACAAAGAGATAATCTTTCCATCATACCCTGCTTTGATCAGGTAACACCTAGAGAAATGACAACTGACCTTGTTAGAGTGCTTTCAGATTTGCAAAGCTTAACACAAACCATCTAATTTTATGGTCTTACCAGTCCTGTGAGGTAGTTACTGCAATTATTACTATCCCCATTTTGCAGATGATTTGCCAGAGTTGAAAAGCTAGTGAATGTTAGAGGTGGGATTTGTATTCATTCAGGTTTTCCTTAGTGCAACTCCAGCTCCCTATTTGCCTCAAAGTAGAAATGTAGTACTTTTTGTTTACTTACTTGATTTATCTTTTGTGTATCTCTTTTCGAAAATAAAGACTTAAAAATCTTTTAAAAATTCTTATCTTTTGTGAATGTATCTGATCTCTTCTCTCCCCTATCCAGGAAGCCATCCTTTGTAAGAAAAAAAAAGGGAGGGGAACAGTCCAGTAAAAGTAACTAATATTATCAATCAAGTATGACAGTATATGTAGTATTTCACACCCATAGATCCTCACTTCTGCAAGGGGGGAAGAGAAGCACATTTTTGTGTCTCTTCATAGTAGATATAACCTTGTTAGTATTTCCAGGGAAAGACTAATTTCAGATAGCCATCCTTATTTTGATTAACAATTAATCATTAGTTTAATTCATTACCCTAAGAATTCATATTTGTCTTTTTTTCTCATTGTTATTCTTAAATAGAATTATCATTTGAGGATTATATTAAAACTCATTCAACCAGAACAGTGGCTGAAGAAGTAGCCAGTCTGATAACAGTTTTAGAATCTGTTGCATAGTTTTACAAAATATTATTGCCTCAACATTCTAGAGCACAGAGAATTTAAATGCAGTCTGGCAATACATCAAAAGATACTGTATGTGAGCAAACTATTTCCTGCTTTTGCCTAGTCATTTCTTGGAATACTGTCTTTCTCTTAAGTAACTTATGTAGATATTTTAGTCAAGGTTTATTTATTTTCCAAAAGACATTTTAAGAGCTCTGTGTAATGTGTTCCTAATTGTGGGTAATGCATTTAAGCAATACTTTCTATTACTTATTTTTTGACAGAGAGATCCATCTTGTCTCCTGGGACTAGTTTTCTGTGGAGAATATTTTAGAGGGAGGTTTTTAATTCTTTCTGAGCTTAGAGCAATACAGCCAAAGTGATAAAGGATTAATGTAGTTGTCTACACAACTCAGGCAACCAAAAAAGCCCCTCTTATGGAAGCACCTGACTACTTTATTATGGAGGTTCTAAAGTACAGCTAACATAATTACAAGTCAGAGACAACTATGGATTTAGCTTCAGAAGGTTTTGGTTCAAGTCCTGGCCTTGCCACTTTCCTAGCTGTTTGACCTTTGGCAAGTCTTCCAGTCTCTTTGAAACTCAACTTCCACTGGCTGCTTCATAGAATTGTAAAAATTAAATGAAATAATGTATGAGAATCATATACAAATGTCAACTATTTTTATTAATCTTACATAAATTCTGACTGTAATGCTTTACTGTGGTATATTGGAGTTAGTTCTTCAAGGCATTGTGTCCAGAATTCCAATTCTTACCAATTGGGAAGTGTAGTAGCACTGCATAGGAGTGAAGCAAGGATTTCCATTATCACCACTATTATTCAACATTACACTAGAAATGCTAGATACAGAAATAAGAGAAGAAAAAGAAATTGAAGTAATTAGAATAGGTAATGAGGAAACAAAGCTGTCACCCTTTGTAGATGAAATGATGATATACTTAGAGAATCCTAGAACATCAACTAAAAAACTAATTGAAACAACAAATTCAACAGAGTTGCAGGATATAAAATAAGCCCACATAAATTATCAGCATCTCTATGTATTACCAACATATTCCAGCAGGAAAAGAAAGAAATTCCATTTTAAATAACTTCAGACAATATAAAATACTTGGGAGTCTACTTGCCAAGACAAACCTAGGAATTATATGAACACAATTACAAAATACTTTTCAAACAAATAAAGATAGAGCTAAACAATTAGAGAAATATTAATTGCTCATGAGTGGGCTGAGCCAATATAATAAAAATCACAATTCCATTTAAATTAACTTATTTGTTCAGATCCATACTTAACTACCAAAAAATATTTTGTAGAGTTAGCTAGAAAAAAATAATAACAAAATTCATCTGTTAGAATGAAGGGTCAAGAATATCAAGGTAAAAAATGGGGAAAAAAAACATGAAGGAAAATGGCTTATCAGTACCAGATCTCAATCTGTATTAAAAAGTGGTAGTCATCAAAACAATCTGGTACTGGCTAAGAAATAGAGTGGTGGATCAATGGACTAGGTTAGGTACATAATACACAGTAGTAAATTACCATAGTAATCTAGTGTTTGATAAACCCAAAGATCCAAGCTTTTGGAACAAGAGCTCAGCACCTAACAAAAACTACAGGGAAAACGGAAAGCAGTTTGGCAGAAACAAGGTATAGACCAACATCTCACACTGAATACCAACATGAGGTCAAAATGGGTATATCATTTAGACGTAAAGGATGATATCATAAGCAAATTAGGAAAGCTTGGAAAATTTAACCTTTCAGATCTATGAATAAGGGAAGAAGTTATGACCAAAGAAGAGAAAAAGAGGATCACAGGATGTAAAATGGATAATTTTTATTATATTAAATTAAAAGGGGTTTGTGCAAACAAAACCAATGCAGTCAAAATTAAAGGGAAAGTATGAAACTGGAAAAAAAAAGTTTATAGCAAGTTTCTCTGATAAAGGTCTTATTTCTTAAATATATAGAGAATGGAATCAAATTTATAAGAATACAAGTCATTCCCCAATTGATCAATGGTCAAAGGACATAAAAAAGCAGTTTTCAGAGGAAAAAAAAGATACCAATAGTCATATAAAGATGCTCTAAATCACTAATAATTAGAGAAATGGAAATTAAAATAGCTCTGAGATACCACCTCAGCTCAGATTAGCTAAGATGACAGAAAAGGAAAATGACAAATGCTAAGGGAAATGTAGGGAAATAGGTATACTAACGCACTATTGGAGAAGCTGTGAACTGCTCCAATATTCTAGAAAACAATTTGGAACTATGCCCAAAGGGTTATAAAACTGTACATATCCTTTGACCCAGTAATACTGTTACTAGGCCTGTACACCAAGAAGATCAAAGAGAAAGGAAAAAGGATCCATAAAAATAAAAATATTTGTTGCAACTCTTTTTGTAGTGACAAAGAGTTGGAAACTGAGGGGATACCCATCCATTGGGAATAACTGGGCAAGTTATGGTATATGAATGTGATGAAGTGTAACTTTGCTGTAAGAAATGATGAAGGGGATGGTTTCAGAAAAAACTTGGGAAGACTTAACTGATACAAAATAAAATGGTCAGAACCAGAAGAACAATCTATACGGTGACATCAATATTATAAAGATAATTAACTATGAAAGCCTTAGTAACTCTGATCAATATAATTATCCACCGTAACTGCAAGGGACTCACAATGTAAAATGCTGTCCACCTCCATATAAAGAACTGATGGACTTAGAATATAAATTGAAGCATATTTTCTTTTCCTTTCTTTATTTTTTCTTGTTTTTTTGAACACAACAAATGCAGAATTATGTTTTGCAAGGATTCATATGGATTAATGAATATCTATTTCTTGCTTTCTTGCTTTCTCAATGGGTGAGAAATGGGGTCTGAGGTTTGGTCTTAAGGCAGACTAGAACAAACTGTGAGAAGCCCTAAATCCCAGGTACACAACCTGATGACAAACTTGCCACAGCCAGAGAGAAAAAGAATAATGAAATCTCTAAATTAGAAGGAACGCCAAAGACCATTTTAACAAACTCTAACTGAACAAGAATCCTCTCCACAATACCTGATGCGATCATTCAAACTTTGCTCACAGACCTAAAAAAGAATTAGCCCTTCAACTTTTAGACAGCTCTTTTTTGGCAAGAAAAAAAAAATATTTAATCAAAAAAATCTCTGGCAGAAGAATGGCTCTGGAGAAGGGCAAACAATATGGCAGAGGTCTCCAAAATAGTCCCATCTGAAGACTGATGAATGAACAGAACTGGGTATTTTATACTGAAGAGAAGACTTGGGGGGAACCTAAGAGCTGTCTTCCAATAGCTAGTCTAAATTGTTATATTAAAGAGGAATTACATTAGTACTATTTGGCCCCAGAAGGGATAAAACAGTGAGTGGAAGTTAAGCTCAAAGTAAGGGAAGATTTCTTCATAATAAGAGTTGTCTCAAAATAAAATTAGTTGCTTATGGAGGGAGATATTGTCCTATCATTGGAGGTTTTCTCATCGGGGTGGGATGAACATTTCTCTGGGTTTTTTGTAAGAATATGCTGAACTAGATGATTCTCTAAGGCCTTGTACAATTCAGAGTCTGTGTCTATGACAGTGGTTAACTCTTAAACAACCAACAGATGTCCCCAGGTTTTCAAAGTTATCATGAAAGTATGGATCCTTGGAGGCACTGCTATTCTCAATTCCAATATGTGCTGATTAAGTCATGTTTAGCATCTTCCAAAGGCAAGTCAGTATTAGGGAGTTAAAAAACTAACAAATGATCCACCTGCTCACCCCCGTCCCACCAACCCCCACAAAACCCAAATGGTGTCACCTCTTATAATCTGGTCAGAACAGCAGTATCAAAATAAAACAAAACATTTCTATAGGATAAGAAACGAAAAGATTGACCCTAAACCCTTCTTGGGTTTTTTTTATTCTGATGGATTAATTTATAGCCTCTTCAGTGAAAGAGGAAAAAAAAACAATTCTGAATTTGCAAGTGCATTCATATTTTATTACAGAATACTTTATTGTTTTCACAGCTGTTCTAAGATTTCCTTTCATGGCTGGGATATAAATTATGGTTCTATTTGCTAAAGACAGGCTTCCTCATTATTCAGAATAAACAGCTCAGTAACAACTATCCTTTGCTGAAAGAGATTCCCCCTAAATCTTTTTACTGTAGGATGATGAAGCCATGATCATGTCTCCTGGAATATCTTTTACCTTCACCAATTAAAAGTTGGAAGGAAAGGAATCGATTTTTTTTAATACTTCATTACAATGACAGCTTTTTAAAATGAAAAGCCTATTCCATCTCAAAATTCTGATGTGGACAACATAACTACTTTTATAATCCAACCTTTGCTCTCATCTTTAAAATTGTGATAATTTTGCCTTTTGGAAAAATTAAATGCTTTGCACTGCAAAAGTCATGTAAAAGTTATTAAACCTATCATCAAGGAAATTCAGCCATTTTTCAGAACCATCAAAATTCTCTTTTCATTCACATTTCCTCATTACTTTTTTTTTCTAGCAAAGAGAACTTCTCAGGAACTCACTATTTGAATTTAGTCTTTGAAATTAAGTCTGTGCTTATAAAAATTTGAGTTTCCTTTACCTATCAGCACAGTCCTACTTTGGAAACCAATGACTTTGAATGCTCTGTTATATACGTTAACAATACTGATAAATGAACCACATCTACACTAACTGAAGGCAATAATAGGAGTTCACTTAATGCTTTATGATTTACAAAATGTCTTCCCCGCAACAATCCTTCAAAACAAGGAGTGGTGCAAGATCTTAACTTCATCTTACAATTGAAGAAATCAGACCTGAAATGTGAACTGACTGGTATGAGATAGCAGAGCTAGTGTCAAAGTAGGCACTTCTGACACCCAAGACCAGAACTCTTTCTTCTATAGTATGATGAAAAGAAAGAGCAGGACTATTATTAAAAGAATTATTTTAAAATATTTATTTGAGGGCAGGAGAGTAAATAGGTAAAGATCTCTTTGAAATTAAACTCATGCAAAACCACAAAGAGGATATACTTCTCCCTTGGCAAATCATTTTTTAACAATACAAGCATTTCAAAAATAATACCCCCTTCATTTACTTCTTTTTTAAATAATAATTTCTGATTTATTATTTTTAGAAGGCAACCTTAACTAGCAGGTTCAGGGAAAACACAAATGGTGATACCATCTTACTTCAACTTGAAAATACTTTATTTTTAATGACACTTTGTAAAACCAGAAGCAACCCAGTAATTCAACAAACCTTTATTAAGCAACTACTTTATCCAAGGCATAATATTTGGCACTGAGGATACAAAGTTGTTTTTTTTTTTTTTAGAAGACCACAAGTTTATATTCTACAAGGAGTGGGAGGAAGAAGCAAAGTGTCTTATCTTGTTGCATTGGTCAAAGGGTCCGTAATATTGATCAATCAATTTACAAATCATTCCCTGGTGGACAACCTCCTGGTAATGAGCCTCTCCACACTACTTAGGCTAGTCCTAAGGCAACAGACACATAACAATCCCTTGCTAGGCCTGTATGTTAGCTCCTTCTAGCATGACAAGATTCACCAAAGAATGCATTTGGCTAGCATAAGAACCCAGGATATTTGTTACAAGGGATTGCTCTCTGGGCAGGGGAAGGAGCAGAGATATATTTGGAAATGAAGATTATGTAAAAATAAAAGATAGCAATAAAAATGAAGAAATTAATATTTTAAGGAAAGAAGCCAGGGTCACCTCATACCATGAACAGGCATCAGATGACTTCACTGAAGGGTGTATAATACAATAAATGTTTAGTAGTGTTAGGCCCTTAAAGAAGGGTATTTTATGAAAGAGCTTGTAAATCATCATTTCAAAAGCTAAGGAGACCTGCAAAATCCCTGTGTGTGAGCTGGCCAGCTGGGAGAAGAAAAAAAGTTTATTTCTTAGCATGATCATGTTTTGTCTTAAAACACCAAGATGAGTTTTATGAAACATTCAAATTTAAATCTATACCTTTTAGTAACATTGTAATCTTACCATCAGCCACGAGCAGGCACCTGCTCAATGTAAATGTAAGATATGCACAGTGTAACTCTAGGTGAGAAAGATTTACCATAGCTCCTGGAGACTCAGCCAATTGTAAATTTTCTTTTGGCTCTCCTAACATAACTACTGCCTTTCAGTCAAGAGGGTCCTGGTAGGAATCCTAACTAAGGAAATAGGCATGATTAGGGGCTCTACTTTCTTTCAATTCAAAAACATAAGACAGCTTGTAGTACTTTAAGGGCATCAAACCCAGACTCCCAGACTTTAACTCATCCTGAACTTTCTTTCAAGCTGAGTGCTTTGAAGAAAATTCAGCTTCCAACAGTTGCATCATATGAGATTTTAGGGCAGCCAAAAAAGATTTCAGTTGAGAATTTCTTTCCTGGCCTGGATATCACAAAGCAGCATGCTCAACCAGAATTTTTATTTCACTCAAGCAATAGTACAGGATCAACATTCTGCAGTGATTGTCTAAGGGTGAGAGGCTTGGTTTTTTCATGGCTTTTAAACACATGACATAAAAAGGAAACAAAAGAAAACCTGAAATCATCAAATTTACTGAATGAAGAAATAAATAAAGGTACACTTTGGGCTAGTCACCCTACAAAGGGTGACTCATCCACCTCTAATCCCTTCCAATGCAGAAATTCTGCCATTCTGACAAATTACAGGTATGCTGTGGACCATGCCTTACTCAAGACTGTCCTGTAATTCTGGCTTGGGACTAGAACAAAATGAGACACTAATAGACCATCCAATACTGAACCAAAAAATTCATTTAACAATAGCATAGAAAAGATATCCAACAATGATACAGAATTGATTCAAGGAGATTAAGCCCACCTTGTTTCCATATCAAAATGTGTCTCATCAACAGGGTATTTGGGTTATGTGAGAATGGGGAAGTGGAAAGCCAAGTCCCTTGGACCAATCAAGTCTCCAGTACAGCTTTCCTGCCTTTTAGGGAAAAATCAGCTGAGCCTATATGTCAGTAATCCTACTACAGTACTCCTGTTACACAGTTATTACTCCAGAACCTGAAATTAAGTACTGGCTTCATCACTTCCCAATCACAAAATCATATACAGCTTACTCATCTGTAAAATAGGATTAATATTGGTACTCTGTAAAGCACTATTGGAAGATAATTGAGTTTAAATGCATGCAGCCTTTGTCTAAAACCTGTCTTCTAAAGGAAAGGTCTTCCTTTATTAAAGATTTCATAACAAACCCTAAGCTTTAAACTGAAAAAACATATTTGCCAGTGTAATAGACATTCAATCAATGTCTAGCAATGTTTTGCTCTAAATTTTGATAAATATTTTCACTAATATTTCCTACTCCACTTAACATCCCCACTCCTAAAACACAAAATAAGGTAATTTCCTAATATATGCAATTCTATAAAAAATGATAGAGATGAAATAATTCTGTTACTAATTGAGGTTATAAAATTTGGCAGCTAAGCTCATCCTGTTAGAGACAAAATAATAAATGCTTTCATATTATGTAATAGAGCACATGATCTATAGGATTGGCATTCCCAAAACTGTCCTAGTGAAAAGAGGTACCAAAGATTGGGCAGAATGAATGGATCATAGAATATTGGAGCTGAAGGGACTTCAGATATCATCTAGTCTAATCCCCACGTTTTATGGAGGAGGAAACAGACCTAGAGAAGGGAAGGGATCAGACCCAAATCTAGAACCCAGGTCTCTTTGATTCCCACTCCAATGCACTCTCTGGCAACTTTCAAATTAGTCATTCTAAAAAATGTAAATATATTTGTAAGAATTACAGATAATGTTGCGGGCAGCTAGGTGGCGCAGTGGATAGAGCACCAGCCCTGAAGTCAGGAAGACCTGAGTTCAAATGTGACCTCAGACCAAACACTTGACACATACTAGCTGTGTGACCTTGGGCAAGTCACTTAACCCTGACTGCCTCACCAAAAAATAAATAAATAAAAACAAAGATAATGTTGTACCATATAGACCTCAATGTAGAGTAGACTTCAAATGTTTGACCTACCAATCCAAGAAGGATTTTTATGAAAAAATTGCATTTAGCTAAAGCAGAAATTGTCAAAAAGAATTAACTCGTTAGATGATTGCTATACAACAGCACATATTTATTGCATCTTTAGATAATACATAATGATTTTATAATATGTGAATTCCAAATTCCAAATTCTTTCAATTTGCATTTTTAAAATGTTACTAAACGTTTCACTCCAAAGTTAACTTAACTAATATACACTAATTTCTGTGGTTTTTCATTATAAATTGGATGTTTACATTTAAGCTCATCCTCCTTCTCCCTTTGTATGTAAAACTGACAAATAATACAAATTGTTCTGGAATTCTGGAAGAGGTGAGGCCAACTAAAATAAATTGAGGTGACTAATGTATATTAACACTGTTACTAGTCCAATAAAATGTAAATATTAAGATAATAGCCCATTTCCTATGATGTTCAACATTTTAGTTCAAATTTAAAATCAAATACTGAATAAGGAAGCTTGTCAAGTAAATTACTAAGCTAAAAATATTCAGCATAACAAGAATTCCAATTTATTAAATAAATGGAAATATGAGTATCTTTCCTTAGATCAAAGTCAAAATGAGAAATCAGAAAAACACAAACCTCAATCACACTCAACAATATGAATTTTAGGCTTCGTATTAAAATATTCTATGCAAGCTGAAGAAACAGTTGCATTTTTGGTCCTTTAATCATAATCACAACTGATAAAAGTGCACAGACTAGGGCAAACTTCAGCTCTCCCTTCCTGGTACAAAAGTAATTGTTGACAAGGTAAGCAATGGCCTGAGAAAGTAGAAATATATTGAGACTAATGGGCAAGTTCCTTCAAACATCTAAATTCTATAAAGTTTTTGATTGGAGTGGAGTGAACTGGCTCCCAAGTTCATAATCTCAGAGCCATTTTTGGTTCTTTCCCCTCTAATGCTCCCCACAGCAAATCACTTACCAAATCCTGCAAGCCATACCTATTATTTTTGCATCTATTATGCATAATTTTTGCATCTATTCCTTGATCAACACTTAAATAACCCCACTAGTTCACGATCTCCCTTCTGAACTCATGGATTAGCTTTTTATTTGGAAGTAATCTTCCTTAATGGCAAATCTAACTATGCCCCTTTGATCAAAAAGCTTCAGGGGAACAACTCTGAAACATGATAGAATTCTGCCCAAAGCACTAAGTAATAATGACTTCAGAAGACTGATGATGAAATGTGCCACCTGTCAATAATCATTAATGAATAATAATAATTGCTATATGATAATAGCTAGCATTTCATAGTACTTAAAAAGTTTATAAAGCACTTTACAATTATCTCATTTGATTGTTACAAAAACCCTGGGAGGCACATAGGAAAATAGAAGGAGAAGGGAACAAGAGAAGGGGGGGAGAGATAGAACGGAAGGCAGACTAGGGGAAGGGGTATTCAGAATACATGCCATCTTGGGGCAGGGGGAGGGACAAGATGGGGTGAAAATTTGGAACTCAAAATCTTGTGGAAGTAAATGTTGAAAACTAAAAATAAATAAATTTATTAATTTTTTTAAAAAACCCTGGGAGGTAGGTGTTATTATTATCCCTATTTTACAGATGAAGAAACTGAGGCAAACAGAGGGTAAGTGATTTACCTAGGGTCTGAGGTTGCATTTGAGCTCAGGTCTTCCTGACTCCAGGTTCAGCACTCTATCCACTGTGCACATAGAGGTGCTAAGCCGTTGCTGTTGTTGTCTGTCCTTTGCGCTCAAAGAGGACAAAATGACATAACAACGTCAGAGGCAAGGTACAGTGTGTCTGGCTGTGGGCGATCAGACCAATAGAAGCTGGAGAGGCTCTATCACAGGTATTTGCCAAGCTACCTCTTAGCAAAACGTAGAAAAAGCATTGTCTCTGGAGTCAGAAGCCTTGGGTTTGATTTCAGCCTCTGACATTTACAACCTATATTATCTCTGCAAGTCACCTACCTTCCCTGAACCTCAGTTTCCTCCTCTGTAAAATGAGAGGTTTGGATTCATGACCTCTGAGGTCCCTGGCAGCTTTGTCTAGATAACTGATCCTATGATTCTATCACTAGAGTGGATAACAATACATTTTCAGACATGATCTATCAGTTTTTCCTAACTGTATTTGCTTGCTACTAGGGAAGGTTGAGCTACTAGAAAAAACTATTGATGGCTGCTAAATTAAAAATTTTTTTAAATATTAATAAAATTTAAACCTTCAGTGGTTAGTCTGGTATTTAATACTTTCCATAATCTGGCTCCAACCTACCTTTCCAGACTTACTTCATATTACCCTTTAGCATATTATGTTCTGCCAAAATGGATTATTAGAGATTTCTCAAGAACGGCATAGCATCTTCCATCCCCATGCACTCATAGAGTCCTCTCTTCAGGCATGAAAATGGACTCCTCCCTCATCTCTGCCTATTACATTTTGTCTTTCTCCAAAGTCAGCTCATTTGGCACCTCCCCCATGAAGCCTTCCACGATCCTTCCCCCTTAGTTGCTAATGTGGTCTCCCTCCTAAAATAACGTTATAAAATACACACACATACACACAAACATATGTGTGTATGTATGCATATGTTTGTATATATGCATGTGTGTATGTATGCATGTTTGCATATATGCGTATGTGTATGTAAAATATGTGTGTATACATCTATGTACACATGCTGTAAGTGTCTAGCACAATACAAATTCCTTTAAGTTATAGACTGGTTCACTTTGGTTTTAGAATTCCTGGTACCTAAAACAGTACCTTGCACATAGTAGGTGCTTAAATGTTTACTGAATTGAACAAAAGGGCCTTCCAAAGAAGGGTGTGAGTGAAAGTACAGAAATAAAAAGGTATGGAACATACAGCAGACATGTTAGCAGTCCAATTGCGCCTGATCAAAACTGTATAGGGAAAAATAGTGTGATAAAAGCCTAAAACTTGACATGATCATATACTTCCACACAGTTTTATCATTATGCAAACTACATCACTCATGCCATCTTAGAATCTCAAAGTGATTTTGATGCATACACAACCAATAACTAACTTCACTTTTAAAAGGTGTCTGAATCATTTCAAAGTCTGAATAAAATAAATTTTTTTTAAAAAACTGAATGTTACTCCTTCAAAATCCAATTGGGCCAATAGTTATTACAGACTACACATATAAAATATTTGCCCTTTTAATCAAATTCCAATGTTGATTCAACCTTTCCACTGTACTTAACTCAATTATAGTCTACCTACCCATAAAAGAAGATTTTTAATAAATTTTTAAATAATAAATTTTTCCTTTGTGAAAATCAGTCTATCACTAATTTAAATATTTGTTTTAAATAGATAATTAAGAGAGTCTTTTTCCAATATAAAGATTTTTTTTTAATATTTTGGAACAAAAAATTTAGACATTTAGGGGCTAGAAATGGAAACTATATACAATATATGTATTTTGCCCCTGGGTTTCAAATTCAACTATGACAGACTGACAGTAGCTGGAAAATGTTCATTACATGACAGTTATTTGGAGGATATGTAGTATGTTTAGTGAAAAGCTAATGTTTTGGTCAGCTGAAATTCAATTATGTAATATTTTATTAGTTACAATGCAGGTAAGTCTCTTTAAAAGAAAAATGCAAATAAAATCTCTAACCAAAAAATATTATCAACAAATTAATGAAATCCCATAAAAGAATATGCACTTGTGGCTGGACATAAAAAATAGTTGACTTACAGAATTCGCTTCTACTGATTTGAGTAACAATAGTTCACATCTAGCTAGGTGACCCAGTAGATAGAGCTCCAGGCCTGAGTCAGGAAGACCTGATTTCAAATCTAACCTCAGACACTCAGTACCTATGTGGCACTGGGGAAATCACTGAACTCTGTTTGCCTCAGTTTCCTTCTCTGTAAAATGAGTTGGAAAAGGAAATGACAAGCCACTCCAGTATCTTTGCCAAGAAAGCAGGAAGAGTCGGCCATGACTAAAAAGACTGAACACGTGTTATGGTATTTATTATAAAGCGTTTTCTTCCCAATAACCCTCCTACAGGGCAGGCAGGGCAAATATTAGCCCCATTCCATAGAGGAGGAAAGCCCTGAGAAGTAAAGTGCTTACTCAGGGTTCACAAAGTTTGTAAGTAGCAGAGCCAAAACTTATACTCAGATCTCTGGACTCTAGGTCCAACATTCCTCTTACAGCACTCCACCCTGTATCTGGCAGTGTTGATAATAGAAATCTAACCTTCTCTCATCATACAACCAGCTCAAGACCAGTGCTGACTCACAATAAGTAGACTCCTACATGAAGAGACGACTTATGCTGCCAACGCTATTCATTTACACCTCCCTTGATATAAGAGATATTTTTAAGGGGAAAGATAGAAGGGGCTAAGTGCAAATAGGTTGATAACATCACATGCTATCACTTTGTATGTGTCTCAGTTTAGAAAAACCTTGCCCACTAAAAACATCTTTGAGCAGCTGTAGCTAATAGTGGCTCCAAATGATTATTACAATTCAAAAGCCCACTTTTCAACATTTGCTCCCCGTTAGCATCAGTGGAGTGGCACATTAAACACTTTAGTCCTGCCCTCCTGCAGTGTAGAGCACATGGCTGACACAAGCTTGATTACTATATATGGCAGTTGGGTGATTGCTACTGATATCAAGCAAACTCCTGCTGCTTTCTCTGAGTGGGCTTTACTGACTGCATTTTATAATCATGTAGGGGGGGGGGGAGGCAATATCCAGAGCCTTGCTCAAATGAACAAGACAAAATGAAAGACTGGCTATGGGTCCTGCACATTCTTCATTTCTCAAAATGTCTGAAGTCAAACTGAGATGCTTCTGCTTTCTGTCTTATGGTAAAATCTAAAATCTTGGGAAAATCACCACCCCTCCTTAATTTTAGTTTGGAAACCACATGGAAGAAAATGCTAGATTCTGTTGGATCTCACATTTTCCCTTCAGTTTCATATCTTTATTTTGAACTAAACATATCAAGCTTATCTTTGCTGCTGAACTGAGTTCTAATTAAACACTGGGAGAAAAAAAAACAAATTAGATGCATGCTTTAAATGTCCTTTTGGCAAATGCAAAAGCACAATCTTAATATGAGAAGTAAATTTAATAAAATTAAAAAGGGATATTTCATCTAAGGCAGAGTAATTAAAAGGCATACTGTGCTGTCAGCAGAAAAAAAGGAGGTGGGGAGGGGAGCTGGTTTCTACAATGCTAGTAGAGGGAGCCAGACATTACTTTATATTAAAGCGGGGTCAAGTCATGTGGCTGAGTGAAAAAAAAGCCAACTATGTGAATGAATCAAAACCACATATGGTGACTAACTAAGCAACCTCAAAAGTCACATAGGTAAATACCCTCATTTTAAAGATAAAGAAACAATTCCCAAAAGGTGAAGTGCTTTACCTAAAGATAAACAAGTTAACAGCTGAGTCAAGACTCAAACCTGAGCTTCCAGATTTCCAATCCAATATTCATTCTACCACTTTGTCAATTACTTCGACCACTTAGATCACTATTTTATATATTTTCTCAGTTCCCTCAAACTAGTTCCCCTTTTCTCTTTAATGGCTGGCTCAATAACCTATCCTGTTCTCTAAACTTGCTTACATGTTTTTCTCAACACACACACTATAGAAAATGTGTACTGCTTAAATAAACCTCAGGAGGACCTGAGTTCAAATCTCCCTCAGACACCTGGCACTTACTAGCTGTGTGACCCTGGGCAAGTCACTTAACCCCGATTGCCTCAGCAGAAATAAAAACAGAAACAAAAAAAGGCATATTTTATATTTTCTGTTCCATTAAAATATAGATACTTTACTAAATATCTTATGAGGAAACCTAGTCTTATAAAATTTTTTCAAAATTAAAATTTTGTTTTAAACTAAATTCAAACTAAATTTCTTACTAAATAAATAAATTGTTTCAAACTAAATTTTCTCCCTCCTACCCCACCCTACCCCCCTCGCCTCACAGAGAAAACAAAAAAAAAAAAATACCCTGTTACAAACATGTATGATCAAGCAAAGCAAATTCCCACCCTGGACACATGGATATAGATATAGATATAGATAGATACAGATGTATACACATGTGTATACCATATATATATATATATACACACACACACATACATATATATACACACACACACTATACATTCCTCTTTGTGTGTGTATGATGTAATATTGGAATTGACTCTCTTTTAAATGTTCAAAAGAATTCAATTATAAATACATCTAGTCCTGGGTTTGTTTTTTCCCCATAAGGAGGTAATTTATGCCTTACTCAAATTCTTTTCAAAGATTGAGTTAAGTCCTAATTTCTTGTTCAGCTAATCTGGGCATTTTATATTTTTGTAGATACTCAACCATTTCACATAGATTGTCAGTATTACTGGCATATAATTGAGTAAAATAGTTTCTAATAATTTCTTTTGTTTCTTATTTACTAATTGTAATTCTTTTTCATTGGCGATAATAGTAATTTGGTTTTCTTTCTTTTTTAATCAAGTTAATCTATTCTATTGGTTATTTTTCAGAAAACACACTCGTAGTTTTATTCATTAATTCAATGTCTATTTGGGTCTTACATTTCAATTTTGTTCATCTCCTATTTGATTTTCTGGATCTTTATGTTAGTGTTTAATTGGGGGGAGGATTAATTTATTGGTTTTCCAGTTTGTTTTTCAGTTGTGTGACCAATTCTTTAGTCTTCTTTCTCTCCTTTATTGAAGAAAATATTTAAAGATATAAATTTTTCTCTAAGGACTGCTCTAGCTACATCTTAAAATTTTTGGCACGCTGTCTCATTGCTGTCAATATCTTTAAGAAAACTGTTGATAGTTTCTATGATTTGTTCTTTGGCCCACTCATTCTTTGTTTTTTGAGGTTTTTGTTGCTTTTTTTTTTTTAGGCAATTGGAGTTAAGTGGCTTACCCAGGGTCACAGAGCTAGTAAGTGTCTGAGGCCAGATTGGAACTCAGGTCCTCCTGACTCCAGGGCTGGTGCTCTTTGCACTACACCACCTAGCTGCTCCCCACTCATTCTTTAGGATTAAGATAGTCTCCAAAAATCTTAATCATTTCATCAATAGCTCTTTACTGAATCTAACTTTACTGTATTCTGTTTTATAACAAATACATTTAATACTTCTGCTTTTTTTCATGTTTGTGAAGTTTTTATGTCCCATCATATGGTCAGTTTTTATGCTACACAGAGCTAAGAAATGTGTATAATCTTTTCTATTTCCATTCAATAATCTCCCTAATAATCTCCTCCATAAATTTTCTAAAATTCTATTCAGGTCCTTCATTTCTTTTTTAATTTTTCTTTTGGTTAGATGTATTTAGGTCTAAGAGCAGTAAATTGAGGTTCCCCATTCTTATAGCTCTATTGTCTACTCCCTACAACTCATTAATTTTTCTCCTAAGTATTTAGATGCTACTATGCCTATTGATACATATGTTAAGTATTGAGCAAAATGAAGTTTCCTTGTTTACCTCTTTTAATGACTTCCATTTTTGCTGCTGCTTTTTCTAAGAGCATAACTGCTATGCCTGACATTTTTACTGCAGCTGAAGCCTTATAGATTTTGCTGCAGCTCATTTTAACTCTATGTGCATTTTTCTGTATCAAATATTTCTTATAAAGAACATATTACTGAATTCTACTTTCCAATCCATTCTATTCTCTTTCATTTTATGAGTGACTTCATCCCATTCACATTCAGCTATGATTAACTGTATATCTCCATCCTTGCTATTCTCTTAAACTCTTCCTCCTCTTTGTTTCCACCTGCCTCATCACAAAGAGAGGAGTGAGAAAGAAGAAGTAAGTTTAGCACCAGTGCTCTAAGTTTGGTACAACTGTTTCTATTCCCTTTCCCCTATTCTCCTTCCCTCACCCAGACAGAGCCCAATAATATGTTCTCATCCTTTTTTTTTTTTTTCGTTTTAAGCCCTTCTTAGATATCTACCCTCCTTACTTAGTTTTAATCCCTCTCTTAATCTACCCCAAGGTACTCTGGTATTTAATGCTAATCACTTTTGTCAACAGAGATATAAAAGTACAAGACTTATTACAGTGGCTGGAAAGACCGACTGACCAATGATATTATCACTCTTTAGTTTTATATTCTCAAGACTAAAAAATTCTAAACTCTTTTTATTATATTCAAATGACCATTTGTGTTTTTATTCTTCTAATGATAAAAAGGAATTAGTATTATGTCATCAAAATACCACAAAGTATTAATAAATCAGAGATTCACAGAATTTCAGAGCTGAAATGTTTATAATTCCCTTTTGGGTCCTTGAATGAATGTGCTAGAAAAGCATCTTATTAGGAGAAGTCTCCTACACTTTGACTAGAAAGAGAAAAGGCTACAATCTCTTTTTCTTATCATGCCAAAAGAGTTAATTAAACATATTCTAACTCATTATAACATAAGTGAATCATTTTCTTTTCAATTACACAGATGTTATTTCTTGTTTCATGCTCTTAAAATTAATAATAAAAAAGCACAAGCATATCATGAAATCACATGCTTTATAAAAAGATCCTATTACAAGAATAATCAGTATTGAATCTTTTAGTCCAGATGCAATTTCTTACATGTTACAAGAAGTTTAGTATGCATTGTGAATTTCAGCCAAGGTTGATAAAGTTCAATAACTCAGCTAACCAACCATGTGTACTACTCATTACAGAAGTAATAAATAGATTCATCAAAATGGACACGAAAAAGTCACATGAAAATCTATGCCATTTCCATGCTATCTCATAAAAGAGAGGTCTCTTGTACTTTAATGTAATTTTTATACAGTCATCATACCTACCTAACCATCATTCCATGAAAATCATACGTAAAATAATTACCAACATTTGCAAACATGAATTCTGATACAAAAACTGAAAGTACTACCAAATGTAACTAAAAAGTAATATAAATGTACATGTACTATATGTTCAGGTCATCAGACAAGTGTGGCTCACTAGAAAGAAAACCAATCACTTTTATAAACTTGGTTTCTCTTTTTATCTCATGGGTAGGATTCAATGGAAATGAATTTCCAGGAGAATTCATTATACTATTGCTTGCATTCTTTTAGTTTAGTGATATTGAAAATAGGAGTTAAAAGACACGCTGATTCATTCAATAGCTCGGGATACTGGACAGATCACTCTTCTCTCTCGACCTATTTATCTGTGAAGCAAGGGAGTTATAGACAACATCTAGCCCTCTTCCAGTTTATAACATTTTATAACCTAAAAACATTTTAGAAATGAAAATCACTTGAAGCAGAATGCAAGGCTAAGTATATTCAAATGAACCTCAACAGTCTGAATGTTTCTCCTACGTTACAAATTCATGCAGATCCCCTCAAAGCTTGCCTATCATGTATGTTGCTTACCCATGCACTCCCATAAATTCACCATAGGGGGGTTAACACTTAACATGCTTAAGGACTTCCTTGTCTGCTCCTGATATGTACTCAAACTGTCCACCTCTCCATCCTCATCCTAACCACATGACCAGCCTATTGTCTTTTTTTTAATCATACATTTCCCTGATGACATCCTTTAATCTTATTCTTCTTTTAAGATGTTCATTAGTTATGTGTTACAATCTAATAACACCCACCATGTGCCTTTGTACTCTGTGTGATACTTATTTTCAATTCTTTGGAAATTATAGTGTCCCATTATTCACAGTCATTTAACACCAGCAGAAGAATACTGGTATTTAAAAATTTTTTTAAAGAAAGAAAAAGATGTTTCTTTTTTTCTGGGTGAAGCTTAAGGTTTTTAAAGGGAGATTTTCAATTTCTTGAAAGCAATCCAGTATACTCTTTAATATGGGTCCAATTCATATCCATTAAATATGGGTCCAATTTATACCAAAGAGACAAGTTGACTGACAAGCTCTATAGGGTATCCATCCAAATACAAGTCATCACATGGCATCACATTCCTCACTTTACTTTTCCTTTGTAAATATTCAAACAAAAACTTTTTTTTTTTAGTTTGAGCTTCTTTTCCAGGAAGCTTACTGATATTCCAGGTTTTCCTATAACCGCTATGATGTCATCAGTTGCATCTAGAAGATCTTGCCATGCATAAAGAATCAAATTCAATTCAATATACTTTCATTAAACACCTACCATGTGCCAGGTATTGTGCTAAGTGCTGGGGATACAAAAAGAGGCAAAAGAAAGTCCCTGCCCTCAAAGATCATACAATCTATTGGGGGGGTGAGGGGGAAAATATGCAAACAAATATTTATGAATCATACTATATACAGGATAAATAGGAAATTAACTAACTGAGAGAAGGCACTGGAATTAAGAGGGGTTGAAGAAGACTTCCTGTAGGAAATGGGATTTTAGTCAGTACTTAAAAGAAGCCAGGGATGTCAGCGCTCAGACGGGAAGAGGGAAAGCATTCCAGGCATGGGGACAGCCAAAGGGAATGCTCCGAGCTGAGAAATAGAGTATCTTGTTCATGTGTCACTGGATCAGAGAATTACTGAGTTGGGAAGTAACATGTTCAGACCTGTGATTTAAGAAAATCACTTTAATGGCTGAATGGAGGATGTATTAGAGTAGGCAGAGACAGGCAGACCCACCAGCAGGCTGTTGAAGTAATCAAGTCATGAGGTGATAAGGGCCTGCATCAGGGTGGTGGCAGTGTCAGAGGAGAGAAGGGGGCATATTAAAGAGATATTCGCAAAAGTGAAATCAACAGGACTTGGCAACAGTTTAGATATTGGGGGAGGGGGTGAGATAGTGAAGAATTCAACATAACTCCCAGGTTGTGACTCTGAGAGACTGGGAAGATGGTGTTGCCCTCTATAGTAACAGGGAAAGTAGGAGGTCAAGAGGGTTTGGAGAATAATGAGTTGTCTTTTAGACATACTGAATCGAAGATGTCTACTGGATATTCAGTTCAAGATGTCTGAAAGGCAGCTGGAGATGTAAGACTGGAGGTCAGCAGAAAGACTGGGATAGGATGGGTATATTTGAGACTAATTACCACAAAGATGGTAATTAAATCTATGGGAGCTGGTGAGATCACCAAGTGAAGTAGTGGGAGAAGAAAAGAGAATCAGGACAGGACCCTGAGGGACACCTATGGTGAGAGGGCATGAGGAGGATGAAGAAAAGGAGACAGAGAAGGTGTGCTCAGAGAGAAAGGAGAACCAGGAGAGAGTGATGTCCCAAAAACCTAGAGAGAAGAGAATTATCAAGGAGAAGAGTGATCATTAGTGTCAAAGGCTACAGGGAGGTCAAGGAGAAGGAAAATTGAGAAAAAGCCATTGGATTTGGCCACTAGGAGACCATTAGCAACTTTGGAGAGAGCACTTTCAATGGAATGATAGGGTCAGAAGCCAGATTGTAAGGGATTAAAAAGAGAGAATGTGGAGGCACCAATTGTAAACAGCCTTTTCAAGGGGTTTAGCTACAAAGGACAGAAGAGAAATGGGACAATAGCTGGCAGGCACAGAAGGATCAAATGGGTTTTTTTTCAGGCTAGGGGAGATGTGGATATGTTTGTAGGCAGTAAGAATTGAGCCAGTAGAAGGGGAGAGATTGAAAATAAGTGAAAGAGTGGAAATGACAGAGGGGGCAATCTGTTAGAGGAGACAGGATGGAATAGGATTACTTGAACATGTAGAAGGGTTACCCTTGGTAAAGAGGAAGGCCACTTCATCACGTGAAACAGGTAAAGGAGGAGAAAGTGGCAGAAGCACCTGAATGATGACAGATGTTCAACTTGGACTTTATACTAGATTTCCTCATCACAGTGATAAACACTTTTGGTGAGCATATATTCCCATTTTATAACTCACCTGATGTTTATAATCAGGTTTTTGGATGAGATTTTCTCTTGCTAAATTTTTCAAGGAATCTAAAACTATTCTGATGTATAGATGGGATACATTTTGTTGGAAAAGAATATTTAAGTTAGTGTTTTCTCCCGAATCAAATGCTTTTTTAAAAAAATCAACAAACAATAAGTATGGCAGGATCCTGCACCTTCTACATCTTTAAATTGTGTGATGGTAAAAATATGTTCTATTATGGAATACAGCTCACAAAAGCCTACCTATTCCCTAGAATTACACTCAGGATTCCCTCAAGAATGTCAAGATGATTCTCATAAAAAATGTTACACAGATTAAAAAAGTAGGTATACTGCTTCACAATTGAAGTTCTCTAAGTTGCCTTTTTTTGGGCATTAATAAAGTAAGAGAATTTTTTTCACACCTTTAGTATATTCCCATCCTTTGCATACCTTGTGAACTGACTCCCTCAATTTACAATTGTGTCATCTCTAGCATTTTTTGGTGGTGTTGTTCAGTCTTTTTTCAGCAGTGTCTGATTCTTTGTGACCCCATTTGGGATTTTCTTGGCAAAGATACTGAAATGGTTTGCCATTTCTTTCTCCAGCTCTTTTTACAGATGAGGAACTGAAATAAACAAGGTTAAGTGACTTGCCCAGGGCCACACAGCTAGTAGGTGTCTGAGACCACTTTGAACTCAGTTTGTCCTTTCTCCAGGCCCATCACTCTATATCCACTGAGTTACTTAGCTGCCCCAGTCTCCAGCATAGATCTCCTCCAAGTACAACTGGTTTAATATGGCTGCTTTTCCCACTTTTGTTTTCTCTGGCGCTACCTCCTAGGACTATGATGTTAAGGTCCATATATGGTAGCTCCACTGAGTTTGATGGCGAAAACAGACATTATAAAATTATTTGGGAGACACCATGGTATAAAGGAAAGAGCACTGGAACTAGGCCACAGGACCTAGATTCAAATCCATCTCTGTCATTTATGACTTGTCCTTAAGCAAGTCACAATATCTCTGGGTCTCAGTTTCCTCATCTGTAAAATTAAGAGACTGGACTAGATAACTTCTGAGATCCCTTCAAATTCTAGATCTGCAACCCAAAAACATTTATAGATCTTTCTCTTTTTTCTTCTGTTTGTTGTCCTTTACTTTTTTTTTCCTTTAAATGCTTTCTGGACAACTCTGTGACACTAGGACTCTTGACAAATTTTACTCGCTTTATGATACAACACTGTTCATGATCCTCCATCATTCTTAATAAGATTTCGCCAATAGGCTTAAACTCTGAAGCAGTATTCCATCTGGCCACTCCTTCAGTTTTTTAGGTAAGTCAAGTATTTGCTAAGTCACTTTTCAGGCTATATTTCAATTTCCTATTTTTCCTCAATTTACCTATTTCTTTGCTCTTTGTCTCCCCACCCATTAGATTGTTAAGCTAATGCTCAACATAAGCTCCTTAAAAGCAGGGACTATCTTTTGCCTCATTTTGTATCCTCAATACTTAGCACAGTGTCTAGAAAATAGTAGGTACTTAATATATGTTTACTGATTGACAGCTAACACAATACCTGGAACACACTAGACATTTAATAAATGCTTACTGACTAGTGTTAAAACATAATACATTTCATTTTTGTGATATTGTTTGATGCTCACCATATCTAGCACCTGCCAATTATTTTCCTGAAGAAATAATACGTGAAGTAGAGTCAAATCAAATCAATTAAGCACCTACTATGTGCTGGGCACTTTACTAAGTGTTGGGGATATAAATACAAGCAATAAAAGTAACAACAACAACAATAACTAATACTTACACAGTATTTACTATGTGCCAGGTACTATGCTAAGCACTTTACAAATATTACCTCATTTGATCCACACAACAACCTTGGGACTTATGTACTACTATTATCCCCATTTTGTAGATGAGGGAACTGAGGCAAACAGAAGTTAAGTGACTTGCCCAGAGTCACACAGCCAGTAAGTAAGTGTCTGAGGCTGGATTTCAAGGAATGTCTTCCTGACTCCAAATAGGCCTTCTATCCACTGAAGCAAGTAGCTGCCCAAAAAAAGAAAGATAGCCACAGGCTTCAAAGAACTTACATTATAATGAGGGCAGACAATACATAAAGTGACAGGGAACATGTTCTCTCTTATTTCTATATTTCTCCCAGAACCCAGCACAAGGCTCTGCATAACAGCACATGTTTTAATAAATGGTTGCTGAATAAATACTCTTAAAGTAAACATAAAGAAACACATTTGTAAAGAAATAAGTAATATCATTAAAACATACCAACTTGGAAAAAAAAATAAGGCCAGGTTATATATCCATCAAGACAGCAGATTCACACCTTTTTCCAGGCCTTTCCCTCCAAAAGAATATAGAGGAATTATAACTAAATCCATATAAGAAAACAGAATGTCAACAAGGTAAATCCTTCATAAATTCATTCCAGAGAACTCTAATACTAAGATCATTTACTCTGTACATCTTTCCCCAGCAGTCATCACATACCTGCAGCAGGAATATAAACAACATCATAGCGTTATGCAGATCACAAACCTAAAACAGAATCTTCCACTTCTGTAGGAAGTCTGCCCAAATATCTCTTCTACTCACCCCACCAGAACCAAAAAAAAAGTGGATTTTTGTCCAGTCAAATGACAGAAAGTCAGAGGGCAGAGAAAGAAATGAAGATGGCTGCCAGCACAGAAGATTGCATCAGGCTTAAAAGAAAAATTAATTGGACTGAAAAAGAAATAGTAAAATAAAATTATAATAGTGGAGTGGGAAGGAGGGGTCTTAATGTATTCTTTTTGGACTTAGACAAATGCTAACCAAAATATAAAAAAGAAAAAAGTACCTGAATAGAACTTTAGAAAATGACAGATAATAGAGCTCTGGACTTTACTAAATGGGAAGAAAAAGAAATTCACATACTTCTCAGTTATGCATGATATCTTTACAAAAATTTACAGTCATTGGGACATAAAGCCTTCACAAAAAAAAAAAGATATAAAGCAGAAATATCAAACACAGTATTTACCAATCACAAATAAAAATTGTATTCAATGAAGGGCCTTAAAAAAAGAATTGAAAAGTAATTAGAAACTAAATGACACAATTCTAAAGAACTGATGGGTCAAAGAACAAATTTATAAAATAAATAGATAATTTTATCAAAGAAAATGACAACAATGAGACACCATACCAAACTTTAAAGCAATTCTGAGAGATTTTGTATCCCTAACTGCTCTCCTCAACCAAAAAAAAAAAAGAAAAAGAACAAAACAATGAATTGACATGTATTTAAAAATCATGAATAAGTAAAACCCCCAATTAAATAACAAAGAAGAAATTCTGAAAATTAAAGAAGAGATGAATAAAATTGAAATCAATACAGCAAGGATAAGAAAAGAAACTGACAACTGGAAAAAAAATCCTCGTATCAAATATCTCTGATAAGGCTCAACATTTATAGGTAAGTAATAAAAAAATATATGTGACTAAGAACCATTCCCAATGGACAAGTGGTTAAAGTATATGAAGAAAAGAAATTTAAAAGAACTGCTGACTATTAACAACCAAATGAAAGACTGCTGCAAATCACTAATAAGAAAAATGCAAATCAAAACAGTACTACAATTTCACTTCACCCACCAAACTGGCAAAGATGACAAAAAAATGAAATTAAATGCCATAGCCATTATGGAAAGAGAAGAAAACCAAGATACTCTTAGTGGAGCTATGAATTGGTCCATCTCTTCTGAAAAACAATTTTGTTGTCATTGTTCAATCATTTTTCAGCTGTGTCTGACTCTTCATGACCCCACTTGGGGTTTTCTTGGCAGAGATACCAGAATGGTTTGCAATTTCCTTCTCCTTTACAAATGAGGAAACTGAGGCAAACAGGGTTAAATGATTTGCCCAGGGTCACACAGCTAGAAAATATTTGAGACGAGATTTGAACTCAGGAACATAAATCTTCCTGACTCCAGGTCCAGCATTCTAACCACTAAACCACCTAGCTGCTTAGAAAACAATATAGAATGCTAAAAATAAGTAACTAAAATGGTCATACCCTTGATATCAGAGATTCTACTGCTAGGCATGTATCCAAAAGAACTCAAAGAGAAAAATAAAGGTGCTACATATGCTCAAATATTCATAGCAGCACCTTTTGTAAGGTAGTAAAGAATTGGAATAAATCAATTGGGTAATGACCAACAAAAAGTTATATATATGTATAATTGAATATTAAATATGCAATGAGGAAGTAGAATTTAGTATTTAAAGATTAATGAGAAAATGTATAAGAACTGATGCAGAACAACAAAAACACTGTACACAATGACAACCACCTACAATATTTTTTTAATTTTGATAAGCTGTATTATCTCTTTTTTTAAATGCTAATAATAATAACTAGCATTTATATAGCCCCTTAAGGTTTTCAGAGTGCTTTACCAATATTATCTCATTTTATCCTCACAACAAAACTATCACATAGGTGATATTTTACAATTTTTACAAATGAGGAAACTGAGACAGAAGGTAAGTAACTTGCCCAAGGTCACGAGCTGGTCAGTGTCTAGGGCAAGATTTGAACTCAAACAGGGCTGTGCTGGTAACAAATAGTTCTCTAAGGGAAAAATGTATACACTACATATTTTAAGAGTAATATTCATTATTAACATTTTCCCCATCACTTTCTTAAGTCTAAACAATCCACAAAATAATAAATCAAGCTCTGATTTGCAGCATCTGCCAATTTCAGAGGTGTAAATGCTCATACTGAAAATATAACAGCCAGCTATCCCAAGCCAATTCAAGTTAGCTGCAGCAAACCCTGAAATCAAGTCTTCCTAACTCCAGGTCCAGCACTCTATTGACCTAGCTGCACAAACATTTTAAATCTCTGTTATTGAGGCAGTAGCATATATTCAGAAAGGAATGTGATGTAACAATAAAAAGCACCAATAAAAATGAAAAATATTATGAAAACTAATTTAACTGTGTATCCTTAATGTATCTATACAATATCCAGACTATTCATTTTATCCGTAGAATTTTCATCATGTTTTTTTCATTTGTAAATATAACAATTCTGTAATTCAGCATTTTGGTTTTTTAAGAATAAGTCTTGGGGCTATATCTCTTGGCTTTGCAGTCCAGTTTCCATATAACTAATTATATTGTACAGTTTGAGGCTCATAACTTAAATATTAAAATATATTTGATATTTACAATCATTAGCATTCACTCCTGAGAGATTATTTCAAATTCTTTCATTTTGTTTCTCCAGGCATTTCAAATAGAATATAGTGCTTTGCATAGAGTAAGCACTCAATAAATATTTAGACTATGAAAAAATGTAAATATCATTAAAAGATCAGCATGTAGTATATAACATCTGCCCATCATCAACCCAAACACTACCTTTTTTGTAACTAAATAAACCACTAAGTGACAGGTTCACCGCTCAGAAAATATATTTTAGACATGCCAAGATAATTTATCTAGTTTTTCTAGCAATATCTAAACTATCATAAGAAATGAAAGGTTCACTGTAATTTGTAGAACCCACTATTTTCCAAAGATTTTATCATTTTCAGTTACCCTAAAGTACTCCGAGAGAAAATGGCAAATTTATTTAAACTGTGATGCTCTGTATTAATGCTTCTTATTCTAATGCTGCTCTTTACAGCTGTATTTACATGCCATTTAAGTACCTGAGGAATAGAGGGAAGAAAAAAAGAATTAAAGCAATTTAAAGAACTGAACTTGTATGATGTATTATCAGATTAATAATCAGGATTAGAAGAATTCCATCAAAGGTTGCATTAATTATACATTATTATTGCTAATGGAGAAATAATAGAATCAGAATATTGGCAAGTCCAAACACATATTAATACATAGTATATAGCATAAGAAAAGTTCAAGAATTATATATAACCACAAAAAATTAAGTTTTCCCCAAAAGGAGATAATTTTTGATACACAACTTGAAAATTACCATTTTATGATAGGACATCTATACCTCAAATGACATAATTATTCACCTTTATTAATACTAAGAAAATAAATACACAAAACACACAAGCTCTTTTTCTCGTTCAACCTATTGATATGCTGTTCTACAACTGTTGTGACTTTTTTCACTTCATTAAGAAAGTATGTGTGTATATATGTATATAAAATAAATTTATGTATATACACGAAAAAGCATGTTTGAAATTCATATGTATACATGTACACACACACACAACACACACACACATTTCCTGAACAATTATAAAAGATGGGGAGGGAGGAAATAAGTAGAAAAACAATAGAAATGTCAACGGCAGGCTTAAACATAGGTCAAAATAACAAAATATAAAGTTACTACAATGAGATATTTAGGGACTCCAACAATCAATCAACATGTATTTATTAAGCAAGTACTATTCTGGGCACTGTAATAGTCCCTACTCTCAACTGACAGAAAATCTTTACATTTTTAAGGACACATAGTAAATATAAAAATAATTCACAAATAATTCCCTGAAGGCATACATATACATATGTGTATGTATTATGTACATATGTGTGCACACACATATGCAAAAAATACATGTGTTGGAGATAACTCTAATGCCAGCACTCTGTTTGTTCAAGTTCAAAGTTGAAGCAAAATTTGCAAGCTTTTGAATAGTTAACCAAAAGAGATCTGTACAGTGGTTCTCTGGTCTGGTTTTCAAGTTAAAATATGGTGAAGGGCACAGGGATCCACATGGTCTTCAGAAATCTACCAAGTCAGAGGGGGATGATTGCCCACGAATGGGACTTTAGGTGACCAGGAAGCTGCTTTGGGGACATCAGGGCCAATGAAGTCCCAGGGACACCTTTGTCTCCTTTTAGGGAATATTAATCCCAATCAAAAGAGGAAAAAGGGAAGTGCCTGGGACTTCCCCAATATTGGGGTGGGGGAATAGAAGGGGGAAGAGGGGACAGGAAGAAGCTGCAGCAGGGAAACACTAATAAATATTAGTCCTATCACAGCATGCCTTCAGAAGTGTTTTTTAATTTAAAACAAGAAAATAAAGAATTTTCTAGCAGCCTCAAAACAATTTTAGTCCAAGGTGCTAAGGCTAATGTTTCTTTACTAGGATGTTCTAGCTATGAGGCACAGTACAACACAAACTTCACTTCTTCCATACAAAGTGCCCTTTCCCCAGTGGTCCCACCTAAGCATTTGTTTCTTCACTCTCAAACTGTCCATGCAGAAGACTTAACAATCAATGCTGAGTAACATCATTTCCCTTTACTAACTTCTTGCCTCCTCTATAGATTAAAAACCCCAGAGTCTGATATTTTAGCATCCACAGACCCTCTACTAAAAACCCATACTCTTCTAGGCCACTTTTGCTTTTGAGCAGTTAAGTAAAGACATCCAAAACTTAGTGAACCAGGAAAATGTCCAAATAGTGTTCTTTTGTGATAAAAATTTGTCCTCCTGGTCTCACGTACTGGTTGGGAATAAGGGGAAGATTGAGAAAAACATCTCTGCATTATGTGCTGAAGACATGCAATCTTAGATTATTAAAGCAGTGAGGGACTCCAGGCATCTGGGCCAACACTCATTTTAGAGATAAGGAGACTGAGGCCCAGAATTAAATGAACAACATTTTTAAAATATACAAAGAACAGGTGATAGGCATGATACTGTGGGATAGGGATGCTTACTGGTTTACTGTAGTTAAATCCTTCCTAAATAGAATAAAAAGCTCAAAAACGAGCAACACCTAATGGATAAAGAAATGACCTTGAAGTTATAAAGTCAATTGGTCTGTAACTTAATACTTGTTAAGCACCTACTGTACTCCAAGTACTCACTAACTGCTGGAGATGCAAAGAAAAGTGAAAGGTAGTCCCTGCTGGAAAGCCAGGAGCAGAGGTGACAGGAGAAAGCATTCTAAGCATAGGGAACAGTCAGTGAAAAATACCTAGAGATGGGAAATGGAGAGTCTTGTTCAAGGAATAGCCAAGAGACTAGGGTCACTTGGATTGCCAAGGGGAGTGAACGGAGGGGTTTGAAGAGTTCTGAACACCAGAGGATTTTATATTTAACCTTGGAAGTAATAGGAAGTCATTGGAGTAGGAAGGAGATTGAAATAGTCAAACCCTTGGGTTTAGGAAGATCACTGTTACAGCTGAGTGGCAGATGGAACAGAATGGGAGCTTGAGGTAGGCTGACCCATCAGCAGGCCATTACAATAATCCAAGTATAAGAGATGATGAGGGCTTGCACCAGGGTAGTGGCAGTGTCAAAGGAGAGAGGGAGGTATATATGAAAGATGTTACGAAGGAAAAATCAATAGGCTAGGGCAACAACTTGGATGTGGTAGGTGAGAATGAGGAAGATCTGGGCTCAAATGGGAACTGTGACACACCGGGCATATGATCTCAGGCAAGTAATTTAACCTTTCAGCATCCTGGGAAACTCTATGATGCTACAAATTGTAGAGAAGGTAGCAACTTGTATTGGTAGAGTAAATTTCTTCACCTAGAAATGGTCTATACCTACACCAATGAAATCGCAGTTCTCATCCCCATCCTAGCTCTACGGTGATGAGATGAGAAGTGATGAGCTTTACCTGGGAGGTGCTAAGTGACTTGCTCATTGTCACACTAGCTATTAAGTGTCTGATGCCACATTTGAATTCATGTCTTCCTGACTGCAGGCTCTATGCTCCATCTACTGCACCACCTAGCTGACAGGATAGGGATAGGACCTGTGATTTCACTGGAGTTCAGAGGGAGAAGACAGAGAGCCCCTCGGCTTCCTTGTAATCCCAAGTATTTTATGTATAAAACATTATTCTGTCAAAGAGTCCAAAAGCTTTCCCACATCGCCAAAGGGTTCCAGGACACAAAAAAGTTAAACATCCTTGCCTTACATAGATCTGGTAAGAGCACTCAAACCTTATCAAACTCTCAATCTGATCATTCTCCATGTATTTAGAAGTAAAACTTTCTTAGCTATTTTTGTCATTCTTTGTATCCCTAGCACTTATGGCAGTTTCTGGTATATTAATGGATGTTTCTTGACTAACTACCATGTTGATAATAATTGAGCATTGTACTAAAAAGTGCTTCTGAAATTCTGCCATAAAATTGAACACTACTACTTTACTCTTCAGGAGAGAGAAAAAAAAAACTAAAGGAAATATATGAAAATAAAATTTATTAAACATAGAGTTATGTTTTCAAATATTTTTTGGCAGTAGGATATTTTTTTAGATTTCATGCTGTGTAGTCTACCATGACACTGAAAAATTGTTTGAAAGTGAGTTTCACTTTCACCTTATTTTCATTAAAAAAAAATTTCATGAATCTAGAAGGAACTGAAATTCTGTCAATGCTTTTACAAGAACACAGTATACAGCTCACCAAGCCACAGCTGTATCAAAACTACACTGCCACCAATACTAATAAAGGGAGATACGAATGTAAGGCAAAGGGGAAGCAAGTAAATGACACCACCTGGGACAGTGAACATTAAAAAAGGAAAGCTTCTACTTACCAGCCTCCAGCCATTCTCCTCTGATCACCTCCCAATAGTACGACCTGACTTCCTCCCTGAACACAAAAGATCTTGAACTGTTTATTCAATGGCAAGAGTCCCAGCTTTTTAGCCTTCAGGATCATGCCAAATGAACTGAAAAACAGCTTCACGTGAAGTTTGGCTACTTTTCTATCCCTGTGAAAGCATGTTCCTGAAACGTGTTTGAATGCCCTAACACAGCATATACTAAATTCGCATTCTTGGTCAAAGGATATGAATGAGTAGGCAGTTTTCTTTTTTTTTTTCTTTCTTTTTTTTAAAATTTTTTTTTTGGGCCAGTTTTCAAAGGATGAAAGACAAGCTATCTACAGCCATATTAAAAAATGCTCCAAATCAATAATAATTTTTAAAATGTAAATTAAAGCAACTCTGGAGTTCCACCTCTCACCCACTGAATTAGCAAAGAGACAAACAGAGGGAAAAAAAGAAAGAAAATGACAATTGTCCAAAGGGAGGCAGAAAAACAGACAGATACACAAATGTACTATTGACAGAACTGTGACTTGGTCTAGCCAATTTGAAAAGCAATTTGGAACTAAGCCCAAAAAGCCACTGAATTGTTATATGCTTTGATGCAATGACATCTCTAGTAGGCCTATACTCTAAGGAGATCAAAGAAGGAGGAAAAGGACCCAAATGGATTAAAAGTATTTACAGCAGCTCTTTATTGGGTGCCAAACAACTGGAAAGTTCTCATCAACTGGGGAATGGCTGAACAAATTATGTTATGCAAATATAATAGAATACTACTGTGTCAAAAGAAATGGTTAAAGAGATAATTTCAGAGAAAATCAGAAACACTTTTATGAACTGATGCAGAGGGAAGCAAGCAGAACCAGGAGAACAATAATTTATGTTATAATAATAACAACATTGAAAAGACAAATAACTCTGAAAGACTTATGAACTCTGATCAATGCAAAAATCAACTATGATTGCTGAAAACTAATGAACTCTCATACCCACCTCCTGACAGAGGTAATAGATTCAAGATGCAAAACAAAACATACATTTTTGGACATGGACAATATGGAAAAATGTTTTGCTTTATTGTGCATATTTGTTGTAAGGGTTTGTTTTTCTTTTAAATGGTAAAGAGAAAAAAATTGGTGTTCATTTAAAATTTTAATTTAATTTTAAAAATATAATATTCTCAAATATACCATCTCATTCAATTATTCTCACATATATCATCTCATTTATCTCATTCAAAGTAATCACTTATTAAATGTCTACTACACATAGGGCACTGTGCTAATATAACCCCCATTTTATAGATGAGAAAGTGAGACTCAGAGAGATAAAATGAATATCTCAGAATCACACAGTTAATAATAGAACGAGAATTCAGGTCTCCTCTCTGATTCTCTTTCCTCTTCCCATTGCCTGTAAAGTGCTAAAAAGTCATATTCCAATATCAAAATTTTCTGAGAAATTACTGAGTGCACGAAATTGACAGTGACAGAAAGTTTCTACTACCTAATATGACAGAAGTCATGCTAACAATCATAAGGTCAAGTAAACAAGCAGATTAATATCAAAGTTTCTACCAAAAATGTTAGAAAGAAAAAAGTGTGACAGGTCATTTTTAAAAGCACATTTTTCATATACCACAACTTGGCTGAACAACCGACCATTCCCAATTGATGGAAATGGATGAACAAATTGTGGTATATGAATGTAATGGAATACTAGTGTCCTATAAGAAATGATGAGCAGGCAGACTTCAGAAAAACCTGGAAAGACTTGTATGGTCTGATGCTGAGTGAAGTGAGCAGAACCAGGAGAACATTGTACACAGTAACAGCCACATTGTGCTATGACTAATTTTGATAGACTGAGTTCTTCTAAGCAATGCAAGGAACTAAGACAACTCCAAAAGACTCATGATGAAAAATGCTATCCACATCCAGAGAAAGAACTATGGAATTGGAATGCAGATCAAAGCATTCTACTTGCTTTCTTTCTCGTGGTTCCTCCCATTGGTTCTAATTCTTCTTTACAATGACTAATGTGAAAATATGTTTAATACAATGTATATGTGGAGCCTATATCATATTGCACACCAGCTTGGGGAGGGTGGAGGGAAGGAAGAAAGAGAAAATTTAAAACTCAAAATCTTATGGAAATGAATGTTGAAAACTAAACATTAATTAATTAAAAACATTTAAATATAAAAGTACATTTTTCTTAATGTTTTCCTTAACATTTATTTCAAAAACCAACATTTTTTTCATCTTCCTTAATAGCAATTTTTAAAAATCTAGTCTTTTCTACCTGGCAGTGACTCCTACAAACATGACAAAAGAGAAGAAAAACGTTCAAAATATTAACTTTAATAAAGACAAGGACACAGTTCATAGAACATAAAAACTAGAACCTCAGAAATGACTATACACATGAAATAAGGGCAAGGCTTCAATTTACTTCAATTTACTTACAATTTACTTTTTAAAAGAACGTATTATAGTAGGTCATCACTAAAGCTCCTTCCCGCTCTAAATCTATGAACCTCCATGCCTCATCCAAGATCACATACCTCATGAGGGCAGAGATACACTTACAACCCAGACCTCAACAAAATAATTTAATAAACATATATTAAATGTCTGCTATGTGCAATTCACTGTGCTCAGTCCTGTGGATACAAGGATGAAAAGTAACAGGATCCATCATCAAGAAATTTAGAATGTAATAGGAGATAGGAAAAATATACAAATAAGTACAATAAAATATTATGGGTCCAAAGATACAGAAAAAATGCTTTAGGACAACTGGAGAAATAAGAGATAGGTTCTAGCTGAAGCAAACAAGAGAAGGTTCATGGCAGGTCAGTTAAACATTCAGTTTACAAGTATTAATTAAGCACTCACTCTGTGCCAGGCAATATGCTAAACACTGGGGATACACAGAAAGGCAAAAACATGGTCCCTTACCTAAAGAAGGTCATCGTCTAATGAAGGAGAAAATAGGCAAACAACTTTGTACCTATAAGATATATGGAGTGTAAACGGAAGGTAATCTCAGAAGAAAGACACTAGTGGGGGGGGTCTAGAAAAGACATCTTAGAGAAGACAGGATTTGAGTTGAATTTTGAAAGAAGATGAAGTCAGGAGATGAAGAAATAGAATTCTAGGCATAAGAAACAGTCAGTGAGAAGGGACAGAGTCAGAAAAAGGAAACTCATATGGGAAGAACAGCTAAGAAGGTCAATGCTACTGTATCACAGCGCACATAGAGGGGAATACAGCCTAAGAAGACCAGAAAGGTAGGAAGGAACCAGGTTGTGAAGGGCTTTAAATGACAAAAAGAGGATTTTTGTATTTGAATCTGAAGATAATAAGAAGCCACTTGAGTTTGTTGAGTTAGGGGAGAAGAGGAATGGACATGATCAGAACTGTGCTTTAGGAAAGATTATTTTGGGGGAGGGAGAAGACATCAAAGGGAAAAAAAAGGATTTCAATATGAAAACATGAGGTATAGAATATAGGAACATATAAAGACAAGAAAGCAGAGAAAAAGATCCAGAAATAGTTAGTAGTTCAGTTTCCCTGAAATATAGAACTATGAAGAGGAATAGCATGAAATTAGTCTAAAAAGGCTGGTTTAATCAGATCGTAGAAGGTCTTAAAAACCAGGCTGAGTTGTCTGTGGTTTATCTCTAACTCTTTATGCCTTGCTGCTTCCCTTGAGAAAAGCTCATTCAAGGACAACTCAATGAATATTATGATAAGCTTGTTGTAAGAGGAAGAACCAAGGAGCTAAAGAAACTGGTCGAAAAATACTATAAAACCTTGATCCGGTCTCACCTACCCTTCCAAAAGTCACTATGTCCTTTGAAATCTCACTAACTACACCAATACAATTTCACTAAATGACCAACAGGCTTAATTCAGAAAAGTATGTATTACTTATAGGACAATACTTTGGAAAGACCAGCCAAGATAGCAGAGAAGGAGGAAACAGCTTAGCTCTCCCCCACAGCTACTCTGACAAAGGTCTAATAAGAGTTTCAGAGTAAGTAGTGACTGGGAAATCACAAGAGAATTCACAGTGAGTCATATTCCCAGTCAGTGGAGCAGGGACCAAAGCCAGGCAGCAACTGCATCACTCCAACACCAGAAACGGGTTGTATAGATCCAGACTAAAGACAAAACTTACAAGGTAGTAGGAGACTGACAATGTGGTTATGTTCCAGGTCAAAGAATGGCTGCAGATCCAGCTCAAATGAGGCTGTGGCTGTGTACTGGGCATAGACCAGGAACAGATCAAGCGGCAGCTACGTGGTACTGACCCCAGAGTAAGTAGCAGCTATCTGGCACTTACTCCATGTCCTGAGTAGTTCCCATACTCCTTGCAGAACACAGCACTCAATACTTGTAGAACATAGCAGCAAGGCCCTAAATAACATAAACCAGGGCCAAACAAGGCCTCAACATTCCCTCCAGAAATGGGTAGAGATTGGCCCTAATGCAAAGTGCCAAAGCTTGAAGAATAAGCAGACAAAAAAAAAAAAAAGACACCTATTATATATTATGGTTGCAGGGATACCTAAGGTACAAACCCTTAAGGTAAGAATAACTCCAAAACATCTAGAGCTTCAGAAAAAGTACAGCTTGGCCACAAAGTCAACTAGAATTCCTGAAGAAATGAAGCAAGAGTTTAAACAATTTTTTGAAATAATGTAAATGAAATGAGAGCACCAGAGGAAAGAATTGGAAAAGAAATGAAGACTGAAGGAAAAACTTGAAAGGACAACTAACAACTCAGTATAAGACATACAAAACCTTTCAAAGAGTAAGCTTACTTCAAAAAGTAAGGAAGCGAATGACTCCCCAAGAAAATAAGAAATATTAAAATAATATCAAAAGCCTGAAAAAAAAACAAGAGAAAATAGAAGGTATCTCATATTAAAAACAACTGACCTGGTAAACAAACAGATCAATGGGAGATAATTTAAAGATCAGTGGAACAACTGATAACTATGATTTTTAAAAAAGGAGCCTTTACATCATATTTCAAGAAAACATTAAATAAACCTGCCCAGATCTATTAGAGCTAGACCAAAAAATATGAAAACTGAAAGAATCCAATAGTCATCTACCCCAAATGAAAACTCTTAGGAATATCACAGCCCAAATTTAGAGGTTGCAGGTCAAAGAAAAAAAAATACTGAAAGCAATCAGAAAGAATTCAAGTACCAGGGAGAAAGTCAGGATTACAAAAAGGTTGGCAGCTTCTACTATAAAGGAGGAAAGGATTTGGAATATGATATTCCAAAAGGCAAAAGATATAGGCTTAAAACCAAGAATGACTTATAAAAAAAAAACAACTCAGTACACTCCTACAAGTATAAAATGAACTTTGATTAAATAGGGACTTCTAAGCATTCTAGATGAAAAGCCCAGAAATAAGTAAAAACTTTGAAATACAAACACAGGAGTCAAGAGAAACATAAAAGGATAAATACAGGGGAGCAGTCTTCAGGAACTATATAAGAAAAATTGTTTACATTCCAATAAGAAGAGATAATACAAGTGCCTCTTCAGAACCTTAAGGTTGTCAAGGTTCAATAGAGGGAATTAAATAAGGCCTAGGCGTGGTTTTATTATATTTTGATTATCTTAAGAGAAGAAAAGAAAGGAGAAAAATATAATAGGGAAGAAAGAGAGAGTGAGAATTTATGCTGCATAAGGTGTGCAAGGTATGCAAGAAGAAGACTATACAAATAAGGAGGAAAGAGTGGAGGGAATGAGAGTCACTTTAACCTCACTTTCATTTGAACTAGTTAAAGGAGGGTACATATACTCACACAGTTTGGTGTAGAAATATATTCAACTCAATGGGGAAATGAGAGAGAAAGGAAGCATGAGAGGAAATGACAGGCAGATTAAGGAAGGGATTATTTATAAGCAAACAAACTCTAGCATCATAATTTGTAAATTATGAAGAAGGGTTTAAAAGGAAAGAAAGAGTAAGAACCACAATGATTGGGACCACAATTGCTCTGGGTGGGGTTATACTCATGATAGGGGTCTGGAGAGAGAGAAGAGTGAATAGATGGGAAGGGAGAAAAGAGAAAGGGGGAGGGAATAGGAAGGAAAGGGAGGAAAGAAAAGAGAAGGGGAGCAGAAGCAGATTGGATCAAGCATCTATCTCTGGTGGGTTCTGAAAATTCATCTTTCACCACTCTACTTTCCATAAAAAGGGGATGGGGAACAAAGAAAAGGAAAAACATAAAAAGAATATTGTAGAAGGAAATACACATTTGACAATCATAACTATCAATGTGAATGGAATGAACTCAAACATAAAACAGAAGAGGACAGCAGAATGAATTAGAAAGTAAAATCCAACAGTACAAGAAACTCACCTGAAACATGAGGATTCACAAAGAGTTAAAGCAAGAGGGTGGGGCAAAATGCTTTAGCTGAGATAGCAATCATCATTTCAAACAAGATTATAGCAAAAATAAACTTTATTAAAAGAGATATTTGAAGAAACTGCATTATACTGAACTATACCATAAACAATAATCATAAATTAAACAAATGGCAAAGCATCTAAATACTTAAAGAAAAAGCTAAATAAGTTACAGGGAAAAACAGTAAAATTTAATGGTGGAGGACCTCAATGTACCTCTTTCAGATTAGATAAATCTAACCAAAAAAAGAAACAAAAAAGAAGTTAAGGACCAAAACTAAATTTTAGAAAAGTCAGATATGATAGCTCTCCAGAAATTACTGAATGGGAATAGAAAGGAATATACAGATTCACAGTTGTGTAAGGCATCATCATAAAAACTAACTATGTATCAGTGCATAAAAGTCTCATTAAAATATTAAAAAGCAGAAATTATTAAACATGTCTTTACCAACCAAAAAGTGAATAAATATCATGTTCAACAAAAGACTATTAAAAAAGGATTAAAATTAACTGAATACAAAATAACCTAACCCTAAAGAAATGGCAGTTCCAAAAATAAATCAAAGAAATAATACATAATCTCATTAAAAATAAAGACAGCTGTGAGACAATGCATCAAAATTTTTGAGATATGGCCTAAGCTTTCCTCAGGAAAAAAGAAAAAAATCAAGGAATTGAGCATAAAACTAAAAACAAAAAACAAAAAGAAAAAACTCTCCTAGAAAACCAACAAAGTTCTAACGTCAGAGAAACACTAAATTATAAATGGTGGGGCTCAAAGAAGACATTAACAAAATTAAAAGCAAAAATAAATCACTAAATTAATAAATAATACTAGGAGCTGATTTTTTTAAAAACTTGAAAAAGTAAATAAACCATTAGCTAAATGGATTTTTTAAAAGGAAAATGAAATTGCTAATGTCAATTTTTAAAAGAAAATACACAACAAAAGAGAAACATTTTACTCAACTATATGCCAATAAAATTGACACCTTCAATGAAGTAGGTAAATATTTACAAAAATATATAATGTCCATATTAACAGAACATGAAATAGAGAATTTAAATTACAACATCTCAGAAGAAGAAATTAAACAAACATAAACGAGTTCCCAAGTAAAACAACTGAGGACCAGAGGAATTTACAAGCAAATTCTATCAAACATTCAAAGTACAAATAATTCCAATATCACATAGTTTACAAAAATAGGAAAAGAAAGGATCTTGTCAAATCCCTTCTACCATAAAAAATATGATCTTGATGCCTAAATCAAAGAGAGTCGAAACAGAGACAGAAAACTACAAACCAATATTTCTAATGAGCACATGTGCAAAAATTTTAAATAAAAATTAGCAAAGAGAATCCTTTGGGAAAATAAAGGCAGGAAAAAATTAACTGTGTCTAAAGCATTACAATTCTACCTGTTCTTTAATCTTGGGATACAGACACCACTAAACACTGTCTTAGTTGCCCTAGATATCTTCTCCTGAAAGCAGGGAATACAGGGACAACATACAGGACAGTAACTGTCTGACATTATATGTATTTCATCTGCATACAAATTGCTAGTGAAGCAAATTGAGAAATGATGCTGTAATCTCTCAAGATTTGAACTTAATGACAAGATTGAATTTTTATTTAAAGAAACAGAAGTTTCATATATTTAACACGTTAGTCTGAGAGAGAAGAAATATTTTTCAAATTAATTACGATACAGCAAGCAAGGTAGTACTAAAGGATCTAATGTAATTATTAGTAAATCAATAAATGTTCAAGAATTCCCTAAATCATCAGAACACCCCACTGAAAAGGATAAAAGTGAGTAATTGCAGTCTCATTGAAAGATGAAAGAATGACAACTGGGGGTTGTGAGAGGAGAGGTTTAGTATCATAACTAGAGAATTATTGACTGCACTGAACTATCCATGAAGCCAGGGTGAGATATCACTCTTCTAAACACTAGTTTGATACTTTCCAAAATATATGCATGTTATAAATGCAGACCGAAACAACGACATTCACCATTTTATGAGATGCCCAGACTGTGCTCACATCTGTTCCACCTCCACTTCTCCTTGGCAGCAGCCTTCCCACCCTGGAGACAACTCCACCCTGTGGCCCTCTCTTTGGATTTTTGAGTCCCTAGCCTGGGGTACTGTTTCTGGAGTTTCTGGAGCCCAGGCCAGGCTCACTTCATTTCTGGCTCCAAGCCTCATTCTTCAGACTTCTTCCACGTTGCCCACAGCAGCCTTCCTCATCCTTTCCCCCCTACCCTTCTTTCCAGTTCCCTTTCTTGTCTTCCCTCATTGGAATGTAAGCTCCTTAAGGGTAGAGAATATCTTTTTAAAATTGCATTTGTAGAACTGACAGTCAGCACATAGTAAGCATTGAGTTCTTGGCACATAATATACTCTATTTATTTAGCCTGAATTTTAGTTTGTTTTTGAAAAGAATCCAATAAAATAAGTCAAGTACAAGATAAAAAGGGACATTCTTTAAAATGCATTAAGTGATACCAGTACAAGAAAAGAGCTGTTACCTAGACAAGCGACAAAACAAAAGCAACATAAATTGCTGAATAAAAAAGTGCTTGGCATATCTTATCAATTAGTCAATCAACTATCATTTAAGTGCCTACTATGTGCTAGGCACTGTGTTAAGTGCTGGGGATACAAGGAAAAGCAAAAATGTCCCTGCATAGTCTAATGAGGGAGACAACATACAAACAACTATATATAAACAAGATAGATGAGAAATAGAGATACACAGATATGGATATGTGAAAAATTAGGAATAGTATCAGAGGGAAGGCACTAAAATTGAGGAAGTCTAGAAAAGGCTTCTCACAGAAGGTGGGACTTGAGATGATACTTGATTGGACATCCAGTTCAAGATTTCAAATGGGCAGGTGGAGATCAGAGACTGGAGGTCAGCAGGAAGGTTAGGGATGGATAAGTAGACCTGAGGATTGCTAGCATAGAGATTATAAGTGTGATATGTATAAACATTCAGCAAAAGAGATAAGAGAAGGAACAGTCAGACAGGCAGAAGGAGAACCAGGAGAGAGAAGTGGCATGAAAACATAGAGAGGAGAGATGATCCAGAAGAGGGTGATCAACACTGCCAAAGGCTACGGAGAAGTCAAGAAGGATAAGGATTAAGAAAAGGCCATTAGGTTTGTCAAGAGATCATGAGTAACTTTGGAGAGAGCACTGTGTAGATAGAATTTTTTTTGATCAGCTCGCTCCAAAATTTTATACATTAAAATTCAAAATATGCTTCCCAGATCATTAAAAATAAGAACATTATTTGCCTCATTTGGATGTTCTTGTAGAAAGACATATTATGAAATATGACATTGTTCTTAGGGCTAGTAAGAACCAAGAAATTTAGGCTGGTAACTTTTCTGTAGAGCAAATTGTAAACAATCTAGCCTAACCTTAAGAGAGCTGTACAAGTAAAACTTTCTAGTAACCCAAATGACACCCTGAAAAAAAGATGAGAAATCATTTTGTGTCTAAATGCTAATGCTTCAGTATATGTTGTAAAAAAGGATGACAGAAAGTGCCTCTATTTTAAATATCCTATGGTAGTAGGAATCTTAATAATTAGCATATATCTTAGGATAAAAATTTAACAATGTCCAGAGTAGTACTGTAATTCTAACAATTTCTCCAAATGCATCTAAGCTATTTAATGGTGATTGTCTTTTTATATGAATTAACAAAATACCTTTACTTTTATTAAAAAATTCTGTAATATTAAAAATATACTTAACTTTTCTAAAAACTCTATTTTTAAAAAGTATAGAAGCAAGACTAGAAGGAAAACAATAAACACATATTAGTGTATGTAATATACATTGTATGCTTTGGGGGAAATGGGGTAGGATTTGGAGCTATAACTAGTTCCCAAAGACAAAAATTCTATAATCTTGAGGCAAACTGGTTGTTTTTTCCAAGAATGTCCAATAGGATAGCTTCAAATTTTAGTGGTACAGTCAAAACAGGATTTAATTTTCTTTAAACTTTAATGTTCAGGGCATTGGCTATTTAAATATGATTCTCTCTAATTTGTGTAAATGGATAGAAATTTGGCTTCAAAGCCAAAAAGATCACGTGACCCTGAGCTAGTCACTTATGCTCTCAGTGTTCCAGGAAATTCTCTAAGACTCTGAGCTGCACAGAAGGCACTGATGTCAACACCTGCATTGGTAAAGTGAGTTCTCAACCTGGGAGTTCCCTATTACAGTGATATCACAGGTTCAACCCCTATGCCTTTCTTTCTAGTTACAACAAATGATTAATGCGGCATTCTTAAGTAAACAGCACCCAGTTGTAACAAAAACTATAAGGCCTCCCCTCCCAAGCACACATTAATTCTCATTATAAGCAATAGCATTAATATAGTTTTTATTTACAATAAATTGTATGTAACCAGGTAATTTTTAAAAAATTAACTCTGAATACCAATATCAAGGTATTTCAATATAAATTCTAAATAGAACCATTCATATTTATAAATATTCCAACTTTCACTTCCTAAAAATCACACTACTGGCAGAACAGGATATTCAAAACCAATAATGCCATAAAAACATATGTCCTTGTATAATGTGGCAGAATCTTGTGAAAGCTGAATATTATCTATCTTTTTACTAAATGAATCTTCTTACCCTTGCTACTCAATACCAAAAAAAAGTAAATAAAATAAAAAACTGCACTAATCACATTTTCACAGTTATTTCTTAGTTTCCACCATGAACTTAAGGTGTAAAATGATCTTAGTAAAATATACTATACATACACATGCACACACACACACACACACACACACACACACACACACACACACCCAAAAGAACTATATTAAGCTCTCGACTCTTTTGTTTAATTATTTCAAAAGGCAACAGAGCCCTCTAGTGGAGAAATAACAATAAAAATATTAAGAAATGATTATGGATAAAGCTTTTTTCATTGTCACTAAAATTCCACATACTTCTGGGTTAAAGGGTAAAAGGGAGTGCTAAATACAAAATTAATTTTATTCAGTGTAATCACAGTTCTAACAAATAAATAGTTTTCATGGCTTGCATTAAGTTATAAAAGTAGCTCAGGGCTAATTGGATTGTTTTAAGTGCTGACAAGCCATATTTTTAATACTATGTTGATAACAGAACTTTAATAAATGCTTGATTGAAAAAAAATACTTTGATCATTTTAAAATATTTAACAGTATAAACCAATCTGTTAAAGAAACAATAGTGTTTATTGCCATCTTCAAAAAACAGTATTTATTAATTTTCATGTTAGGAATTAGAAGAACCAAAATAAAGCTTCCAACATATTCAATGGCTCCTCTATGGATGGTTTATGGAAAGATATAGATGAGAACTGTACAGAATCAGAAGTCATGGAGGGGTTCTGAAGTAAAGGATGTATTATGTATTATATTATATGGAATATAATTCAATCCATAGATTCACTAGTGTTTCTAAGTATTTGCATGCTGTTATGTAAAGTATTTTTTTAACAATTAATATGACTTGGAAACAGATTGCAAAAAAAGTTTAAAAGTCTGTATTTTCTATATAAATTTTTTTCTCCTCCAAATCTCTCATTTTATATAGCAACAAGAGCATGAAATTTATGATTTCAATAAGATACATAAATGGCATTTCTAGTTTCGGATATCTGAGCTCCACAAATGATCCGTACATGTGAATTAAAAACATTCATTATAAAACATCATGTTTCAATTTCTTAAAATAACTTTTTCTTTAAAGATGCACAATATTTACCTTGACTCTAAGGCAGTAATTTTCAAATTGTTCAATGATATCTCAGTGTTTTTCCAGGTATATCACGGAATCCTCAAAAAATAAAACCTTTAAAATCTAAATTTTAATTCACTTGAATTTTTAATACCTTGGTGGAGCAGTGAAATAGTACAATCATGGAAAGCAACTTGGAATTATGCTAAAAAAAAGTGATTAAAATGTCCATACCCTTTGGCCTGGAGATCACACTGTTAGCTATATGATCCAAATAGGTCAATGATAAAAAGAAATGTCTCACATATACCAAAATATCTATAGTTTAACTTTTTGTAGTAGCAAAGAACTAGAAATAAAGTAGATACTCAGTAACTGAGAAAAAGTTAAACCAGTTGTGGTATGAAAATGCAAAGCAATATTACTAAGTTGAAAGAAAGAAAAGAACATGTTGAATGCAGAGAAGCATGCATGTGAAGACTTGAATAAATTAAATCAAAGTGAAGCTCAGAAGATACAGGAAAATAACATACCCAAAGAGTAAAATCATGAAAGCCAAAAGAACAACAAGCAAAACTGAATGCTGTGAAATAGTAATGTCCAAGCTTGGCCCCAAAAAAGAAAAAGGAGAAGACATCTAGCTGACCTTCTCTGCAGAGATGGGGTATTATGAGTGTGAGAAACCACATTTAATATCAGGCTTTTCCAATGCATTGTTTAGTATAAGTGAGCTTTTCTTTTTACTTTTTTATTCTTTATAAAGGGATGACTCTCTGTGAGAGAGAGAGAGAAGAGGTAAATTTTAGGAGATTTAAGCAACGTGGAAAACAAAGGGTATCAACAAAAATTTATTTTAACAAATACATACTATATATGTGTGTATATGTGTGTGTATTCATGTGTATATATGTGTATATGTGTATATATATATATACATACGTGTGTGTGTGTGTGTGTATTTCAGGCTTATTGTTTGCTTCAGGTTTTGTGTTGTTAATTTAGGGCAGGAGATGGGAAGGGAAGAGAGAAATAGCATAAAAAGACAGTCATAAGTTTGAAAAATGTTGAAAATCACTATTTTAAGGGTAGAGATCCCTCCCCCCACCCCAATTTACTGCATTTTCTGAATAGTGTTTGTTAAAAGAAAGAACATATTCTCCATTCGCACTAGCTTAAGCAGAAATGAATCCCATCAATACCCAGAATCATAAGTTATTAATATTCAAAGTATATCATTGTCAGTATGAGGAAGTCCCAGTATAGGACTTGCCCCTACTAACCCATATCTAGGACTTAGGAGAGAATAATAACTGGCATTTATGTCACTCTTTAAAGTTTCCAAAGTACTTGACATATATAATTTCATTTCAGCTTTATATACCTACTCATCTTGAAACAAAATACAGACTTCATTATCCCCATCTGACAGATGAGGAAACTGATTCTCACAAAACCTAAGTGATTTTTCAATGACAATAAAGCTCATAAGTACATGAGGACTTCCTGACTCTATGTCCAGCCTGCTATCCACAATGCCAGGCTGCTTCTGATAATAATAATAGCTACCATTTGCATTATGCTTTGAGGTTTTATAAAGTCTGACAAACACTGGGATTAAAGGAATTAGTGACTTACTCACAGCCACACAAATAATTTGTGTGAGAAGCAACATCTGAATCCAGGTTTTTCTGACTCCAAGACCAAAATCTTAACCAGTGTAGCACAATAGCTCTATAGGCTATTAATACAAATGGGGAAAAAAATGGCAGCTGATTCAGCTTCACTTCTTTCCATATAGGATTCCAGTAAACAACTGGCCAGTCTCAGTTTGTTTTGGCATATCCTGCTCAAAAGAGCTCCTAATGAGTGGTTTTGAAGTTAAGAGGTATTTCAAAATAACTTTCAAAAGGTAATGGTATACTTAGGGTGGGGTGTGGTTGGTGGGGACCTCTAGCTATATTTGAGAAACAAAAACAAAAATTAAGGTCTGAGGCAAAAACAGAGAACATTTATTAGGAAATAAGGCTTAAAAACATCTAAAGAATGAGCCTATTTATCTATAGAAAGAAAATCACTGTGGAAATTTTGGAATTCAAGGAAGACACTGGCTATTCAGTCCCTAAGATTTATGAAAGCATCAAGAAAAATATGGTGTTATGTTTAAATAGAAATTCTACCATGGAATCTTAGTGACCTGAAAATTAAGCTTTGGAGACAGTCACCAATTCCCTAAATTCATGACTACCAATTTCAACACAATGCACTTGAGGATACTTTACACAGAAATCCATAGATTTACTGAAAAACTCAGAAAGGCACTATTTTCTCCCTCACTTTTCTTCATGAAGATTGGACATGAAGATGACTTTTTTATAACATTATTTCCAATATCAAAAGGCCTGTTATTAAAAACACAAGGAATCAACAGCAGTAAAACATATTAGACTGTAAAGATGACTGCACTTTAGTGGTATATATTAAGCTGACTTGTTTATATGAAAGAAAGAGTGTGATTTTTTTTCACAAGTCCTCAGGGCCAAAATCAAAGTCAGACTTGCATATTTAACTCCTAACTATTCTTCTTAGCCCACAGTCTAAAAGTTCAAAAGGTAAAAGGAATTTTCATCATGACTAAATTATGAAAGTGATTTCAGAGTAAAGTTTTTAATGACTACTAGATTTTTCAGGTTTACTGTCCATGGAATAATATAATCCCAGAGCTGGAAGTGAGCTTACAGGTCAACTAGTTGTGGTTGAGGGTACAGTTGGTTGGCCAATACACATCACTGCTCTCTTCTCCTTACTCACTTTGTCCTAGCTATATGACCATCAGGATCAATCAATCAACTATCAACATAGGTATGATCTTTAAACGCATAGGAGGTTACCAAGGGTGAGAGTACAGAAAGAGAAGTGGACCCTGGAGAGAACACTGAAGAACACTCATTTTAGGGACATAATATTGATGAGGAACCTGCAAAGGAGAATTTATACAGATAGGAGGAAAAACCAGAAGGGAGAGATTATCTGGAGAAACGAGGAGCCAACAGTATCAAATGCATTAGAAAGGTCAAGAAGATAAGGACTGAGAAAAAAGATGGTGGATTATCTACAAACCTCTTCAACCCTAAACTAAAGGAACCATACAAAGTAATTACAGCTAAGTCCACATGAGAAAAAAACAGAATCACCCACCAGCGCCTAAGCAAGGTAAAAACCTTAGCAAACCACACCTGAGAACTTTAACACTAAGAATAATTGCTCATGACCCTACCCTATGCCCCTCCAAATGTCTGGCAGCAATAAAAGTAAGAAAACTCACAGACTTATGCCTGGGCTCTGGCCCTAAGTAGAGAACCCTCACTTCCCACACCTGACCTCACAACTTAATTTCATTCTTTCAGTCTATAAATTCATTTGAAGGTAGCTCATTCTCAAAGCAGATGATTATTAATGCAAACCCTACTTTATAGAAACTCTAAAACTGTGATTTTTACAACCACCCAAAATACCCTGACGTAAAGAAAGCTCTTGATACAAAGACCAATATGTCATAACAAAAGTTTCTCTGATGATTTTGGATGTAAAATTAAAAGTCCAAAGAGAATAAATCAGGATTTGGGACTGAAGGATCCTTAAGAGATCATTTAGGTCAAACCTTTATTTTACAGATGTATTTTACAGATGAAGATACTGAGGTTCATGGAGGGAAGTTACTGAAAGCCATGCAAATATTAGGTCGCATGGGTTGGGATTTCTAAAACGGCATCTCCTGACTCCCAATAACAGGTTTCTTTCCAACAACACTACCAAGATAGTAGTAGTAATAATTAAGATTAAATACGGAAGTAAATTTTGTGGATAAAGAAAAAAAAGGATTCCTCAAGTTTTACAAAATAATAAATTCCTATCCCAAAGAAAACAGTGCTTTTTCAAAATTTAATCTTATTATTAGAGCAAGAATAAGACCATGGGGACCTACTAGTCACTCAAGGGGTTTTTAATGTAAAGCATATCAAATGCAATTGATAAGCTATGTATACTAATTAGAGAAAACTGCATGTTTTTAGGGAGGCTGACACAGAAGCAGAAACTGAACCCTGAACTGGAGATATGAACAGGACAATATGAAAAGTGGCTGGGGTGAGAGAGATAGAGAATACCACTGTACAAGTTCATTAAAGAGGGGGAAAGGTCTAATGATCCATCTAACAGGAGATTTTCCACACACACAGAAAAAAAAATTTTTAACTAAAGGAAAGTGGGTGTTAGGTAGAGGAAAGAGCAGGGCAGCACTTATGGACTGTGTCTAGGTCAGGGGTGAGGAACCTTCGGCCTCAAGGCCACATGTGGCCCTCTAGGTCCTTAAGTACAGCCCTTTAAATCCAAACTTCAAGTTGTTCTGTGAAGTTTGGACTCAAAGGGCTTCCCTTGAGGGCTAGAGGGCCACATGTGGCCTTGAGGGTGCAGGTTCCCCACTATTGGTCTAGGTCCCTGCAAGGCATAGCAGAGTCACGGTCAGAGCACCCACGAGGCCACTCCCTCAGTAACCACCAAGCAGGAAAAAGAAGTGCCAAATGCTTACATCATAAAATGCCCAAGTTCCTCTGTGTTTCCAGGGGAAAGAGAAGTCACAAGTGAAAGGAAAGATATCAGGACTAAAGCAATCAATTTAAATCTAAATGTAATATCCTTAGTAAGAATGTGTTATATTATTTTTCCAACACTATACACTATAATCAGGTTAGCAGTACAAATACATTTATTTTTGCCTAAACTACTCAGGTAACTAAAGAGTTACTCTGTGTACTGCAAAGACCAAATTTATTGATGATGAAAAATTTGCATTTTGAATTTGTTGCCTATAAACCCAAACTATAAACTAACTAACATCCTTGCTGAGTATTCAATTTCAGGGTCAGGCCTTACATGATGCAGGCCTCCATGATGATGAACACAACTACCATAGGCTTTGGAAAGAAAAATCATCATTGAAATGACATATTAGGTCCAAGTATAATACTCAAAAATATAATTTCCTAGAAGAAAGTTGCTACACCAAACTTACTATGATTAGAATTTTTGAAAGTGCTTCTCATTACAGCATTCTCAATAAATTTGAATACTGGCCTACCTATTCCTGAGTTAGCTCCAGTAACTATAACCACTTTTCCAGTGAAATCACGACCCTGAAGTATTTCCATAGCAGTAGTATTGCCATCATATTTCTGCCTGGTTGGTGGCTTCTTTGGATTGTCATCAACAGTAAATGCCAGTCGTGGATCCAAGTATGTGGTTCTTTTATTTATGTGGCTGCAAAGAAAGAGGGAAAAAAATCATGCTAACCTACAGCAGTGAATAAAAGCATTTATATAAACAAAAGATATTCTTACTATTGAGGGAAACCCTTATTTTTTTACATATCAGAAGTCTTATTAATTTCTTTCAACTTTAAGACACAAATGTCCTTTAGTTCCTCTTCCGACCTCTAGAAAAATTACACTCTTACCTAGAAAAACAGCTGCTTAATCCTTTACTTTAAGATTTCTTGGAAAATATACTTTGATATGCAATGATCACTTCAAAGTCAGATTCTTCAGAACAGTGGTGTCAAAATCAAATAGAAACAGGATCCACTAAACCATACATAAGGATCCCCCCAGGCCAATATTGACTCCGAAAAACACATATTAACATTAACTATGTTTTAATGTATTTTTGTTAACTTTGCTAAATATTTCCCAATTACATTTTAATCTGGTTCAGGCTGCAAAGTACTGACATGGTGGCAGACTGTTCCAATCATGAAGGATGGTATGCATAAGTGCACAAAAGTGGAGGAAAGAAGGCAAAATTGGAGACTGGTCAGTAGCCCAGCTTGGCTAGACCACAGGTCAAGTGAAAGATTGAATTAGACTAGAAAAGAATGAAACAAGATTGTAGAAGGCCTTGAATACAGGTAGTTCATGCTTTATCAAGTATTTGATAGCAGTGTAAAGATGCTTATACTATCTCCCTCAGAGGGTAGCTGTGAAGAAAACATTTTTATGTATCACTATAAGATTATGTATAAATGAGGCATTCTTATTCTAATTATAAAAGATAATTTTCAAGTCATCTTGACTAAAATTAAGTGTAGTATATAAACATTCAAATAATCATTTGAAAATGAGCTAATAACCTACAATATTATTTAATAACTAGATATATGAAATTATGAATGACTATTCATTTTAATAGAAATTTTAAAATTATTTCAAGGTCATAAATGCATTTGTGAGATTTTTTTCATAATATGAAGAATCAAAAAATCTCTTAAAAGCCAAACTATAAACCTTCATGAAACAGTAAAAGATTAGATTTCACTATCAATTCTTAAAAATCCTCACAAATAAATGGAAGGGCCTATCTTATGTGACAACCTCTAACCAAAATCAAAAGATTCATTCCTCATATATTTAACTATTTGTAGAGAACCATCACCCATGTATTGTCACCAATTTAAAATATACCTGTTCTACTAAAAAAAACTATCTAAATCGCAATTTGTTAAAAAAATAATAATAATAACCTGTGTATTAATATTTTCCCTTTATTTCTCCCTGATGTTTCAGAACCTATTCAAACCACTAAGCATGGAAACTGATCCACAAGAAAAATGGTCTTCAGTAGGTCAATTTCTGGAAATACAGGGATCTGTCTAAACAAAGAAATTCATGTATGACCCAATAACTTAGTAATGACTAGCTAAATTAGAATAACACAATTACTATGCTGCAATTAAGAGTCTACAATATGAGGAATATAAGGTAGTAAGGAAACTTCCATAAAACAGTAGGAAATTAAGAAAAAAGAGCCAGATTGTGAACTGATAAAAGCCCAATAAAAACACAAATAGAAGGATTAACAAGCAGACAAAAGTAATGAAAGACATAGAAAGAATAACACATAGTTTTGAGATTTGTATGTTGAAGGTCTTTTTGAAGATTAATTTGTTGTATGTATATGGAACAGTTCATTTTATTTGTTATTTGTTAAGTGCATAATAATATTTTAAAATTAATTAGTTGTTTGGACATTCAGTTAACTACATTATTCTGAGAACATAATAAATAGCTTGTATAAATTTAAGTCATATATGGTTTAGGTTCTATACTCATACCACAATACTAAAATGTAAGAAATCTCTCCTCCCCTATCCCCGCCCCAAAAAATTTGTTTTATAATTGCTTCATCTTTTCACCAATTAAAAGTAATAGACTTCAAAGTAAAGTGCCTGATAACAGTTTTTAAAGCAGCGAGATAACTACATCCTATATCTTTAAACACTTACTCAACAAAAAACACTTGTCCATTCTCATCTGTTTCTTGCTCCCATCCATAGGGCAGGTCTGAAACACAGAAAAGACTGTGAGTCTGTTTATGAAAAAGGAAAAATGTATCATTCCATATATCAATAAGAAGGTAAAAGGTCAATGTTCATTCCTGCCTCCATGCATTTGCTGATTCTCTCCACATAATAAATGCCCCTTTCCCACCCCCCTTTTGAGTAGCCTGATCCTACCTATCCCCAAAAAGCTCTCCATGGTGACTCCATCATCTATCATTCATTTAGCAAAACTCCTATTGCACTTGTTTTCTATGCCATATAACATAGCATTTCATTAGGTACTTGTTCTCTAATTATTTCATGGTTATAAATAAGACTTGTCTTGCTAATTCCAACTACAGATTCCAGTTTCTTTTGTTCCACAAACCCAGAGTGTTCTGCTTCCTCCCCAACTATCTAATTCCTACCCAACCTCTTTCTGAGGTGCAGCTCAGCTGTCACTTCCTCCATGAAATCTTTTCTAACCACGACAACCTCCCAGAATATGGTTGAGGATTTAGAGCTTGAAGGAACCTGAGAGGTCATCTAGTCCAATCTCCTCATTTTACAGAAGAGGAAACCAAGTGACTTGGTCAAGATCACACAGATAGCAAGTAGCATAGCCGGCATCTGGACCCAGATGATCTTTCTGTCCAATAAACTCACAGCATTTATTATCATTAACTACTCAACAGTCAATTTTCCTCCCCTGCCTCATAACATCTGTCATACTGTTCTTTTTTAACATGTGTCTCATCTCCCTAATTAGCCTCCTTTAGAGCAGTGGATCTAGCTTATGCTTTTATTGTATTCCCTCTGGGTCATAGCACAGTGCTAGGCACATAAAAGACATTCAATTCTTGCTTATAGGGTGAAAAAAGCTGAAAGATGATAAGTGTGAGTAAATGTAATGCTATAGAATAAAAATATATGATATTCTTATTATTTTAATATAGTCTTGACGAACAAATAAATTCTCAAAAATAATTAAAACTTGTCTATGGTAGCTAAAAAATATGATTTGCTCTTTCCCCACAATTCTGTAAATCACCTACAGTAGAATAAGGTCTTTGAAAGAAAGAACTGATTTTCATTTTGTCTATGTATCCTCAGCAGATGCAAATGTCTGGTCAAATGCTTGACAAACTGCATTTGATAGTTACAACTTATAGACAGCTTACTCCATCACTTTTTCTGATCTTCTAAAATCTACTCCTAGTTACAACAACAATTGCCTGGACAACACTCTGCCTGTGACAGGGTCACTGTGTAACCGATGCTTTACATGTCAGTACGTTAAGCTATGCAGCAAATAATCGAACAAGCAATACAAACCTCCTGCCACTCGTTTTCTTTTTCCAGTTTTAGGATGTTCCCATTGTGTCTTCTCTTCAGTGTGGCTGTCAAAATGCCCATAACACAATTAAAAACAAGATAAGTTCCTAAAAGCAATATAAATCATTCTAAAACTATTCCTCTAGAGGAAAAATTTTCTCCATGTTGTTACTACTTCACAAGAGTTATCACTGGCAAAGGCCAGGGTTAACCAAAAGAACTCTAGTTTTGACCCCAGGTTTTACTATCTACTCTAAGTCTAAGATGAGGAATCCTATAATCCCATTTTGAAAACATGGCCAAAGAGTCGATTTCCAGACAAATCTTTTTTACTTGTCAGCTACAAATATTACTTTTTCATGTATAAGTAGAGAGCTGCCTCCATATTGTCATACCTATGACAAACAGTAAACAAAAATGTCACTTTACTATGAGCAGATAATGAGAGGGTAGGTTCTGGTCTCCAGGGAAGACAGATAGAAACAGAATGGAAACCAATAGACTAGGCTGGGAGAAGGGTAATATTGATTAACTATTTGGGAGAAAAACATGAGTTAGGAGAAAGGGATCCGAAACTAGAGAGACATTATTTCAAACTCATACACTAGGAAGAACAGTGGATTTGGGGTCTTGAGAAACTACATTCACATCTTAGTTTTTCAACTTATTACTTCAGTTACTTCAGACAGTCAATCAACCAACAAATATTTATTAAATACTTACTATGTGCCAGACACTGGGGATATAAGTACAAAAAATGAAATATCTACTTGCAATGAGGTTACATTCTAATGAGGGAGACAAGTACATATAAAAATATATACAGCATATATATAAAGCTAACAAATACAATTTTGTTGTTACGCAATTGTTTCAGTTATATCTGACTCATCATGACCCCATTTGGGGTTTTCTTGGCAAAGATACTGAAGTGGTTTGCCATTTCCTCCTCCAGCTCATTTTACAGATGAGAAAACTGAGGTAAACAGGGTTAAGTGACTTGCCCAAGGTCACACATCTCATATGTGTCTGACACCAGATTTGAAGATGAGTCTTCCTGACTTTAGGCCCAGCACTCTATCAGCTTCCCAACTTAGTTGCCCTTAATAAGCACAATTACAAAGTAGTTAAATACAATATAGTTTGGGTGTTACTAAATACTAGTATTTGGGAGAATCATAAAAGATGATGGTGCTTGAGCTGCATCATAGAAGAAAAGAAGGACTCTCTGAGGCAAAGGTAAGGAAGGAGGTCACTGCAGGCATAAAGGAGATCTACACAAAGGCCTGGAAATGGAATATGGAGTGTCCTACATAAAAAACAGAGAGAAGGCAGTCTGGTTGGATGACTGAGTGGAGATGGGCTATAAAGTCCAATAAGAGTGGAAAGTCAGAATGGAGCTAAATTGTGTTAGGCTTTAATAGCTTAACAGAATTTATATTTTATCCTAGAAACAAAAAGAAGCCACTGGAGTTGGGTAAGTAGGGGAATTGTATGGTCAGATAGATCTGAACTTAAGAAAACTTAATTTGCACCAGGATGTAGGATGGACTGGAGTGAAGAAAAGATGTTTTAAAGGTAGAAATGGCAAGATTTGGCAAATTATTAAATATGTGGGTATATAGGACCTGCTTCTCTTTTAAGACTTTTAAGATATGATTTTTAATCTTAAGGTAGCATATTTCATTTGAATTTATTATGGAGTGTAAGATGTTGGACTAAGCTAATTTCTGGCAGACTACTTTCCAATTTTCCCAGCAGTTCTTATCAAATAGGTAGTTCTTTCTTAAATAATTTGTTTGTTGAACACTGAGTTATTGATTTCACCAAATATCTCTTAATTGCCAAATCTGATGGTCTTTTCTCAGTCCATCTGTTGCATTTGTTGACCACCCTCTTCTCCTGGATGCTTTTTCCACTCTGGATTTTTGTGACATTACTCTCTTCTGATTTGCCTCTTACTTGTTTGACTGCTGGTTCTCAGTATCTTTTGCTGGCTCATAATCCACATCACTCACTTAAATGGAGACTCCTCAAGATTCAGTGCTAGATCTAAAACATCTCTTATATCTGATCCCTTCTTTCCTCTCATACCACTACTACCCAAGTTCAAGTTTGAAATTCCTCTTGGCTAGATTATTGCAGCAATTTCCTAATTTGTTTTCCCTGCCTCACGTCTTTCTCCACTCCAGTCCATCCTACATCCAAAAAGGAGTGAGTTGTACTCAATGCTGGGCTAAGGTAATTTCTAGTTCTAAGATTCTCTTATCTCTCCATACTTTTTGTCTAGGTAATCTTATCAGATCCCATTGTTTTAAATATCTTTTCTATGCAGATAAGTCCCAGATCTCTATATCCAACTCAGTCTTTTTCCTTAGCTTTAGTTTCATCACCAATTTCCCATTGGACTTCTTTTTTTCAAGGACAATTGGGGTTAAGTGACTTGCCCAGGGTCACACAGTTAGTACGTGTCAAGTGTTTAGTCTGAGGCTGGATTTGAACTCAGGACCTCCTAACTTCAGGGCTGGTGCTCTATCCACCGTACCACCTAGCCGCCCCCCCCGCTGGACATTTTTAACTGTATGTCCCAGAGATACTGCAAACTTAACATGTTTAATACTGAATTTATTCTCTTTCCTCCTAAAACCTCCTCTCTTCCAAACTTCCCTATTTCTGCTGTAAGCACCACCATGCTTCCAGTATCCCAGGTTTGTCATCTCAGCCTAATCCTGAACTCCTTACTCTCTTTCACCCCACATATGAAATATGTTACCTTAATATTAAAAATCATATCTTAAAAGTCTTAAAAGAGAAGCAGGTCATATATACCTTTCATAGCTATATTGGGATATGAATTTTCAACTAAACAAGGATTAAAGACATTTTAAATTTAAAAGAGATAATTCTGATTGCATGAAATTGCAAAGCTTTTGCACCAATGAAATTAATATATTTGTGAAAAGGAAATCAGCCTACTAGAAAAAATATATCAAAATTCTCAGATAAAGCTTTGGTATTTAAAATATATAGACAACTAACAGAAATACAAAAGACCAAAAGCCATTGATCAATAGACAAGTGATCAAAAGATATGAAGAAAGTTCTCAAAAGAATTTCAAGTTATCATCAACTATTGGAAAGAATGGTACAAATCACTAATAAGAGAAATGTATATCAAAACAACCCTGAGGTTTTGCCCCATACCTGGCAAACTGAAAAAGATGACAAAGGATAAAATAGTCAGTGTTGGAGGGGTTATATAAAGATACGAATGTTGTAAAGAATAAGACTGGCACCAAAGGAGAGATATAAGAAAACACTTCTCCCAACTTCTCCCCCTATGGGAGAATTGGGGAGGAGTAGAGGAGAGGTCCATAAGTGTGGAACACTGCATATATTGTCCGGGGGGGGGGGGGTTTTGGAGGTATTGATAAATTTTGCTGATTTCTTTTCTCTTTGTTTTTTCTTTCTTTCTTTCTTTCTTTCTTTTTTTTAAAAAGAATTCTACGTTATAAGGGATAGTTCTCTGGGTGGTTGTCCTTGGTGCTCAAAGAGGAACAAAGTTCTCTGAGAGGAAAAGGCAGATAGGGAAATTTTAGGCAATGCAAAAATATAATAATGAAAATTTATCCTTTTAAAAAGAACTTAATCGTAGCTGTGGAGAGAAGTTTCGGTACAGTAATGAAATCAGAAGTCAGGTTGGAAAGGGTTGAGGAGTTAATGAAAAGAGAGGAAGAGGAAGCAGCCAGTCTAGATAACTTTTTCAAGGACTAAAGCCCAGAAAGGAACAAGACATTTAACCTCTCTATGCCTCACTTTTCTTATCTATAAAATAAGAGTTGCTTCAAGTAATCTCCAAGGTCATTGATTCTTTGATTCTGATAGGCTTATTAGAACCTTTTGTCTATCAAACCTCTAATTTACCCCATTTGAACAGAAAGCTACTGCAAGTTGAACTAAATGATGAGTAAGAAGATTAAAAAATGTGAACATAAAGAACAACCATACTCCCAAGTATATCAGGGGTGAAGGTGTATACTTAGAACCTTACAATTCACAAACACCAAACAGCATCACACACACACACACACACACACACACACACACACACAAATGAAGCTGACCATGTCTTAACAGACAGAAGACTACTGGTTAATGATTTGGAAATCATATAAGAATGAACTGTTGGTATATAGATGGAGCAAAAGTCAAAATCAATACCAAATTAGAAGAGATGATAAATACAAGATAACATGTTTAACTGCAACAGCTTCATACTGACCTATTATGATAAGTCATAGATCCTCCCTCCACCCCCTAAAAAATTGAAATTACTGTAGAAAACACTGCAAAGCCAATGACTTTTGACTTTCACCATTTCTTGCAAAATTTTAACAGATAAAAAATAATCACAACAAAAAGGAGGCTGGAAGAACTAAGAAACCACCCTAGCCAGCAGTTTATCTCCTTGGCAAGAAAGAGAAGCAAGCTAAGGACTGGGTTTAGAATGTAATCTTACTTATAAACACTACAGAGGATGGTGAAAGATTATAAACAACATGAACCATAAAGTAGCGAAAATCAGTGGGGAAAAAAGACAAGTGTACAGAAAGCTTGGAATAAGGATCAAGTGAACTGTATCATACCAAGTTCATTCAAAGACAAAACTGTCAAGAAGACAACCAACACAGAAAATGGACTAGGTTTGTCAGCATTTCCGTAATAAACCATTTCCATCATCACTGACAATAAAACACCCCACAATTAGACCCTAACAACACCCCAGGCCCCAGTGCATTATAGGAGGCACTTATGGAAATGAGATTAGGAAGAAAGACTGGACCCAAACCAAGTACACAGCAAAGAAATCTATTTTGGAGGTGGAACAATCTTTAAAACACTGAGGGATCATTTTACAAGATAACTAAAGAAAGGGAAATGTATCCTCCGCCAAAAAAATGAAAAAAGTCACAGACAATATTTTTATCATAAAAAACATTTTACAATATTTTTAATAAGGCAATCAAGACAACATTATGCCTTTCTCATCATTATGGAATTTTTCTGAGAATGACAAATGTATTTAAGGCCATCTTTGATGAAAATATGACAATGAAACTGGCAAGTCTGTATAATTTTCTGTAACAGACAACATTTTTGCACTCACACAAGTGACTGAACAGTACAGAAGATACAAAATGCTACAACAACAAAAAGGTATTTGAAGCAGTAGAATAAAAAGCACCCTTAAAGGCTCTCCTCTAACAAGGAATCTCTCATGCATATGTTCATTATACAAGATTCTTTAAGAAATGCAACTAGAGATAACTAATTAATGACTCTGTTATCATCAAGCAAAGTATATAATAGATATATGAAGGTCAAAGGCATTTACCATTGTCATGAAGGCTGTCCTATACAGAAGTCATATGGAAGAGGGATTCCCTACAGATTGTAAGATCCTCTAGTTCAGGTGTTCTTAACCGTTTTTGTGTCATGGAAACCTATGGACCCCTTCCCAGAATGTTTAATTCATAACTGAAGGAAATTATAAAGTCCAGCTGTAGTTAGTAAAATTAAACATGTAATTTTTTTCCCATCCAAGTTCAGAGACTGAAATATGTCTCTTGGAATCCATGGATCTCAGGTTAAGAAGCCTTCCCTAGATGCTCCCAAGACCCAGAACACCACAGGACTTTGCCAAAGATTATACCACAGTTCAGCCTAGTAACTCATTCAGGAAAACTAAAGGAATAAAAAGTTCCTATTGTCCATTCAGTCTGTGACATTCAGGTAAATGGCCAGCCCACCAAGTTAGTACATCAACTGCATTTAGGTGGACAGGTACTGCAAATGCATAATGAGTTGAGGCCAAAGCTAAAGAGGAGGAAGAAAACTGATGGAAAAAATGGCATAGCACTTTCAATGATTTAAAGCTAATTCTCAGCCTCAAAATCCATCTTTTTAACATAAATGTTCTCCCACTAATGCTATATGGTTGTGACTTCTGGAACATCCCATTCTCCAAAGAATCCAACTTGTAAATGACACAAAGTGCATTGTCAGTTACCAGTGGATTGCAGCATTTTTCCAATGAAGAGCTAATAGGCAAGAAGCAGCATGAAAGATTCGACATATCTACGAGCTAAAAAGAAGGTGAGCTGGTTATGGAACGAGAGTAAGGAATAACAAACAAAAAGCTTAAGTGCTACAATGGTACCCATGAAATGTAAAAAGGACTACAGGAAGAGTTCTACCACATTAGGCTAATCCTCCATGGAGGATCTATGGGACATGGAGAAGAAAAAAATGAGAAGGCATAATGGGTCGCAACCTGAATCAATTATCACAGATCCACTGAAGTTAAGTATTCATAGTAGTTTGTTTTTAAATAAAATTTTCACTGAATCATCAGAAATTGTCTACAGATATGAAAAGTTCCTTTAAGTTTTACCTAGTATTAAGTTGGTATAACTCAAGATAATGTACAATGCTGATATTTCAATGTAACACATACTCTCCTAAGAAGCTTAATCTTTTGAAGGTATAATTTCACTAAGCAGTGACTTTTTTTCCCTAAAAATCTTGTCTTTTTTTCCCACTTAATAGTATTTTATTTTTCCAATTACATGTAAAGATAGTTTTCAACATTCACTTTTATAAGATTTTGAACTCCAAATTTTTTTCTCCCTTCCTCCTTCCCCTCCCCCATCTCCAAGACAGCAAGCAATCTGAGAGCAGTGACTCTTAATGGAGCAAATGGCTAAATCATGCTGTTATACTGGTAACTACACCAGATATAACATTTATCACGGGAAATGAAAATATAAAGGTCACCTAGGCTAGAGTCTCACAAGGAGAAGATAAAGATTAATCAACCATATTCAATCATCATTAACAAGTACTAATATATTAAGAAGTTACATATACATATACATACATACATATATATACACACACACACATATATACATATAAATGGAAGGTAGTAGCCTGCTACTATGAGGTAAAGGTTATTAAACTGGAAAAGGAGGGAGAGGCTCAAGGAAGAATGCCCTGTTCTCTCTATTTCCTAGCAAATATTCTACAAGAAAAAGTATTCACAATTTTCTGCCTCTGGGTAGTTATTTTATTTCAAAATACAAAAATACTCAGCTTTCTACTTTCAAGGAGAAATAATTTATCTGACATGAATATGAGCTAAAATTACTCAGTGTATGATTTAGTTTACCCCTGACGCATAGTTATTTCATTTGTAATCTCTTCTGGTAAGCAAAGCTCTCCATCTGTGCATGTTGTCATGTCAAAATTAAATTGCTAATTGCATATGAACCCCTATAAAATCAAACTATTAAAACCATGGCTAAGCAGACATAGCTTTCTTCCACTGTAAAATGGGAATAGTAATATAACCAACAAATGGGAAGGAGCAGCACTCCAAAAACAACAGATAATTAAAATATAATTGTTTGTAGTTAGCTTTGGCTATCTTATATTTATTCTAGGAACAGATATATCTACCTGTGGTTTTACTAGGCCATTATCAAAATTAATTTTCAAACAACTAAAACCTGAAGGGTAGGAAAAAGTAGACCTGGGTCAGAAACTATATCCTGAATAATCTACAAAATGTTTTTTTAATCGGTAAATAGAAAAATATTCATTTTTAATTGTAATTATAAAAAAAATCTGAAAATAGTTAAGATTTCAGCATCATTTTCTGAGACAAAACAATTTGCATACATTATATCATTTCAATCTCACAATAACTACATTAGGTAGTTAGTTAACGTGCTATTACTCCCATTTTACAGGAGCAAAATGTACTCACATAATTAAATTATTTATGCAAAGTCACATATCTACTAAGCCTCTAAACAAAACCTCCAATCCAGATCATAGGATCATAGATTTAGAAACTGGAAGGGACCTCAGAGGCCCTAGTCTAATCTCCTTCTTTTACACACAGAGAAACTGAGGTCCTGGGAGACCAAGTTACTTACTTGAAATAACACTGGCAGTGTCAGAGATTTGAACCCATATCCTTCAACACCTGAGCCAAGGTACTTTCCAAAAGACTGCCAAAAGGCTAGTATTCTGGGGAAAAGCTAAGAAACAAGAATCAGAAGGCCTGGGTTCAAGTCTTGACTTGGGCACTTACTAGCCTTGTGACCCAAGGTAAGTCACTTAACCTGACAACCTTTTTTCCTCTTCTGTAAAATGTGGGTAACATTTTGCACTACTTAGTTTGCAGGATTGTTCATAGTATCATGGATTCAGAAATGGAAATGATGTTAAAGAACATCTAATCCAATCCCCTCATTTTTCAGATGAGGAAACTCATCTGAAGTTTCAGAAGCAGTTAAGTGACTTGACTAGTGTTACAGTTATTAAGTAATAAGAGCTGAAACTGTTACCATAAATCTAGGGATTCTTTAACCTGAGATCTGTGAAGCTGCTTTTTAAAATTTTTGATAATAGTATTTTAACATAATTGGTTTGGTTTGTAATCCTATGTATTTTCTTTTATGCATTTAAAAGCATTGTTCTGAGGGTTCCACAGGCTTCTCCCAATTGGCAAAGGGGTCCATGATACAAAAAAGTGGTAGAAGAAGCACTTTCTAAATAATAAAGTACTATATAAATGTGAGTTATTTTACAATTTATTATGGCAACTCCAACTCCCAATGTCATATAGGTTCTAAGAGTTGCTAACTCCCTGCCTCTGAGATGCTGTAGTGATAAATGAAAATGAAAACCCAGATGTTAAGCCCAGCAGAAGAAAGCCTTCAAAAACACAAAATGTATCCGTTTTTTTTACTAAATGATACAAAGAACTTCATTACAACTTATACCTGGTTTTGAAGATCAATAAGTACTTAAAATCTGTAGAGATTTGTTTACCTTTTCTCTACTTAGGACACAATGTTTCACTTCAAATATAAAAATGTTGAGGAAAAGATATGTTTGTATACACACATTCTAATGATTTATTTTCTGTCAACATGGCTTCACAAAAAAAATTTTATTTCAATTTTTCTGTTGTTCTTTCTACCACAAAAGCTGAGGGTTCTAAAATAATGTGTTCTAAAGACAGAAAACAATTATTCCATTTGATAGGATGAATGTAACCACTATGTGTCTACAAAGTGTTATCTAGGTTTCTTATTCCTTTATAAAAGTCTTCGAATAGTAACTGTTCTCTCAAACTGTCCACTAAAAGTTTAGGGAATTACTAGCTGATTTTTTAAAAATAACTCCTTTTTATTACTTTAAAGAAATAAATGGTGGTGGTACCATGCGTGCAATGGAAAGAGTTCTAGATTTAAATCTAGATTTAAATTCTGCCCCTACTATCACTACCTGTGTAACCTTGGACAATTCACAATCTCTGCACCCTTTTACTTATCTGTAAAATGACAGGGTTAGATTAGTTGACCTCTGATGTCCTGCAAAACTGTCGTTTTATGATCTCACGACTTTTTTAGGCTGAAGGACAGCATTGAGAGGCCAGAATAGACCCAATTCCAAATCTCACCTCCGACACTCACTGGCTTCACGACCCCAGCAAGTTGCTTCACTTTTGCATACCTGCATTGGTAGACAAAGTTTCATCATCTGGGATTTCCCTATTTCAATTAATTTTCGGGTTGCATCTCTAGTCTTTTGATTTTACATTAAAATAAAAGGGTAAAGGGGCAGGTGGTACAGTAGATAGAGCACTGGCCCTGAAGTCAGGAGGACCTGAGTTCAAATGCAACCTCATACACTTACTAGTGCGTGACCCTGGACAAGTCACTTAACCCGGAATATCTCTCCCCCACAGAGGGGACAGAATCTGCATTGTTCTTCCAACGTAAAATAATAGGGTGAAAAAAAAGCACCAATTTAGTATTTAGATTCACACTAAGAATTCCAAACCATTGACAGGAAATAGCCTTGTAAATATGGAAAATTATTTAATTATAGCGATTATTTCCCCTAACCGCTACTGGAAGGCACCCTCTGAGAAACAGGGAAAGATGGGGAGATGTCCCCCTAGACTTGTCAGTAGGTCCAAAGCCAAGCAGCACAAAGGGCACCCTGTTTCCTCACTGATTCCAGAGAAACCACCCTTCAGCCAACACTTAGAGAGAAGAAATTCTTTTTAAGTATGGGACAAGCTACAACAACACTTAGAAAAGGAAGAAGCTGCCCTTGGAAGAGGAAAGACAAGAATCCTCTGAAAAATCCCTTTTCATACTGGTAAGAAGTTCCTTTCTTCCTACAGCAAATGAGGTAGAAGACAAGATGGGTTCAAAAAAGTGAGTGGATAAGCATTTATGGGATGTTGTAGGTGTGTGAAAGCATTTCAGCGAGGAAGAGTGGAAAGAGGACTAGGTGAGAAGTCAGAAAGCCCCACTTAAGAGTCCCAGCTCTGCCAAGTTCTAACCATGTGACCTTGGGCAAGTCACTTCCTATCTCTGTAAAAGGAGAGGGTTGGATTAGATCCTCCTCTCCTAATGTTCTATGATTCTATGGTGTTATGTGACAGTATGGCAATGTGTGTGACAATTTGACTAGACTAATAAGCTCCTTCAAGACCACTTCTAAATTATCTTTGTATCTCTTCCAACAGAGGGTTTTACACAAAGTAGATGGCTCAGTGCATAGAGTGCTGGGCCTGAGTTCAAATATGGTCTCAGACGCTTACTAGCTGAGTGACCCTGGGCAAGTGACTTAACTACTGCATGCCTCAGTTTCCTCATCAGTAAAATAAGAATATTAATACTTGTAGTCTCAGATCCACAGAGTTGTTGTGAGGCTTAAATTAAACAATACATCAAAGTGGTAGGGAAAGGTTGGTTAATTTCAGGGTAAAGGGATATGACAGTGTCCGCACATCACTGTGAAACAGTTGTGAGAATGTATATCATGCAGAACTGTGTGTAAGACTGTGTATTTATAGGGGAAGGGAGGAAGTTTCTGTGAGTAAGCATTGAATGAGAATGTATCAGTGAGAAAGTGACAAAGTAATCTGTATTACCAAATCACAAACTTGGAGAGGCCCCCTTCCTGTTATGCGTTAAGTGTGCGTGTGCCTGTAAGAGCAGTTGCAGAGGTATATGCACAAGTGCGTGCAAGCGTGACGGTGCACAGGTGTGTGTAAATGTGTGTGACTATACAAGCAGTCATGTAGGCATGTGCACTGGTGTGTAAATGTGGGAGGGGGATGAGAGTAGTCGCACAGGCATGTGCACAAGTGTCCGTGTGAGAGTGTGCATGGGCTCCCGTGCACAGAAGCGTGCAGTGTGAGTGCGCTGGGGGTCAGGAGCGGCGGGCAGCCCGTCCGCACCAGCACCCGCGTCCAGGTAAGGGGGAGGGGCGCAGCGGGGGCCCAGGGGCACTGCGGGGGGCGGGAAGGGTCGGTCTGCAGGGGCAGGCAGACGGTGCGGCGCGAGGGCCGGAGGTCTGAGGTCGGGCGGGGGCCACTGCCCGGCCCCTCCAGCCCCTTACTTGGCGAAGTACACCCAGCCGTCCTTGGTGGTCCTCTCCTCCCAGCCCGGTGGCAGCTCGTCCTCACTGTCAGTGTCGTCCAGACCCGCGTAGCGCAACGCAGCCATGGTGGGAGAGAGGCAAACTGCTACCCGCCTGGGCACTGGAGCCCAAGTACAGGCAAACCCCTGCACGACTCCGGCTCGGCTCAGCTCGGCTCCGCTCGGCTCGACTCGCCAGCGCGCGACCCGCCGCTCCCCTCACCCTCCCGCGCTCCCGCGATCTGATCTCCCGGCTTCCCTCGGAGTTCGTCCACCCGCCTCGCTGCAAGTGGGCATGCGCCCCGCGCCTCCGGGCCCTGCCTAGCGACGTCGGGCGCTAGGAGGCTGCTAGTGAGGAAGAGGCCGGAGGACAAGGAAGAGGTGAAAGAAGAACAACAGTCACATAGAATTACAAAGAAGATTTTATTTGCCCCCATTCCCCCGCCCCCGATTCTTTTCTGCCCGATTAAAATTCCTGGGGGTTAGAACTAGAAGCCCCGCAGCCAGCCGAGAATTTAGAACGAAGACGTCACCGAGATAGCGTCGTCCTGTTGCATTACTGGATGGACTGTTCGGCATACTGTACTGGAAGCCTGCGCGCGAAGAGCCTGCTGGGAAATGTAGTTCTAGGCAGAACTGAAAGCATGCAGGTGTGGGCTGCCGCAGACTGTCAACTTCCTGGCCAAAACACAAATCCTTTAGGGATGCTTGACCTGCTGCGCTGGAGCTTGTTACAACCGACTCTTCAGATGTTTAATGGGAACTCTTTACACGTTGGAAATCGACAAAAGCTACAATCAGAGCTTGATGTAGCTTGTTGATTGTCCAGACTTGAAAAAATAAATGCGAAAATTTTAATGCAGATTAAACTTAAAAATGTGTTGTCAGTGCTTTTTTTTTTCCTGAGCTGGTGATTAAACACTTATCATTTACGCTGCTGAATTCATTTAAAAGATGAGAAAAGTTCAAAGAGAGAAATTAAGTTGCCCAATTTACAAGAAAAATAAGCGGTAGCTAGGGCTTCAAACCTCGCCCCTCGAGCACCAGGTGTCCACTATGCTCCAGTGTCTTCTTTATTCCACAAGGTCCCTTTACCTCACCCCACCCACATTACCCTGTCCTACAGACTTCAATGAAGAGAGCAATCTGGTGGTACTCATGAAGGCAGCTCAAATTTATATAGTGTCTTAAGGAATGCAAAAAGGTAAAGTGTTGTGTACACATTCAATTCAAGTGGTTAACAAACGTTTATCTGTAACCAGTCCCAGAATTTTAGGAGCTGACTTTAACAAGAAAATTTGCAAACTGTGTACATACAAAACAGGAAGATAAACTGAAGATAATCTCAGAGGAAAGGCTCTAGCATTAAGAAGTACTGGGACTCCAGCTTTCCAGAGCCTTGATGATAATAGCACTAGGATGAGGAAATTTGTTCTGGACAGGACAGAAGACCCGAACTACGGCAGTGTTCCAGGGACAGATGCTTGCTGGGGCCCCAACAGTCCAGCACCAGTACTACAAAAGAACTCTACAGGAGAGAAGAAAAGAGGGCCAGGGGTAGGATATGTGCCTGACCTTGAAAGAAAGCCCAAACCCACAAGCACATCATCCCAGAACCTATGAGACACAAACTACAGAAATCAGACCTGTAGCATTACAGCTACAAAGCTCTGATGTGCCAGTGCTGGGCCACAGAACTAAGGAAATGAAGGAGTAGGACAGGACACCACTACAGGAAACTATAAGTGTGGAAGGGGACCCTGTGTAGTACTCCACTAAGCCTGAGAGAAAAAGCTCAGCATCCAAGTGGGACCAGTTCTGTCCATCTAAAAATCAGAGACATAGGCTGTGACTTGCGCAGTATGGGAAGAAGCTAATCTGCTTTGAGATCCAGCCCCAGAGGAATTGAAAAGTGAGTGATAAGGAAAACAAACTGGGGTTGGGGGAGGAGAGACTGAAAGTACTTAATGTCTCAGGAAAAAGAAAACTCGAAAGACTTTGAACATAAGCAGATAAACCAACTGGGAAAACATTAACAAAAGAGAGCTATATGTCCTCAAAATTTGGAAACAAGTTCCAGTATCTATGAATAAATATTGCAAAATAAAAGAAAATGATCCAACTCTTGATGAGATAGAGGACCCCGTGAAATGTGAGAACATGGAACCATAGCATTGTAATTTCTGAGGGAATTCAAAAGAAAAATGAGAATTAAAGAAGAATTTGTGTCCTCTACTGCAAAAATAATAGGCAAAATAGAAAAACTGGAATATGTGATGACAAGCCTAACCCAAGAAATAAAAGAGAACAACAGATTGTTAATGCAAACTCACAGAAATGAAAGATAATTTAAGAGAAGCAAAAAACAATAATACTTAAAAAATGACTACCCAAGCAAAACATACTGATCTTAAATATAGGACATGTAAAGACAACCTATGGATCATAGGTCTCCTAGAAGAACATGACAAGACAAAAAAAAATGTAAGAAATGTAAGAAATAATGTAAGATTGAAGAAATGTAATGTTAAGAAATAATGTAAGAAATAATCCAAAAGAACTGCCTAGAATCTCTGAATCCAGAAAATGAAATACCAATTGAAAAAATGAATAGATTATTAATAGATTAATTAATTAAAAAGTAATAGATTAGTAAATCACCTTCAGGGGAAAAAAAAACCAAGGCAATCACAAAGACACAGTGGTCAAATTTAACAATTCCATTCAGAAACAAGTTCTCCAAGTCTTCGGGGGAAAGACCTTCAAATACAAAGGAAAGGAAATTCTAATAACACAAGACTATTCTACACCCACAAGAAAATACAGGAGTGAATGGAATAATGTTTTCTGAAAATCAGTAAAGCCTGGATACAATTCAGGGTGACCTGTCCAGAAAATCTGAGCTTAACCATAAATGAAAAAAAAAAGAATGTTCAATAATAAAAAAGCATTTGAAACATTCTTAGAAAGAAAACCAAATTTAAGTGATTATTTGATTCTCAAATATCCCAGACAACAAAAATGCGGAAGGTGTGAATAAGTGTGTTGGCCAAGTACAGCAACAGCAGCAGAGTGACAGCAGAGAGAGTAGTAAAAGACTTCTTTCTAAATGTAAACAAAGAGAAGTCCAGTTGAGGTAACAATGAAGAGGCAAGCCTAGAGCATCATGACACTGTGTGTGTGTGTGTGTGTGTGTGTGTGTGTGTGTGTGTGTGTGTGTGTGTGTGTGTGTTTGCTTATGACTACATTAGAAAATGGGAGAGTACATGGCAGGGGAGTGAATAAGAACAGGGGCATAGAGGAGAATGTGTGGGGTCAAATCTAGAACTAGCAATGAGGGGAAGGCGATCCCTGTGTTCTTATGAAGAGAAAAGCCTTCAGGGAAATGGATGAGAAGAAGGGGGAAAGGACTGGGGGGGGGAGGAAGATGGGGGGAGAAAGGATGCTTTGCTTTGGTGATAGGAGGGGGTTTAACTGATAAATACTCATAAGGGTGAAGAGAGGTATTCTGTGATGAAGATGGAATTTGAACTTCTGGGGGCAACTGGCACCTAAGGAAGTAAGAAAGTATGAATCCAGGAAAGAGGTTTATTTTGGGGGGTGAAAGGCAGGAAGGTAACCAGGGGAGGTTATATAGATCAGTGGTGGGCTGTATCATCTGGAATGTGTGAGGGGGAGGAGACTACAATATGGTAATATTATCTCTGACACCTGCAAGAATTGGCATTGTTCTGGTAGTGGGGCCAAATGGAAAAAGGGAATTCACAGGGCAAGTTAGTGGCAGAAATTGCCCAGCTCAAAGAGCCCAAAATAGATACCTTAGAAGTTTTGATTGTGTAAGGAATACAGAGAATAGAGATAGACTAGATAAGTATAATAGTCATGAACCAGAGAAATCCCCTCTCAAAAGGGGTACCAAAATAAGAAATTAAAAAACTCATGAAAAGATCTAGTTGATGGGGAGGAGAGCAAGGGAGAATCTACTTGACTGAGAGGAAAAAAGGGAGGGGGAAGAATTATATAAGTAGGCATAGTCAGGAAATAAAAAGGAACTAATACACAAAACCCCAAAGGGAAAGGTGTAACAAACAAGAGGAGGGGGACCAGAGGTAAGAGGAAGAAAGCCAGTGGAAATAGGTCCACCTTTAAAAAGATGAAACTAAAGTAACTTAAGGAACATGATGCTTAGTGCATGGTGGGGAAAGATCATAACTTGAAAAAAAAATTAGAGACAAATGGAGAAAAATATAACCCAACTCATAACTTCAAATGTGAGTGGATTAAACAATTCAATAAGACAAAACAGATTGATAAGAAAACAAACCTCTACAATCTATTGCATTTTAAAAAATTGAAAAATAAAGACATACACAAAATAAAACTGAAGGGATAGAAAACAAATTTACTTTGCATCAAGTAAATCCAAAAAAGCAGGAGTTGCAATCATGTTAGAGGAACCAGAGGAATCACTGACAACAAACTAGCATGAGAAATAAACTTATACATTCCAAAAGCCTTAGCATCCAAATTCACAAAGGAAATATTACGCTACAAGAAGACATAGCCAGTAATATACTAGTGACAGGAAATATCAATAGCCCTTTCTAGGTTTCAGTTAAATCTAACAGAAAGATATACAAAAGGGAGAATATTGAAAAGGCGAATGACTGGAGAAACTAAAGTTAAAACACTTACTGTGTTTTATAAATGGAACTGCAAAAAAATTTACATATTTCTTAACACCACATGGAATTTTTATAAAAATTGACCATGTATTAGGGCACAGAGATATTGCAAACAAATGTAAAAAGGCAAGAATAATTAAAATATCCTTTATAGACCATAACACAATAAAAATAGTCATTGGTTCAGGCACCACAAACAGAAGACACAGACCCAAATGGGAACTTAACATTGAAATCCTAAATAATGCATGGGTCAAAGAACAAATCATAGAAACTGTAATTATGTTAAAGAAAATAAAATGATGAAATAACATACCAAAATTTCAGTGATATAGCTAAAGCAATCCTAAGGAGGGGGGAGAGGAGAATTACATCCTACAAACACTCATTAACTAAATAGAAAAAGAAAAGATTAATAAACTGAGTATGCATTTTTAAAAATTGAAAGGCCAACAAATAAGCTAAAATATGCACAGAAGAGGAGATATTAAAAATTAGAAGAGAAATAAATTGAAAACAAATGACCCATAGAAACAGTAAATAAAACTAAAAGCTAATGCTTTGAATATATATGTATATATATATAAATCTCATAAAAAATCAGGATAAAAAGAATAATCAGAACATATCATATGCAGTTATATACTCACAAAACTGGAAACACAAAAGGAATAGAAGAATGCCTTCAAAAGAATAAAATACACAAACTAACAGAAGACCAGAAATAGATCTTAAATAACCTGATTTCAGAGAAGGAAACAAAATCTAGCTATAGAGAAACAAGTAAAGAAAAAACTCTTCATCCTGATGCACAGAATTCTATCAAAACTTTAAAGAACAATTAGTACTCATACTTTGCAAATTATTTTCAAAACTGAAAAAGAAACAACCCTATCGGAATCCTTTTATTAGAAAACTTAGTCCTAAATTCCTAAAGCAGGAAAAAGATAAAACACAGAAGGAAAACTACAAGCCAATATGATTAAAGAATATTGAGCCAAAAATTTTTAACAAAATCCTGTCAAACAGACATTTTTTAATGCTATACCAAGTGAATTGCCAAGAGGATAATTTTTTATAGAACTTGATAAAATAATAACAAAATTCATTTGTAAAAACAAAAGATATCAAGGGAAATGATAAACAGAAGGAGAGATTAAGGGTGAATCAAACTTACAGACCTCAAACTGTATTATAAAGCAGCAGTCATCAAACTTGCTTAGTACTGGTTTAAAAAAAAAAATATATATATATATATATCAATGGAACAGACTAGACAAAGGAGAATATGAAACAATGGACCTCAATAGCCCAGTTGTGATAAAATAGAAAACATAAATTACCTAGGAAAAAAAATGTATTTGATAAAACTTCTGGGAAAACTGGAAAGCAGATTGACAGGAGTTGAGGTTAGACCAACGTCTTACTCCACACTCCATAAAACATTCTAAATGAATACATGGCCTCAGTAATAAAGATCATACCATTAAAAAAATTGGAAGAGAATCAAAGTATACTTCATACAACTGTAGGTAGGACATTTATGGTTAACAAAACAAGAGAGGCAATTAAAAAAGATAAAATAGATAACTGATTACTTGAAACTGAAACACCTGCATAGACAAGATTAATACATCTAGGATAAGAAAGGAAGTAGTAGGATGAGGAAAAATGTTTGTATAAAATTTCTCTGATAAGGATTTAGTATACAAAATATAGAAAAATAAATACATATAAGATAAATAGCCACTCTGCAACAGATAATCAAAGGATATGAACAAACAATTCTCAAAAGAAGAATAACAAAGTATTCACAACTGCATGAAAGAATGATCTAAATCACTAATAATAAGAAAAATACAAGTGAAAATAACTCTGAGGTTTCACTTCACACTCTGCAAATTGGCAAAGATGGCAAAAAAGTTAGTACACAATGTTGGAGGAGTGGTAGACTGATAGACACATGTGTTATTGGTGAATCTATGAGATGATACAACCATTTTGGAAAGCAATTTGGAATTATGGAAATAAAGTGACTAAGGTCTGTACCCTTTGAACCAGACTCTATTTCTGGGCTTGTACCTTAAGGAAGCCATCGATAAGAAGAAAGTCTCTGATGCCGAGTGAAGTGAACAGAACCAAGAGAATGCTGTACGCAGTAACAGCCACCTTGTGGGATGCCTAACTTTGATAGACTTAGCCCTTCTTAGCAATGCAAGGATCTAAGATATCTCCAAAAGTCTCAAGACGGAAAATGCTATCCACATCCAGAGGAAGAACTATGGAGTTTGAATGCAGATCAAAGCATACTATTTGCTCTTTTTTTTTCCTTCTATTTTGTTTTGTTTCCTCTTTCTTGTGGTCCTTTCTATTGGTTCTAATTCTTCCTTACAACATGACCAATGTGAAAATATGTTTAATAGGAATGTATATGTATAGCCTATAGCAGATTGCGTGCCATCTTGGGGAGGGAGGTGGGAAGGGAGGGGGAGAAAAATTTAATCAAAAGTTTATGGAAATGATTGTTGATAAATCAAAATAAATTTATTTAAAAAAAAAAAGAAAAGAAGAAGAAAAAGAAAATCTCCTGGGAAAAAGTTTGGCAGAAACTAGGTATAAACCAACATGACACACCCTATATCAAGATAAGATCAAAATGGGCACATGATTTAGACATAGAGGGTGATATCATAAGCAAATCAGGGGAGCATGAAATATTTTACCTGTCAGATCTATGAATAAGGGAAGAATTTGTGATCAAACAAAACATAGAGAGCATTATGGGAAATAAAATGGATAATTTTGATTACGTTAAATTAAAAAGGTTTTGTACAAACAAAATCGAAGCAGCCAAGAATAGAAGAAAAGCAGAAAACTGGAGAAAAATTTTTTACAGCAAGTTTCTCTGATAAAGGCCTCATTTCCCAAATATATAAAGAACTGAAGTCAAATGAGTCAATACCCAATTGATAAATGATCAAAGGATATGAATAGGCGGTATTCAGAAGAAGAAAACAAAGTTATCTATAATCACATGCTCTAAATCACTATTGATTAGAGAAACATAGATTAAAATAGCTCTGACCTAAAACAAACTCACACCAATCAGATTGACTAACATGACAGAAAAGGGAAATGTTGGAGGGGAGATAGAAAAAGTGGGACACTGATGCACTGTTGGTAAAGTTGTGAACTGATCCAAACATTCTGGAGAGCAATTTGGGACTATGCAGTGTGTATACCCTTTGACCGAGCAATACTGATGAGAATGGGATCTGGACCCCAAAACAGAAAAACCCTGGACTTTCTCACATGGACAAATCTCTGGTGTTCACCTGAGGCTATAATCCTATCAACTGGCCTTTCATTGTGACTATGCCCAATCTCCTAATTCTCTGTTACCCTTAACCTAGCCTACCCCTCCATTGTCTTACCTCCTTATGGCCCCAGTCAATTCCCATACTTAATCCTAGCTAGGTTCCATTCTCCCTTGGCCACGTGGTCCAGGCTCTGGTATTCTATCACCTCACAATCCCTGGAGACTACTTGGCCACTCCTAGATCTCTCCCACAGTCTTTCTGAATATAAAGTTCATCTTGTCTCCATTAAGGGGCTCAGATTCTTAAAATCTAGCCACTGTTCAGAGTCTTATAATCTAGTCAATAGCTCACTAATGTTCAGATTCCTTAAGAGTCTGGCCAATATGGAGGATGTTCTAATAAACCTTGTCTTTGGCTGAAAGAAGGCTTGGGTTGAATTCTTTTGGGCAGGACCTGCATGTTGTGATTTTGGGGTCCCAGCACCCCTAAACCTCAACAATATCACTACTTGGTCTGTATCCCAAAGAGAAAAGGATCAATTTGTACAAAAATATTTTAGCAGCTCTTTTTGTGGTGGTTGAAAATTGGAAATTGAAGGGATGCCTATCATTGTGATGAAATACTATTGTGCTATAAGAAATGACAAGCAGGATGCTTTCAGAAAACCTGGAAAGACTTACATGAACTGATACAAAGTGAAGTGAGCAGAACCAGGAGAACAGTATACACAGTAACGGCAATATTATATGATGACCAGTTGTGAATGACTTAGCTATTCTCAACAGTACAGTGATCCAAGACAGTTCAGAAGGACTTACGATGAAAAATGCTATCCACCATCAGAGGAAGAATTGATGGAGTCTTAATGCCAGTCAAAGCATACTTTTTTAAACTTTGTTTTTCTTGGCTTTTTTTTTCTTTTTGGTCTGTTTTTTCTTTTGCAATGTAGGAATTTGGAAATATGTTTTGCATGATTGAACATGTATAATCTATATCTAATTGCTTGCTATCTCAGAAAGGGAAGAGAGGAAGGAGGGAGAGAATTTGGAACTAAAATGATTTTTTAACCAAAGTTAAAAATTATTTTTACATATAATTTGAAAAAATATATATTAAATTTTTTTCCAAAAAAATTACCCCAGCACTTTTTGTGATAGCAAATATTTGGAAACAAAGCAGATGCCCTTCAATTGGAGGATGGCTAAACAAATTGTGGTACATGAATGTGATGGAATATTACTGTGCTATAAGAAATTATGTGTGTGATAAGTACAGAGAACATGGAAAGAGCTACATCAACTGCTACATAATGAAATAAACAGAGCCAAAGAAACAAAACCAAGAAAACAATATGTAGAATAACTAATAATTTACATGGAAGAACTACACACTAAAAAATCAAAAGTAAAGATAACAAAAGTATAAAGATCATGCAGAACTAGAAGAGATGTGAGAAGATACTTCCAACCCATTCCTTCCTGGAAGATGGGAGTTGCATGTGTGTAACACATTACACATGTTTTCAGACTTTCTCAATGTAATCAATCAGTTGTGCTGATTGTTGTTTTTTTCCCTCTTTAAAAAACACTATTTTTTTTAAATGGGTTGTTTCTCTGGGAAAAAGGGGAGGGATACTTCAGATAACTATGATGATGTAAGAAACAAGAGCTATCAATAAAAACTTATTAAAAAAATTTTAAAGAATTACTGAGGGGCAGCTAGGTGGCACAGTGGATAGGGCACTGGCCCCGGAGTCAGGAGGACCTGAGCTCAAATCTGGCCTCAGACACTTGACACTTACTAGCTGTGTGACTCTGGGCAAGTCACTTACCCCCATTGCCTAGCAAAAAACAAGCAAACAAGCAAAAAACCTAAACCACTTAACCCTATTGCCTAGCAAAAATAAATAAATAAACAAACAAAAAAAGAATTACTGGGAGAATATTCTTCCAGAAAGTAAGATTTTAGCTGAGACTTGGAAGAAGCCAGGAGGTGAAAATGAGTAGGGAAAGCATTCCAGTCATGGGGTACAGCCAGGAAAAAATTCGTGGAGTCTGCAGATGGAGTGTTTTCTAAAAACAACAGCAAGAAGGCCACTGTGTGGCTGTATGGAGTAGAGGGGAGTGAAGTGTAAGAAGACTTGGAAGGGTTGGAAGAGGCCTGATTATGAATGGTTTTAAGAAATTAAGGATTTTATATTCAATACAAAGTTAATAGAGAACCACTAGACTTACTGAGTAGGGTGAGTGTCATAGTCAGACTTTCACTTTAGGAATATGATTTTAGCAACTGGTACATGTATGTAAGAAAAGGCTGATCAAAGACCCTTCCTCCCCCCAACCAACTGGGGCCCACCAATCTACTTGATGAAATGCAAGGATGTAAAGCATTGTTTTTGCCTTTCTTTGTATCCCCAGTGCTTAGCACAATATCAGGCACTTAAGAGCTTGATAAATGTCTGTTAATTTGGCCAAAATAGTGAGGCAGAAGTTTATGTTGATTTCAGACTTGGAGAGATTTCATTTGCAGCTGGTAAGAGTGAGAATGAGGTATAAGAGCAAGCTACTTTCAAATTTTGGTTAATTTGCATCTTGTAAAAGTTGTGTTCCTTTAGGAATCATAAAAGGGTGAGTCCCTTTTTCAGACTTTGATTGGTTCATTTGCATATGAAAGAGTCAGGATACTTGGCTGAGGATTGATAGAGACAATATACTGGTCTCCGGCAGTTGTAGCTTTCCTGAGAGTGTAAAACTTAAAAGAATGCATCTGCAGAGTCAAGAAAAGAGCCAGCTATGGAGGAAGAACATAGCTCTTGAGAACTTGGGCCCCTAATAGAGTGCATTGAGTCAAGGGAGATTTTTTCCCTCCCCACTCCCACCAGTGGCTTTTTTCAGCAAAAGCATAAAGCTAGACAGATTCCAGAAGAGTAATTGAGTCCAGTAAGTAATAGAAGACAGAGTTTAGCATCTGGAGCTGGGAGATAGCAGGCCTCAGTTTTGAGACTCCCACTTCTCTATATAGGTGTGAGCTCTGCTTCCTTCTAAAAGAGCATAGCAATTCCCCAAGCCCAAGATTTCAACTGATTTAGAAGCTGGAGATGGTAGAGACCATGTCAAAATGAAGTGCCCCACCCAGTATAGAGCAAGACCACGGAGCCCAGTGGAACAAATTTCCAAGCAGAATTCAAACTATCTTCCTAAAATCCCCACCTCCTTCTCCCATCACTCCACCAAACAGTTAATCATTTTTTGTCTTATCTTAATGATAATCTCATCTTTCTTCCATGTGAAGGAACTAACCTTGGGAAAAATCTATTCTGCATGTTATTTTCAATGACAAGGGTTAACTAGTTGTTGGGGAATCTTTGTAGAAAGTGATTGACTATTTGTCACTTTCTTGTGATAGCAAAGTAGAAAATCAGGAATAACTTGACATGCAACCCAGATTTTGGGAACAGATTTCAAAGAATTCAGAGAAAGGATCAGTAGGTTCCTATGGAAGTAGGTTCCATAGTTATAGTCAGTTCAGGAAGGATTCAAGAATAAAATTCTGAAGACCCAAAGAGGAACAATTCTAATGAGTGATATCATAGGGACATTAATGTGAACATACTGGGAAATCACCGACAAATTTGCATTCAAATAAGATATATATAGACTATGGAAATAAGGGCAGGTAGCAGATAACAGATGATGAACACAAGATAATTCAGTACTGTAAGAATAATATCAAGAGTGCTAAAATTTAAAGTGATCTGGGACCGGCAAGAAAAGATAAAGACAATGAAAAGAGTTTTTGTTTAACCACCAGATGGCATTGACAGTCATTCTCCGACATGTCCCATACTTAGTCTAATGGTTCGCTATATTCCCTAACAGGACAGAAGTGCTGAGTAAGTGCTGTATTCTCTACTGTTACCAAAGAATCAGTCATCTTCTGTCTCTTAGCTCTACCTCTATAGGGCAACCCCGAAGATAAGCTCTGTGAAGATAGTGACTGTTTCATTTTTACTTTTTACCTTCAGTGCTCAGCACAGTGCCCAGCACATAGTAAGCACTTAATAAATGTGCATTAATTGCTTGACTGCCAAGGTATTTGTGTGAAATTGGGGTCTGGTGCATAAGTACACCCTATCAGCTTGCTAAGAAGATGGAGCCTCAGTGTGGAGGATGCTAGGGACTTACATTCAGGAGATGGTGATGAAGAGGGAAGAAAGTGTATTAGAGAGATTGAAGCATGTGTGAATATTCTTTAACTGGTTATGGTTGGTCTAGCAGATAGTTAGAAAGAGCCTTTTTCTATGGGCTGCATTACCAGAACTATTGGTGTCTTCAAAAGGGCCTGAGTCAGCTACATGTCTTTTTTGCTCTATTTAAAATAGAGGGTGGTGGAGGGCTCAGTGACTCAGAGAGTAAAATCACGTGGAGGGACTTAAAACTTCCTTCCTCCTCTAAGGCCATCTGGGTTTTAAGAAATGGGACCTCCTTGAATTTTTTGTTCATTTTTCTTCATTCTTTATGCTGAGAATATAATCTCCAAATCTGAGAGTTTCAAAAGCCAGATTTAGCCATGGAAATCTGGGAGTTCAGATCCATGCTGAGTTTTGTAATTAATGCACCATCAATGTCCTGAGGAGCAAGGAGCAAGGAGTAACTTTTGGGAATGACATTCAGGACCCCAGCCCTATGGAAGGATTCATCTAACAGCAGTGCCACCTTTGAACATGAGGTGGGAACAATAACTAGTAACTGAGCTAAGTTTTAAACCTAGTCTCTCCCTCACTCCTAGAAACTAAGGTGGAGTAGAGAGATAATGTCCCTGAGATGTTGGGGAAAATACTTGTATATTCTTGCTATATCTTTGAAGTAGATATTCCTTTGTAAAAAGCAAACAATATCAAGGGGTCAAATGGAACTAGAGTGCTCGTTACTGCCCCCCACCCCTGCCAAATGGAGAAACACAATTAGTAGAAGTTCAAGTTAATAAAATAGAAAAGAGATACCACCTGAATCTTGAAGGGGAGATATAACAGGCCTAGTCTCGAGGGAATGGGGCCAGAGCATACTTTTTACATATGTATTTATAGATCTACTCAATTAAAACAAGCTCTGAGCCCCCCCCCCGTACATAAACCCTACCTACTTCTGCACAAGCAAGTTTTACTATGTCATAGTCATGTGACTTTGGCATAATGGATTTTACTCTAGAGAAACATTGAGACTTGCTTGGATACCATATGCAGCATTTTATAAAAGAATATGTAAAGCGGGGAGACAGAGATATTTGTTGCCCACCCCCCCATTTCAGTTGATGTAGTCATAGGATATAGACATAGATGATAAAGTATTGCCAGAGTAGCAACTTGTTATCACTTGGTGACCCTTTTGGTAAATATGACATCTTTCTCTGGTGGTATTAATGGGAACCTGGCCATTGGTGAGCAAACAAAATAAAATTAATCACATCTCTGGGTGACTAAATAGCTAAACTTTAGAGACAGTTGCACAGTTGGACAGTACAAGAGAAAGACAGAAGTCAGAAAAAATATTGCTATTGACTTCTTTGGGAGGAAGAGGGATTTTCTCTCTTTTCCCCTAAAAAAAGAAATTCAGCCATGGAGCTACATGCCCAAGAGGCATGTAGAGAGGTAGTGGCCCAGTGGATAGAATGCTAGGCCTGGAGTCAGGAGGACCTGGGTTCAAATTCAGCCTCAGATACTTCCTAGCGGTATGACCCTAGACAAGTCACTTAACCTCTGTCTGCTTTGGTTTCCTTAGCTGTGAAATGAAGATTCCCTTCCTTTGTATTTTTTTTTTTTTGAAGTAGCTAGGGAAAACAGCCAGGAAGACCAGAGTTCAGATTTGGCCTCAGACAACTAGTGTCACCTTCAGCAAATCATTTTACATCTGTTTGGCTCAGTTTCTTCAATTATAAAATAAAAATAATAAGAACAGCTACTTCACAGGATTGTTGTCAGGACCAAACGACATATTAGTAAATACTATCTGTGTGCTTAGCACAATGCCTAGCACACAGTAAATGCCATATACATTCTTATTCCCTTCCTATCTTGTATGCCATCTTAGTAAATATTTTCACTAAGAGCTAATTGTATCAGATGGGTTACTATTAATTGGAAGTACACTGGTAGGAGCTTGTGAACATTACTAGTAAGTACTCAGACCTACAGGATACTCCAGAACCTTTGGGAGTAGCAGCAGCCTTCTGGGGATTCAATCTTACAAGTACAATAGCAAGTTTGGAGATGAGTCCAAATAGGGTATTACCTATAAATTGATAATAAATGAAAAGTACTTAATAACTAGAAAGCAATGCATAATAATACAATGAAGCACCTACTGAGCAGATGAGCCTTCCACACTTTTAAAATCTGGAAGTCCCTAATTCCTTCAACACATAGAATCAGTCTGGATCTAGAAGTTCTAGGAAATGCACAATTTAAGCTTCTTTAGTTCCCTGTTACTATTGCTGTTTGTTAACTATTACTATTTGAGAAGATATGTTGCTAAACAACCTTATTTATTGCAGCTTAAATTAGTTTCAGTTCAGATTGGTTTAGAAATGACAGTCTCAAGTTTGACTTTTATGTAAGTATATGGTAAAAGTATTTATTATTAAGACAGTAAAATAGTATTAAGATTAGTAAATAGAATAGAATTAGTGTTACTAAATCCCAATAGATAACAATAATATACTTAAGTCTCAATCAGTATCAAATCTTGTCACAATCAATCATCTACATCTGGATCACATGGTCTGAGGAGTCTGTTTTCAGCTTCTAAAGTCTCAACAGGAAAATCTTGGGCTACACGTCTGCACCTCGGGGTAGACTCAGAAGATAAAGTCAGAGCTACCTGCTTTTAGTAGTTCCTTCTAACAAAGAAAGCAGTTTGCCAAAATAAATGTGCAATCTGTGGGGAAGGAGCTGTTCTCATAGCTATGTTTGAGGGATTCCTATTTATGAATATCCAGTTCCTGGAGGGGTGGTCAGCCCTTCCTGGGAGCAAATACCATAAACAGTCCTTAACTATCTAACTAGGAATAAGATGAGCATGAAAAAACAGTCGGGGTCAAATTGCAGCCATACTGAGTGAGGTCAGAATGTCTTTTTTTAATTCATTCATCACAGAAGGCAAAAGAATAAATACTTGATACTGGACTCATGAGACAGGAGGCAGAAGAAGAACTCTCATCCTGTGATTCCCAGCACAATAGCTTGGAACTTGGGATCCAATTGGATTTACGATGAAATGCAAACTGGAACTCAGTCATCTGGTCGTTGGCATGGATTTCTGACTACTTCAGACCTTGAATAATCCATTTGGCTTGTCACTCTGACCTTTTTGAAAGCACACAGGGTTGTAGCCATCTCCAAAACTCTCTCACCCCTAAAAACAAGAAATAACAAATTTCGAAGAGCAGAGAAAGGAGCTACGTGTCAGCTCCAGCATAGGCAAGGGTGAAGCCTTTCCCTGTCCAAACCAAACTATCGCTCTCAAATACAGTCAAGGAAAGAAAGAAAAAGACAAAGAGCCTCACTTTGGCTGCTTAGTGACTTTTAAATGCAAACCAGTTCTACTTCAGTAGCCAAACAACGGTTTCTATTCACTAAGTGTTTAGCAGATTGGAGCCAGTTAGAGGATGTCTGTGCATGCTCCATATTGGGGGCAGGGCCCTTCTCTTACATGTCATCATACTTTTCCAGAGGCTGAGAAGCCTCTGCCGAGTGGGCTAAAAGCAGGTAGAACATTCTGCACTTTCCCTGAGGATGGAGCTCCATTGGCCAGGCTCCATTATATGACACAGACCTCAACTAAATGAGAGTGAGCCCTAGTGAAAGGTGCTAATATCGTTAAGTGATTTGAATAATCTCATCTCATTTCTGGTAGAAAATAAATTGGAAAACAATTGGGTTGCTTTGTCAGTCCCTGGGAAAATAATGATTATTTTCTGAGTGGGGAAAGCCCATTCTGATTCTGGTATTTCCTAGTTGTGTGACCTTGTAGCAAATCCCTGCAAATCACTTAACTTCTCAGAATGTGAGCTTTCTCTCTAAGATGGAGATAAGAAAATTTGGATGAAATAGCTTCTAGCATTATTCTGGGGGAAAACTTTGTAAATATTAAACCATTATGGAATCTTGTACATCTGTGTGACAGTTGTTTATTTTTATTACTCTTTTTCTGTTGTCAGAGAAATTACACTATTTTTGAGTCACTCTACCACAGATCTGACCATGGAGTCAACTGGATGAGGAAGATCAAGTAGCTGGATCAAGATAGGCAAGAGCTCTAAGATAGAACTCTGAGATCTAGGAGAGATGGAGAGCTGTTACTCATCAAAGGTGACACTAAGACTCTCCTCCTTTAACTACAGACAGAAGAAAGTCTGGTCTGATGCTGTCAATAGAACCATGAGCCCTGCCAATCTGTTTCAACCCCAGTCAGAGCAAAAGAGGAACCTGATTGGGTCTGGTTGTTGCTCTTTGTTCTTTGTTCTTGAAGAGGACTGATGGTATCACGAGGGTGCTATCTTGACTTGCTTGTAAATTGGGTTTAAGTGAGGCAAAGCTGCACAAAGTCATCAGCCTCATTCTTTCCTTTAGAGTCATTGAAGTCCAGTGTCAAGACAAAAGTCAAAACTACCAGTGATGGTCCAGCAATTGGTTTGGTTGGGTGATAGTGAAAAGAATGTTGAGCCATGAGGAAGGAGGCAGTCATCTCAGTCCCCACTCTGATAATGACCAACTGTGTAATGCTGGGCAACCGTTCCTCATCTATAAAATGGGAAAAACAATATTTGTGCATTGTCCAGAAGTGATATGCTCACCTAAGGGAATTTTTAAAAAGAATACTTCCCACAGACATTAGCTGACATATTGGGAATAGCACAGAATTTTGCATGCATGTCCTCACTCCTAATTTTGGTATAGTCCAATACTCTTTCCTGGACCCTCTTCTCTTTTCTCATCATTATCTGTGCAGAATACAAAAACACACATATATACATACACATAAGTATATATGTATGTATCTATGTATATACATATACACATACATGTATGTGTGTGTGTATCTTTAACCTTAGTTTCTCTTCAGAGCTCTCATGTCACAACCTATTGGAAATTTCTAACTGGATATTATATAGATATCTCAAATGCAACATGTTCAAAACTGAACTCACCATCTGCCTAAACCTTCCCCTCCTACTAGCTTCCCAATTTTTGTTGTGGGCACTAGCATCTTTCCAGTCACTCAGGTTTGCAGCTTAGAATCCTGCTCAAGTCTTTCCTCTCCATCACCATTCACATACAATCAATTGCTACATCCACGATATCTCACATTATCTCTTTCTCTTCCTTACCACCTCACTTCACGTCCTCTTACAAGACCTATTACAAGTTCTTTTACAAGAACTACTGCAAAAGCCTTACAATTGTTTTTCCTGGTTCAAGTTTTTTTCCTGTCTAACACATCCTACATACAACTGTCATATAGATATTTCTAAAGCACAAATCTGACCAGGTCACTTTCCTGCTCATGAACTTTCAGTGGCTCCCTCTTGCTTCTAGTGAAATGGTAGGATTCTATTCCCATCACAATTAGTCAATCAATTAATCAACAAACTAAGTTAGTAAGAATTTTTCCTATAACATCTTCACAATGTACGGATAAACCTTTAATCAATATGGAAAGATCATAGGACTTTTGGCCTTTGGATGAAAGGCAGATGATACCATAAAAGAAACACCTGGTGACTGGTTGAGAAGATTGTTATATCTTTCAGGCCCTGTGTAAAAAGAGCAGTTAGTTCAGCAGCAAGCCAGTCAAGGAGTGGAAGACTCCAGTCCCTATCTTCTCCTCAACTGTTTTGCTGGAGAGAGTGGGCCTATAGGAGACAATGCATCTAACTATGAACAGAGAGGCACGTGCCTAGGATAAATATGGTAAAAAAAAAAAAAAAAAGACACAGATGGATACAGAAAGATAGATAACTGTCCAAGGTAGGAAGAAGCTTTTGGGGATGTTATCTATCTCAGAACAAAGAGAATTCTTGCAATTAGACACTGATCCTTAGAACCCAGCAGAAAATCTCACCCAAATGGAACTTCACAAAGACTCCACAAAGGGACAAAAGGATTTCCAGGACTAAGACTTGCATTGTACCCACTTTGCTACACATGTTCTGCACACATGTGCTTCATCACTTCTATACTTAAAATTTGAATTCACTCTCCTCAGGGACATTGTGTGTGTAAGGAGAGAACATTCCTCCAGTTTGGGGGTATGTTTTCTACCAACTGTTCTTATTATTCCACTTAGTAAGTGCCCTTTATTAAAAGCTAATTAAATCAGGCTTATTATGAATGAGAAACACACAGGTGGGGGTTCATAAGAAATCCATCCCCTCAAGGTTACCCCTAGTACTGTGAAAGTAGCAGTCAGCCACTCTCTTATACAATGCTAGTGGGAGTTGAAGAAGTAGCTGCTTACATTTTGTTACTGTTCATCTAATTCCATTAAAATGCATATTCTAACTATGCAAGGAAGTTTGAATAATATAAACAGCAGGAATGGGGTAAAGAGAAAAAGTTTCCTAAGCAAATGGGAACTAAAATAAGATCTAATTGGGTATATCAACACATTATAACCCTAGACTAATACCACTCACAATGGGGTAGAGTCCTCTGAGAGTCAGATAAATCTGGGAAGTTACCCCATGGCTGTTGCACATACTAGGCAAGAATAGACATATGATTCATGTCATCTAATCAATATCACTAAATAGGATCAGACAGTAGTAAAGAGTGCTTCTTAGCTCTGCATATGCATTAAATGTAAGAAAGTACTTGTTGGGAAGAAAGTACTTTATAAACCTTAAAGGTCTATAAATAGATGGGAATAGAAATTAAGCCCAATGCTACCACACAGTAGATGCATAATAAATGCTTATTGATTGGTTGGTTGGTTGATTAAACTTAGTTTGGGATACTCAGAGAGAATAATAGGTGGCACCCAATGACTATAAGAATATTAGCAGCAGGTGTGGAAGTGGAGGAACCACAGCTGGAGAAGAATTTAAAAGATGCTAGAAGTGCCTGGATTGGGGAAGAAAATGTATTTCTGGGTTCTTAAGAACCTGGAGCTACGTTCATGCCGAATGGATATCAGATGGATAACCATTCCTTTAGGCCATTGTAGAGGGAGATTTTTGTGTAGGTATGGGTGGCTAAGCTACTTTTTAACTATGAGATTTCATGTTTCCGTGATAAGGGTTACATTTTTGTCTTCTTGAAGTTGGGAGGAGGAAAGGTGCATTTTGAACTTAGTTTCTGGAACTGAAGGCCTTAAAAAGAACTTTTCTCTGTAAATCAAATAGATTGACTGACTATGGGAATAGTATGATTCTATTGAGGTGCGTTTATTAGACTGAGCACCAGATGGCTCTGTATGCCCATAATTGTATGATTGTATGTTTGGTCAGTTCTTAGATTTGTCACATTTTTAATATCTTCTCTTTCTTCTTGGAAATTATAATGCAGGCATGAAAATTAATATGAGTTTCATGTCTAGACCATTAGCTCCTACTGAATAGAACTGGTCTAAGTAGTAATTCATAAAAATAATCACTAGACGTGGAATTTATATATGTATATATGGGGGGAGAGAGAGAGAGAGAGAGAGAGAGAGAGAGAGAGAGAGAGAGAGAGAGAGGCAATTGGGGTTAAGTGACTTGCCCAGAGTGAGTGTCATGTGTCTGAGGCTACATTTGAACTCAGGTTCTCCTGACTCCAAGGGCCAGTGCTCTATCCACTGCACCACCTAGCTGCCCCTGGAATTAAGGCTATTAAAGCTCCCCCCCTCTCAGAATCCCACAAGTGAGCATAATGGCAATTAGGGATTTGTTGGTGGATAATTTTGTGGATTTGGAGATACAGGGTAGAAAGAAAACAGTTAATTAAGCAGACTTAGATTTGAGTTCTAGTACAGATACTGGTCAAATGATCTTGATGCTTTCCACCTGGACTCAACTTCAAATGTTACCAATGATGTCTTAATTGATAACCCTGATGGCCTTTTTCCAATCCTTATTCTTTTTGACCTCTTTGTGATATTTGACAATGTTGACTACCCTTTCCTGCCAGATATTCTCTCTTTTCTGGATTTTTATTACACTACTCTTTCTTCATTCTCCCCCTATTTCTAGCCTTCAAGGCTTGTAGTCTCAGCATTATCTTAGACATTTCACTCCCTCTCACCCCACGTATCCAATTAATTGCCATCTCTTGTCATTTCTACCTTTACAACATCTACGTTTTTGAAGCTGAAGGTAAAACAATAAAGCCAACTATACCCATATTTTTTACATATTAATATACATTTTTGTTTCTCTCTATAGAACATATGCTCCTTGAGGGCAGGGACTTTCATTCTTGCCTTCATATTTCCAGCATGTAATAAAGTACCTGGCACACATTACATTCAGGCTGATTGATTTATGTTGTGCTATCAAAGACAATTGAAGAACAAGGTATAAGGTGTGATGTTATAAACAAATTAGAGAATTGAAGGGAAAAAAATCATCTTTCAGATCTAAGAACAGGAGAAGAGTTCATAGCCAAACAATGGATGGAGAGGATCACAGAACAAAAGGTGATGAACTCAGGATGTAGATTAATACATGTATTTTTCTGGACATTGACAATGTGGAGATTTGTTTCTCAACAGAGGGGAGAGAGGTGTGAGAAAATAGATATTTGTTAATTTAAAATTTTAAATTAAATTGAAAAAAAGAATGAACATGGAGAATTATGAAATTAAAATTGGTGAATAGTGGATCTCAAGTAACAATTATATTCTATGCATTTTATGAAGGACATTTGTAGACTATACCTCCATAGCCTATGAAGAGTTCTTTAAAGAAATCCTGGAAGGGCAGCTGGGTGGTACAGTGGATAGAGCACCAGCCCTGGAGTCAGGAGGACCTGAGTTCAAATGTGGCCTCAGACACATAACACTTACTAGCTGTGTGACTCTGGGCAAGTCACTTAACCCCAATTGCCCTGCCCAAAAGGGAAAAAAAAAAGAAATCCTGGGGGGGTCAATGAGAAAGTGAACACAGTTCCCTGTGCACATCCATAACTGGGAAACATCTTTGAAGTTTCTGGGAATGATTGGGACCAACTCTAGCCTATTTATGGTATGGGTGAACTACTCTAGGAAGTGATCTGGGGTTCAATATTTAAACATCCTTACAATCCATGTCTTCTTTGTGGATTATTAAAGAAAGATATCACTAATGACACATGAATTCTGTAGCTCAAAAGTGGATTCAGAAAAGTTTGACTTTGGGAACTTATTGTGAGAGATAGTATATTCTCTCTCTTTTAAAAAAAACTTATTTTATTTAAAATAAAAATTACCCACTTAATAGTATTTTATTTTTTCTAATTACATGTAAAGATAGTTTTTGACATCTACTTTTATAATATTTTGAGTTCCCCGTTCCCTCTCCCTCTTCTCTCCAAGACAGCAAGCAATCTGATATAGGCTATACATGTACAATCATATTAAACATATTTCCATATTAGTCATGTTGTGAAAGAAGAGTCAGAGCAAAAGGGGAAAACTACAAGAAAAAAAGAGAGAGAGAAAGAAAATAGTATGCTTCGATCTGCATTCAGACTCCATAGTTCTTTTTCTGGATATGGATAGCATTTTCCATCATGAGTCTTTTGGAATTGTCTTGGATCATTGCATTGCTGAGAAGAGCTAAGTCAAAGTTGGTCGTTGTACAATGTTGCTGTTAATATGTACAATGTTCTCCTGGTTCTGCTCTGTTCAGTCAGTATCAGTTCATGTAAGTCTTTCCAGGATTTTCTGAAATCTTCCTGCTCATCATTTCTTATACCACAATAGTGTTCCATTACATCCGTATACCACAACTTGTTCAGTAATTCCCTAATTGATGGCCATCCCTTCAATTTCCAATTCTTTTCTACCACAAAAAGAGCTGCTATAAATATTTTCATACATGTGGGTCCTTTCCCTTTTTTTATGATCTCTTTGGGATACAGACCTAGTAGTGGCATTATTGAATCAAAGGGTATGCACAGTTTTATAGCCCTTTGGGCGTAGTTCCAAATTGCTCTCCAGAATGGCTGGATCAGTTCACAACTCCATCAACAATGCATTAGTGTTCCAATTTTCCTACATCTTTTCCAACATTTATCATTTTCATTTTTTGTCATATTAGCCAATCTGATATGTGTGAGGTAGTGCCTCAGAGTTGTTTTAATTTGCATTTCTCTAATCAATAGTGATTTATAGCATTTTTATATGACTATAGATAGTTTTAATTTCTTTGAGATAGTGTATTATCAAAGCATGAATGGGATATTGGATGTGTCCATAGAGCAGCATGTGTGGGTGTGTACACATACACACACACTCACACACACTTCACCTTCATGACTCCTCCTATTCTTTACAAAATTGGTCTGAGAAAATTCTTCTCTTTGAGATGGAGGACTTGAAGAAATTGTTAATCAACCATGACCCATGTGCTTCCCCCATAGTAGTGATATGGAAGTGGGTAGACTATCAAAATCTGAATAAGAAAAGTAAGGAATGATCAGTATAAGGTAGCATGAGTTTAAGATGCCCAAAGCTGTATACTGGGCAGCCAATAGTTTTTAGTGTTGCAATAATGTACACAATGATTACAATATGCAAATGGAAACATTATTAAAAGCCATTGGAAGTAAAAGTTAAATGATTAGTCTTAGTTTAAGGGAACAGATGAAAATTTTATCTACAAAATTGTAATGAAGGAGGGAAACTGCAGGTTCTCTGGTCTGCTCTGTAAAGAGAATACGCCGTGGATGCCTACATCCCAGCTACTTCTAGGGTGAAATATAGCTCATTTGAAGGGCTTGGCTGCACATACCTCCTCTCCCTAAGGAGCCTCTTTATTCTGGATCCAGTCATACAATCCACCAAGTTTTGGTCCTTTGGGAACCGGGTATCTAACAAGAAAAGGGGGTAGGCTCCTTTTTCCTATACTTTTTAACTCATTAACCCTGAGGACAAATTGTTTAGCATTTAAGTTTGAGGCTCATATCTATATCTACCCAAATAGCAGAATAATAAGATACTTGATGTACAACATAAATCAAATATGGGACAGGTTATTTATTCCTACATATAAAAGAAATGCTAAATATAAAAGATTCACAAGGTACAATAACAGAACTACTTAAAACTTGATTCTATAACTCATTAGCTACTGTTATAATCTCTTGGAGACTGGTACATAAACTTCCTAAAATGTAATATAAAGCAGTTCGCAGGACTGTTGGTCAGGCATTTTATATTCCACCTAAGCTCTGTACTATATAACTACCAGCCCATGTCTTCTGATAAAATGAGCCAGGCTTAAACCACTGCTATCCCTTTAAGAACAACTCAAGCTCTATCTTCTTCATGAAGCCCTTCCTGATTCCCCCAGCTGCTAGTTCTCTCCCTCCTAAACTACCTTATATTTAACTACTTTGCATACATCTCTATTTAGGCACTCTATCAAACTATCTATCTACCTATCCACCTACCTATCTGCCTACTTATTGTCTCCCTCTCCCCCACCCATTAGAATGTCTGTTCCTTGTGAGTGGGGTTTTTTTCATTCTCTGTACTTATATTCCCAGAACCTAACACATAGTAGGTGCTTGTTGATTGATTGGTAATTTTCTCATTCCAAGAATACTGGAATAGTTGCTAGGGATTTCTCTCCAGACCACAGTAAGATCTCTTGAGCTTACAAGGTTGCCCTCAGGCCTGAATAAGTCCACTTTGAGAATGATGTTTGATCACCTACAGGAAACACAAATCAGAGAAGAAACTAAAGGCCTAGAGACAAGCTCATCTGAGTGAATTCATGCTCCATGTGGGAGCTGTAATGGGGTAGGGGAAGATATCACAGTCTGTTCCCCCATACTCCTCATATGGGGACTCTAGAGACAGAGTACTATTTGCCATATGGGAGAGTCAAAGCAGAGGAATGGAGGTGGGAACTGTCCTCTTAGAAGACCCACTGAGTCACTGACTCCTCTGGTACAGAAGCCAAGAAGGGGATTGATTTGTCATTTTGAAGTACTCTTGTTCGTTAGTGCTGAGCCAACATGAGGCTAGAAGCAGTCACAAGTTAGTCATCTCCAACATGTTCAAATGCTGAATCATCATGTCCCTGGAGTCTCTGGAAATTTCTAGAAGACATCTGAGTGTATCCCTATTGGCCAATTCACCCTCTCCTACTCATTGATACCCTTCAGTTATTAATAGAACTAGAAAAAGACTTCCAACATACAGGGCCATATTCTTCCCCTCCACCCCAAATTTTAAGAGAGGTTAAGTGACCTGCCCACAGTCATACAGCCAGTGAGTATCTGAGGCTAAATCTAAACTCAGGTCTTTCTGACTCCAGGCCCAACACTTTATCCACTGTGGCACCTAGCTGCTCCCATGGGTGCATTCTTAATGAAGGTTTGAGGATTTCTATTGATGGGGTGCCTCTGACCACCATTTGGCCCACCCCAGGCCATCTTGATTACTTAATAAGAGTACTTGATAGTCCTTAATCCCATCTACATCCTTTCACTGATAGCACCTGCCCTGCCCTCCCCCCATTTAGCACACCTTAATCCCATCCAAATCTTCTGACAGTCTTTTTGTGTATAAATGTATCATTCTCACCTCCATTAAAGACAGATTCACTCGAAACTCTGCCCACTTCTATTGGTATCACAATAAACCCTGCTACTTTGACTGAAAGAAGGCTTGAGTGGTTGAATTCTTTCGAGGTAGACCCACCCTGTATCCTTACATTTTGAGGTTCCCAGTATCCCAAAACTGCATCACTATCATTTAGTAGTTTATGACTTCGAGCAAGTAATAAATCAAAATAAATATTCTCATATGTAAAATTTCTTCTTGTTGTTCAGTCATTTTTCAGTTGTGTCTGATTCTTTGTAACACCATTTGGGATTTTCTTGGTAAAGATACTGGAATTGTTTGCCATTTCCTTCTCTAGTTCGTTTTATAGATGTGGAACTCAGGCAAACAGGGTTAAATGACTTGCCCAGGGTCATACAGTTAGGAAGTGTCTGAGGTCAGAGTCGAACTCAGGTCTTCCTGATGGAGCCAGAGTCCCACACTTTATCCAATGTGCCACCTCACTCACCCCATAAATTGAGAGGGTATAACATTGAAAAATGATCAGAATTCTATTTTGCTAAAATGAAATCAAGCTAGACTTAATATTCCCTTTTACAATAATTACCCCTGGTAAACTTCATCCACCACTCACATTCAGGAGAAACTTGCTTAAAGGCCAAGCTTTTGGCCTTTTTATAATTGCCTCCACTTTTGAAACCCTAGCAGGGATAGGTGGGGCTATGGATAGAATACAGGCCCCAGATTGGGAAGAACCTAAGTTCAAATCTGACCTCAGATTCTTACTAGCTGTGTAACCCTGGGCAAATCACTTAACCATATTTAACACATTTCCTCATCTGTAAAATGAGCTAGAAAAGGAAATGGCCAACTACTCCAATATCTGCGGAGAAAACCCCAAATGGGGTCATGGAGAGTTGGAAAAGATTGAAATGACTCAGCAACAATAAAATTATAACCCCACCCATTACCCACTTTCCAGAGAAACTGGATTAACCTCAACAGTCAAATCTCATCAGTTTAAACTATTGTAGCAACTCCATTGCCTAAAGACTATTCCTATAACCTGGGGTGTATGAGTGTCCAAGCAGGACTAGCACCTCTAATATGAGGGCTGGCCAAGACCTTTTCAGGGCTATTCACCCACCTTTGGTGTCCACCTTCACCCAACTCTCACCTGTGGCTCTGAAGCTGTAATATGTAAAGTGGCCATACCCCAGTAAAACTGTTCTTGGCAGACATACTAAACCAAAGTGAGGGTGACTGATGGGCCACAAACCAGTTGGTGAGTTAGGGGAGTGTCTACCCCAAGCATTGGCACTATGGATGGATGAAAACAATTTGTTCCAATGGCCATAAGGCAGCTGAAGCAGGTGCTGTGGGGTGCTTAGAGCTTGGTCAGAAAGTGAAAATGCCAAGGTCATCCACTCCATCCCCCACTATTGTCAGTCATCCCAGTTTTTGTCTTGCCACTAGACTTTGATTATTCTAGAAAAGAGAATGAGGCTAAAGACTTTATGCAACTCTACTTCTCTACAAGCAACAACTACAACAACAAATCCAAATGAAGGAGTCAAGACCCACCCTGTGATGTAATTCATCCACTTCAAAAATGAGGGACAAACTACAACTCCCGTCACCTGAGAATCTTTGTCTTGTGACTTGAATCACATGTCTTGGCTGTGTCTAAGGGGGTTGTAGAAGGGTGGTCCAAAAGACCTAATTTCAATTCTGATTATGATGTCAATAGTCAGTCAGAAGAAGACACACCTATGTTGCTTGAGATTTTATCTGTCATCTTGCTAATTGTTATAAAAGACCCTGTCAGCCCTCACTCAAGGTCTTTAGTCATTGGGAGAGGCCATTGAAACCATTTACTGGTAATTGCTAGCCATATTAATAGATGGATCACGTTCTGAACCTTGTCTCTCAGAGTTTCTTTTGAAACAAGGGGAAGGTAATAAACAGTATATATACATATACACACACACATATATACATATAGATAGATAAAGATAGCTATAGATAGATAAATATAGATATATATATGCATGTGTATATACTGTACTAACTATACTAATACATTATATAATATAATTAATATAATATATAATTATATATTATATATAAATTATATGCTTTGTGTATGTTTATAATTATAATATTATTAATATAATGTATCATATACAAATAATATATAATATACTATATATACTAACTATACTAATATATACTAACATATATATGTGTCAGGCACTGTGCTAAGAACTTTACAAATATACAAATATTCTCATTTGATCCTCATAACAACCTGGGGTACAGGTGCTATTATTTTCCCTGTTTTACAGTTGATGAAATGAAGGCAAACAAAAGTTAATTGACTTACCCAGGGTAACACAGCTAGTAAGTGACTGAGGCTGGATTTAAACTCCGGTATTTCTGCCTCCAGGCTTAACGTTCTATCCACTTCACCATCCTTCTGCCCCAAACGCTAGGTGATTTTAATTTCCTTCTAACTCTTAAATCTATGATCAGATTGTAACAAACATTCTGGCAAGGCTTAGAATGGTTGCCTTGTGAGGGGAAGAAATTGCTAAAGACCTTGGGTATAGTATTTCTTTCCAGAGATGAGCTGGAATGAGGAAGAGATGAAGCTATCTTGGGATTGAAACCAGGAGAATGATTTCATTGTTTTAAAATCGATATAGAGAAAGATGCACAGAGAGAGTTGGAGAAAGTGAACAGTGACAAAGGCCAAAGATAGGACCCTTTTCAGAAGACTGACTATAAGCCTCATAGTGGCAGAAGCCTTTTCCTTTCTCTGGACAGCCCCCTCTGCTTATTTTAAGAATTTGTCAGATATAATGCCTGCCTCTGTAAATTACTGAAATAATGGTGAATTTACTCCACTCTCTTTCCCTTTTCTGTTACATTACTGCATGTGTTGGGCATAATGACTAAGTGTTTCTTTGCCATTTTAAATTTTGTTTAGCAGTTATTTTTATTTTTTAATGATTATTTTCTAATTAAAGATCATTTTAATTATGTCCTGAATTGTTGTTTTTGCTATAAAGGGTGAGATAATGGCAGGGAAAATCATAGACAATTAATTATACCAAATTCAACTTTCTGGGAAGTCTTCCTTTTGACTTGGTGATCAAAAGAATACCCTGGGACTCAGAGCTTCAAGAATTGTATCATTGTCATTCGGTTGTTTGGTCCTTCAGTCACATCCCACTCCTCCTGACCCCATGCACCATAGCAAGTCAGGACCTTTTATTTGCCACTATCTCTTGAAGTCTGTCCAAGTTTGTGTTCCTTGTTTCCATGGATTGTATTAATAATCTGTATGAAAAGCTTTCTAATTTTTTCAGAAAAGTGAAGTAGAGTTGCATGAAGTCTTTTTTTCAGAAAAGACCCTTGCTCTAGATTAGAACCCTTATGAATTCATCTCAATATCTCTATAAACACAAGTCACTGTGTAGCAGGTGCCTTTTGGGTTTTCTTTGCTCCCAGAGGCAAGAGAGGGAAGAGGAATTAAAGTGAGAGATCTCTAAAGAAAGTCACACCCTAAAATAATCCCAGAGGTAGAGACAAGCATTCTCAAGGAACACCAATTCCACCCATTTCCCCAAAGAGAGATAGTGATGTGGTCTAGAGGTTAGGGGTCCTGGAATCCCAAAATCATGACACCGGGTCCTGCCCAAAAGAATTCAACCCAAGCCTTCTTGCAGCCAAAAACAAGGTTTATTGAAGATTCGCCATATTAGCTAGACTCTTAAGGAATCTGAGCATCTATGGGCTATTGGCTAGATTCTAAGAATCAGAGCATTTTAATGGAGACAAGATGGACCTTATATACAGAAAGACTGTGGGAGGGATCTAGGAGTGGCCAAGTAGTTTGGAGTGAAGGAGGAAGGGCCTAAGGAGATCTGTATGGGAATGGCTAGTAAGCTGGGGTGAACGGAACTCCTGGGACCTGGACCTCATGGCCAAGGGAGAATGGAGCCTAGCTAGGATTAAGGGTGGGAAATGGCTGGGGGCCATAGGGAGGTAAGACAAAGGAGGGGAGATTGGGTGTAGCCACAATGAAAGGCCAGTTGATGGGATTATAGCCTCAGGGGAATGCCAGAGATTTGGCCACATGGGAAAGTCCAGAGTTTTTCCTTTCTGGGGCCCAGATTCCAATCCCATCAATAGGAACTGCCCTCCATAGGGACTTCTGCTAGGCTAGTCACTATGCTATGCTAGTCACTATGATCCAGGGGTTTGTGTGGAGGCGAGTGGGTGGTGGGACATAGGCAAGAATTACAAAGGCTGAGAAGGCTGGGAGGATCTGCACTGGACCACTCCACTGATAGGATCAGGGATTTAACCATTTATATGCATTCAATAAACAGTCATTAAGCTTTATATTATGGCTTGGGCACTATATTTAATGATGGGGGGAGGGAAGGGGGCAGAAGGAATAAAAATTTAGATAAGATACCAGTCTATACTTTCAGAGAACTCCCAGTCTAGTAAGTATCTAAGTAAACATTTCTTTTCAATTCTTTCATTTCTTTTCTTTTCAAGAGAATTTTTCACCAACTTCAAAAGTAGTTTTATATATTTATTTAACTTATGCATTAATACAATACAAAAAAGACCAACAATATTCATATACTATATAGGAAACAATAATATCACTTAAATAACTATGCATTAGAGAGGGACATTTTTTATAGGATCATACACAATCAACATTTCTCTAATGGGGTGACTCATAGTGCATTCATGAAGGGAATTGATACACAAGTACAGTCTCCATTCCTTATTTTGGCACATATTTGAAGAGAGACACTAAAGCTAACTGCAGACTTCTCTAATGGAACCTCTCTAAGATCCCTCCAAAATGTGGCATCCTCTATACTATGTTCTGAGGTCCCTCCCAGTTCTCACATTCTGTTTTCTATGTTATAAAGATCCCTTCCTACTCTGACATTCTAAGATGATACCTTTACAAGCATGGGGGGGACAGACCCTAGTACCTCACTTTTTCTTGTGAAAATCCTAAGGGATCAAATGCTGCATTTTTTTTTATCCCTAGGTAACCCAGTGAATACTAAGTAGAACAGTGGAGTGTGTGTGTGTGTGTGTGTGTGTGTGTGTGTGTGTGTGTCTGTGTGTTTTCTTCCTGTGTGTGAACTTGACAGTTCATTGGAATCTTATATTTTATAACTCATTTTTCTTTTGGCCTGCATTTAAAGGCATGGAACCATGATAACACCTTTTACTCACTAGTAGCATTTTGACTAACTTTGGAGAATTTTGCAAGAATCTTGGCTAGATAGATCTGCCCTTTATGGAAGACCTGTTCTCCTTGCTCCTTTTTACTCAAAGTGAGCACCAAAGAGCCCATCACTTTTAGGATCTTCAACAATTTCTCTGGACTTTTTAGTGTTAGCTGACAAAGGTTGGAAAACATCTCTGGGATCCCCAGCTGTTGCCATGTTGGTGGCTAATTCTTCACTTGATTCCAGGCCCCTCTGTCCAAGATTCACACCATACCCTGAAAAGAATTCAGATTCAAAAAGGAAATTATAAGGGGTGATTAGAATTTGACTGTTAGATCAAAATAAACTCATATCTGAACTACAACTTTGTTTTTACTTTGAAATTGAAATACATAGGTACATTGTGCCTTACAAAGAAGTGTGAGATAAAGGAAGGCAGACTTTGACTACAAGCTCCTTCCTTTTTCTGAGATTTTTTTTCTCTCATCTATAAAATGGGAATAATTATGCACACACAGCCTCCATCATTGGATCATTTTGGGGAAAGCACATTATCAACTGTACAGTACTACATGAACTATTGATATTATTATCTCTGTGTTTCTCTTTTTCCCCATGTCGCTCATCTTTCCCCACAAGCATAAGTCATTAAAAATTCTCTCTCCAATTGTCAGCTAGAGACTAAATGCCAGGCAGTTATTCAAGTAAATGAATAGAAGCATAATGTTCAGCACAAGGAGCATGGTAGATGAAGTACTGTATTCAGTTCTTATTTTCAGGAAGAGTATTGAAAGCAACCCGAGCCTGTTCAAAGGATAACTAAGACTAGAGATAGGGATGGGGGGAGGGGCATGTCTAGAGACTATGCCACAGAAGCATTGATTGAAAGAATTGGAGATGTCTAGCTTGGGAAAAGAAGCAGTTTGGTAGAGCAGAAGAGCACTGAATTATAAGGCAGAAGATATGGGTTTGAATCCTGGCTCTTCTTCTTACTAAGTGAATAATTTCTAGGTGGTACAGTGGATAGAACATTGGCCCTGAAGTCAGGGGGACCTGAGTTCAAAATCAATTCAACACTTGCTAGCTGTGTGACCCAGGGCAAGTCACTTAACCCCAATAATCTAAAAAAACAAACAAACAACTAAATGAATAATTTGGGGGCAGGTCATTTGACCTCTCTGGGGCTTGTGTTCCTTATTTTTCACAGGAAGCCATATGATTAGAAGATGGCTAAGAAACCTTCCAACTCCAAATCTTAGATTTAGGAAACTTGATTATGTGAAGTACTTTGTTAAAGTAGACCAAATTAGTTCTGCTTGGTCGCAGAGGGTAGAAATAGGAGTAGTTACTCATAGTAACTAAGTTTTTCCAAGGAAAAACTTCCTTCAAGTTAAAGCTGTGGTACGGCCTTCCTTGGGAGGTAGTGAGTTCTCCATCCTCGGAGGGCCTCAAGGAAACACTTGATGACAATTCATTGATGTTATGGGGGAGATTCAGCACTGTGCAATAGAACAGTTTTTGAGTCAGAGGACCAGGTTCAAATTCCATTAGATTGTAAACTCTTTGAGGGCAGGGACTATCTTTTGCTTCTTTTTATACCCCCCTCCCATAGTATAGTGCCTGCTATGGGCACTTAATAAATGTTTATGATTGACTGACCTCTGACGCTCACTATTTGTATGACCTTGGGCAAGCACCTTAACCTTGTAGGGCCACAGCTTGCCATCTATAAAATAAGGATATTGGGGTCCCTCGGTGGCTCTGCTTCAGGTCAAGGTTGACCTTGATATTCTTTTTTTTTTTTTTAGGCAATTGGGGTTAAGTGACTTGCCCAGCGTCACATGGCTAGTAAGCATCAAGTGTCTGAGGCCAGATTTGAACTCAGGTACTCTTGACTCCAAGACTGGAGCTCTTTCCACTGCACCACCTCGCTGCCTCCAACCTTGATATTCATTGAGGATGTTTCCAACTCTGACATACAACCCTTCTCTGATTACAAATGCCTTGGATATACATTTTGAAACTTCACAGAGGGCTGGCAGCTCACCAGTATCAAAGTTGAGAAGATGTGCATCTTCTCCCTCCACCATGACAGCAATGTTGTTCCTCTTAATATAGGTAGCTGTGATCTTCTTACAAGACAGCAAAATCTCAAGGAGCTGCTGGAGTGACAAGCCACTCACTTTTGGATTGCCATCCATTTTGTAGGCATTGAAAACCCAATGGTAGATTTTCTTCATTGCCTGAAAGAATAGAGCAAAGGAGATCAAAGCTTGGTGAGTCCTTTGCCAAAGATTTCACATTTGTACATATTACTTTTGCATACATACTTTATGTTGTTGATCATCTCATTTGAGCCCCATACCAATCTTATATGGGAGGCAAGGCAGGGCTTATTAATCTCTTTTTACATTCTGGTGTTTGGAGAGAAAAAATGACTTGACCCAAGGTTACAAAGCTAGTAATTGATAAAGCAAGAATGAGATTCCCCTATCATATAGCACAGATCATAGTGCCTAGTCTTGGAAAGGATGATAGACATTATCTACTCCATCATTGGAGTTTGCTCAGGATCACACAGTGAGTGGCAAAGCCAGGGCTCAAACTGAAATTCTCAGACTCCAAATCGAGCACATTTTCCATTGAAACATAGATAGTTATTTCTGAATCCCAACCCTGAATTAGGGCTGGGAAAAATACTTTCCCCCAGAAGCCAACTCTCAAATCTAGAAGCTAGATGCATTTTGAAAGTTACCATTGGACCTCAGGGATCTTGCCAGGATCATACGGAGGGGACTGAAGGATCCACATGGAAAAAATAACAGAAGCTGAAGGTGTTTTTAGGACCCTCATATTCAACTATAAAACTGCTGACCCCAGTTCCCTTCTCACTTGACCCACATCCCTCTCTATTGTGGGCAGGGGAGTCCAAACCAGCTTTGTAGTAGAGTCCAATCCAGTTATGGATTGCCATAACTGATAAGAAAGTGCTTTGACCTCCTTTCTCAAATTATGGGGAAAGTTGAGTTTGAATAAACAGAAAGAAGAGCATACATATCTACTCACTCGGGTAAGATTTTGTTAAAAACATTAGGTACTACCTTGTAGCAATAACATGGTATAGTGGATGAACACAGGACCCAGAAAAAGGAAGACTTGGGTTTGAATACCACCTCTGACACTTACTAATTCTGTGACCATGAGAAACTCATTCAACCTACCTGATCCTCAGTTTCCTCACCTGTAAAATGGGGATAATAACAGCACTTGTTTTGTAGGGTTGCTATGAAGATCATGTTAAATAATTTATATAAAATGGTTTGCAAGCCTTAAAGCACTATATAAGTGAGAGTTATCATTAAAATTGTCATGAGATATTATTATTAATCATGAGATATCACAACAACTTGGAGTCAGGTCTTTGCTAAGTTCTACCCAAAATGGTATTTCAGTATATTGGAGCTTGTCATTTCTCAATCATGGTGTACATTTTGTGGGTTCAATAGGCCAAAAACTAGTTACAGACTTGATGTCTACAAGACTCAAAGCACTTTATGATTGCCACATTTTAAGCAATAAAGAAAATATTCACAATCCCTTCTCCTTTGGTCTCAGTTTTCTCATCTGTAAAATGAGGGTGTTGGATGACGGGGCTTCTGAGGTCCCTTTCTAAGTCTGATAGTCTTATGGTTCTAAGTATGTATACCCTCTGCCTATGATATTTTACATGCTAACAAAAAATCATTTAAGGTCTTATATATATATACACACACAGACATACACATACATATTCATTTAGAATTTTAAAACAATGATCAAATACCTGTTGGATATATTATTTAATATTATAGTTATCTCTCTGTGTTCGTTTTCCCTGTGGTTGGAGCAATATCATAATATCCCACTCTCCATACTCAAGCAAGTTGGGCTCACTTTTCTTTACTAGGTATTGAGACCTTTCTTGAGATTTAACTGGCTCAGAATGTTATCATGATTTCCTGGTCCCTGAGTACAAAACAGCCAGGAAGAGATCTAGACTTGTCCTGATAGGAAAGAGCTTTGACTTTCTTTTTCAAATCATGGGGAAAGTTGAGTTTGAATGAAAAGGAAGAAGTGGTGAACCACTGGGCAAGTCAGAGTCAGCAGAGCTTTATTTAGCTGGTTCAACCCAATGTATCCTTAATGCATATCCTTGTTCTCTAGTTATACCTAAGTAAATCTCCTTTGTTAACTGTTGAACAACTCATGAATGTCTCATTCATTCCAATACTGAACATAAACTACCAGGGGAATAGCCTGAATCAAGTCCTGCTGAGAACACCCCTGTATTAGACTGTAGGTATAATGAGTGCAAGGATTATCTTGTAGCTAAATTTTCTATTTTCCCCAACTCTACAAACAGTAGGTGCATAGTAAGTGTTGGTTGAATTGAATGAGAAGGACTTGTGAGGTTGATGACTGCAGAACAGTAGGATTTGAAGTGGGGAGGGACAAGGAGGCAGCTGACAAAACAAGAATCCAGTGACATCCTAGAAGGTGGATGCCAAGAGGTAATTTTTTCTTTCTTATACAGGAATCTTGATTCATAAAATTTAGATCTGAACTAAGCCCTTAAAGACCTCAGAGAATACAACTTTTACATTTTATAGAGGAGGAAGCTGACATCCAGAGAGCTAAAGGCACTGGTCCACAGTTACCATATTGGCTCAAACAAAACTGCAACTGCTTAAAATAGATTTTCACAATGTCTGATTTGTAGTTCTGTGCCCACTTTTCATAATGTTTATAAGAATATTTGCTATTTAGGATTTTTGTAACTAGCGCCATTTTTTCTCTGTGAATGTCAACAAATTGATATTGCTTGCTAGAGAATGCCCATGTTTTATGTATCTATGTGGTAAGATAGTTATCTATATATCTATATTGGTAAGTTGAAATCTTTTTTCTCTAATAGAATCCTTGTGAAGTTCTTTCTAAGCCCATATCTAGAGTAGTATTCATATGTAGACTCCCAAGAAAAACTTGTAAATGTTTTTGAGCATTGTTTTCCCCTATGGAGAATGTCTCAGGTCTGTTTCTGTTGGGATAGAAAAAAAATTATTTAGAAGATAAAGGAAACTCTTTAAGATTCTTTGTTTTCAACTTATATACAGTTTTTAAAGTATTTATTTTTTAAAATTTATTTATTTTTAGTTTTCAACATTCACTTCCATAAGCTTTTGAGTTTTAAATTTTCTTCCCTTCCCTCCCCTCCTCCCTCTCCAAGATGCCATGCAATCTGATATAGGCTTTCTATATACATTCTTATTAAATATATTTTCACATTAGTCATGTTGTAAAGAAGAATTAGAATTTTTTTTTTACTTTTATTTTTTACAATTTTGCTATCTTGACTCCCTTAAACTGCTGGAAAAATCTTTCCCTATTTCCAAAATTGTGATGATGCTTATCTCAACCTGAATGAAATTTTGTTTAATTTTGTTTCTTTTGTTTCTTTTTTTTTTTCTATCATCCTAACTCCAATAGAAAATAGATTGCTCCATTCTAAGTAGAGGTAAGAAAGATGATCTATCTGATCCTACAGAGAACTAGAAACTTGAATCATTACTCAATATAAAGGGAAACATGGTGAACTATATTTGGTGCCACAGCTTTATTAAAAACTCTGATAATGTTCTTCATTAATTAGTCTGGTATCTGAGGCTTCTGCATTGTCCAGATCATCTGTTTGGGAGTTGCCATTCCCAACTAACTAAGTTCAGACTGTAGACTTCAGTGCTGCTCAGGTAGCTGGTAGAACTCAATAGCAGACACAGACCTAGGGAATATTTCATCTCATCTCAAACCTTCTTTATACCTGTACTGGCTGCAGAGATTAGCATCTAAAAAAATCTCATTAGGATACAAAAAGTCTGTTCATGTGGTTGCTTTTTTCCTCCCTGGATGTGCCAGTTAGTTATCACAGAATCAATCATTTAGGGGGTAATTGACACTAAATGTAGGGAGTAATATAGTCAGGAAAATCATCGCAGAATTTGTTTTTGAGAGATGGAAGGGACCTCAGAGGCGATCTAGTCCAAACCATGTGCACAAGTTTTTCTCTCTTCTCTCTATGCTAGGGATATCAATCCCTTTTGGTAAAGAGACCTTATAGGTCCAAGGGTTACCTAAATAATGATTCTCTCATATAAACTTCCTTTCTTGGTTATGGTTTCTATAAGTGTCACATCATGAGGATTTGCAAGACATTCTGTGATAATGTCCTTAGAACAGAATTCAGAAACCACTCAGTATATCCAACATGGACATTTAAAATTTTATGTTAAACCATGTCCACGGAAGCAAATGTTGGATATGTTAAAATTGTGCTCTATACCAAATAAAGTATAATTCCTCATCCTGGCATTCAAAGCCTTCCATAATCTGACTACAACCTGGCTTTTCAGCCTTATGTCATATGACTCACCTTCATGTATTCCCTCTACGTTCCAGCCAAACTAGATTTCCCACTGGACTGGAACTTACTAGCTGTGGGATCTCGAGCAAATTATTTACCTTCTCTGGTCTCTAAACTCCTCAACTATAAAATTGAGGGATTGGATTAGATAACTCTAAGGTCTTTTCTATCTCTAAATTGCTATGTTTGAAGGTCCCTTCCACCTCTTATAGTCTATAGGACCCTGGCATCTATTGTCAATTGTTCCTTCCCATTCATTTCTTAAGCACAAAGGAAAAGAAAGTAATATTTTTAGCTAAATGTTTTAAAAAAGTCTTTATATTTTGTAAATTCAAGGTTACTATTCATTGTTTTTTTTTTCAGATTTTTTTTTTAAAGAGGAAAAAGATACCTGTACTCCCAAGTTCCTACTCAATTGCCCTCTTTCTTCCCCATGTGACACTATAGCTGAGTATCCTTTTATTGTTCTGTTCCTGGGTGAAAATTCCTTATAGCACTAAGCAAGCAACATGGTATAGTAAAATAAGTACTAAATCTAGGGTCAGACTAGGGGGTGGGGAGTGGTAATGTAAGCAAAACACAGACTAATCCCATTCCTGCTGCCAATTAAATCAGTGCTCTATTCCTTTTGACAATTAAGTTAGCGGTATTTTTGCTTTTCTTTATCAAGGAAAATTCTATTTGGTCTGGGAAATATGGAACAAACTGATTAACAGAGGATTGAAGTTCAAGGCAAGTGTTAATATTGCCCATAAGAACCTTGCTACCTTCAGTGGATCAAGTCTTCAAGTAAAAATTGGATAACCACTTGTTGGGGAGTTGTAGAGAAGATTCCTACTCAGATTCAGTGCCCTATGAAAGCCTTTCCAGCTCTGAGATTCAACGATCTTCCAGTGATTGATAAACAGATTGCGGCACTGTGGTATAATATAGTGCTTAAGTTGGAATCAGGAAGAACTAGGTTCATATTTGACCTCTGACACTAATTCTTTAACTGAGAGCAAGTCACTTAAAATCTCTGAGCTTCAGTTTCTTCATCTATAAAATGGAAATAATAAGACAGTACATCACAGGGTTGTTGTAAAAACTCATATGAGATAAAATATGTAAAGTGCTGTGCAAACTTTAAAGGGCTATAATAACTTTATTTTTAGAAAAAATTGTTTTCTTAGGTCTAGCATGTCCTTTACAGAAACTGGATGTGAAATAATCTGATGGAAACTGTTTTAAAACTTTAAAATGGAACTTTAAGACTGAGAATAGATGAGAAGAGAAATTATTTTACATCGTGGAATACTGGAGTTATCTTGGGAACCATCTTGTCCAAACACCAGCTCATTTTAGAGAAGAGAAAATGGAGACTCAGAGATGGGAAGATGATATACTCAATTCAACTAAAATCAAAAGAAGCAGAAACAAAGTGATACTGCCATTAGGATATATCATAGACTATTTGGACAGAGACAAAATTTATGTGGAATTCTTTAGACAGAAACTGATACACAAGGAATTCATCAACCAATTCAGATTTTTTTAAAATGTTGTATTGCAGATGTAAGCAAGGTTAGGTAGGAGAATAAATACTAAGTACTATGAGAATGTTGTTGAGAATGCTAAGGTTTAGAATCAGTTGAAGCTGGCAATGAATGGGATGAGCAAAACAAGAAGATGGGTTTTTTAAAAATTAAATTTAAGAAAAGGATCAAAGATATGATTTCTCCTTAAAGTGGATGACATAATGATGACATGGTAATGATAATAATAGCTGGCATTTATATAGTACCTATTATGAGCTAGGCATTGTGCTAAATGCTTTACAAATACTTTCTCATTTAATCCTCACAACAACCTTGAGAAGTAGGTGCTATTATTATCTCTCATTTCACAGATGAGAAACTGAAGCAAACAATGGTTAAGTGGCTTGCCCAGGCTCATATAGTTTATAAGTAAATGTCTAAGGCCATACTTGAACTCAGGTTGTCCTGACTACAGGGTCAATGTTCTATTTATTGTGCCACCTACCTGCCATAACTAAGAGAATATAGAACTATTCAACTTGTATTTTGTTTCTGTTTTCTCTGTCAAAGAGAATAGTCTCTTGGAGTGGAAAGGACAGAACAAAAATGGTTGTCAGAGAGTTGAAACCCAATATAAACCTGAATATAATAAGAGAGTACCTTGGTGAGTTGAAGTCACCAGGCCCACTGAACTATATCCCAGAATAATAAAAATTTACATCTATATAGCACTTTAAGGGTTGCAAAGTGAGCCACATATGTATCATTTCATCCTGACTATAAATCTCTGAGGAAAATACTATGGGTATTATCCCCACTTTACAGATGAAAAAACTGAAGATAAAAAAAAATTAAATGATTTTCTCATGGTCATACAGCTAGTTTCAGAGCATAGATTTGAACCAAGATTTCTCCTTACTCTACATCCAGTATACTTTCTGTTAGATCATGATGCTCATCATATGAAAAGCACTGAGAGAGTTAGAAAAATGTGACCACTGAATCATTACCATTTCTGGCAAATATATTATTTGACAGATGGTTCTAATGAACATCTAGAAAATAAAGCAGCGAGGGGAAGCTAGGTGGCACAGTGGATAGAGCTCCAGCCTAGAAGTCAGGAGGACCTGAGCTCAAATCCACCTCAGACACTTGACACTTACTAGCTGTGTGACCCTGGGTAAGTCACTTAAACCTGATTAACTCACAAAAAAAAGAAAGAAGGAAAGCAAGAAAGCAGTGATCATAGAAAGATATATAGTTTGATTTAGAATAAATCATACGCCAGACTAACCTCATTTCCTTTTCTGACAGGGTTACTAAACTGGTAGAGAAGGAAAATGGTATTCAGATGTGTGTTAGTAAATTTTTAACAACTGACTCCTGGGGGGAAAAGTACACATGACACACTTTTAATTTCAATTTGCATCATTAACATTTTCTCTATTACTTTCTTAAGCCTGGAAAATCAGCAAAATAATAAGCCAAGCCCCGATCTGTAATATTTGCTGATTTCCTACATGTAGGAAATTTTTAGCTCACATTGAAAAATTTAATAATCAATTCTCATGGAGGTGTAACAAACTGGTTCCAGTCCACAACTAGATATAGTTTACCTTGATTTTAGCAAAGTGTTTGACAAGGTCTCTCCTGCTATCCTTGTGAACAATATGGAGAGATGAGGGCTAGGCATTAGTAGAGTTAGTGGATTTGAAACTGGCTGAATGGCTAGAACCAAAGAATAGTTATTAATGGCAATTTGGAAGGCAAAAGCTAATGGAGTGTCACATGATTTGTCTTTGGTTCTGTATGATTCATCATTTTATCAGTGACTTGAATAAAGACATCTATGATGGGATTATTAAATTTGCAGAAAACACTAAGCTAGGAATAATGGCTTCTATAGATAGGACCCTTAAGGATATTTTTAATCTAGAATGTTGGAGCAAATTAAATATAGTGAAATATAATAGATATAAATGTAAAATCTTAAACCTGGGTTAAAAAAACTGACTTCATGTCACAGAGGTATGACTAGACAGATATTTGAGAAACAGTGAACTGCAAGCTCCGTATGAGTCAATGGTATCATTGTGGCAACCCAAAAAGTCAACGTGATCTCAGGTAGTAATAGAAAGATTTAGTGTCCATAATTAGGAAGTTGAAAGTTCTACTTTATTTGCCCCAGTCAGCAAACAAAGTATTATGCTTGCTTCAGGGCACTACATTTTAGGTAGGACATTGATAAGATGTAGAGCACACAAAGGAGGGCAACCAGGATGATAAATGACTTTGAGATTATGCCATATAAAGACAGGCTGGGAAAACAGGCTGTGTTTAACTTGGAGAAGAGAACACAGGGGCAATTTGATATCTGTCTTCAAAGCTGTTCAAGGGCTATGTCTTAGAGAATTCGAAAATTGTGAAAGAGCAATAGATATCTCCCCTTGGATTTAGATGGGACAACTGGGATCAGTGGGTAGAAACTACAGGCAGCCATCAGAATGATATAAAAGTGAAATGAGCTGTCCTGAGAGGAGGTGGGCTTCTGGAGATGGCCTTTTGTTGGCTATGTTATAGAGAGGATTGTTGGTCAGATGAAGATTGGTCTAGATACGGCCTGTGAGTTTCCTTTCAAGACTTAGATTCTATGATTCCATGATTCTGTAATGGTGGAGCTAAAGCTTGAAACAGGATTTCCTGCATTCAAGGCCTTTGCTCTTCTGTCTGCAATTGCCATTCATTGAAACAATAAAATTATGTACTTCACAACTCATGTACCCTTTGCGACTCTGAGCTCTGAACAAGTTTACATCTATTAATTCTTCCCAGAATTATCTAGTAAAGGTCTTATTTAAGGCTATTTTGTCTTTCTTGTGTAAGAGAGGGGAAGTGGAAGAAGAGGTTTGCTTCTTATTGCACCTAAGGAATTGGGGAAATTTCTAGAACACATGGATGGTTAAAGAGAGACTGATAGCAGCAACAATATTGAATGATTTCTCCGCCTCTCTCCTTTCTTCCATCTTCCAAAGCTGTTAAAAGGTGTGCGTGTTGCAGGGAGGGATCTTACAATTCAAAAAAAAACCACCATGGACCAGGAAGGCACAAATAAAACTAAATTTTTTTATTAAAGGAAAGCATTTAAGGAGGGCAGATCTGAAAACAGGTGGGCATACTTGATTCTGTGTCTTCTTGTGGAAATTTATTTAGTTTATTTCATGGCAAATTGAGTACCTAACCTGAAAACCCTGAAGATACTTATGGAGTTTCTGAGAGCACAATGTAGGAATCTAAGTTTCAGAATTTGATTTGGTAAATGCTACAGTCATATAGTGATTATGGAACTTTGATAGATTTTCAGGTGAAAGTAAGTCTTAAGTGCTATTTGATTTAAACTCAAGGGTTCCACACCCACAGGATTGGTATCTACCCCATAGAGAGATCCATGATGATCTTGTGAGCTTGGGCTTCTGGCATTGGCACTTGAGATAAGGAATTTTTTTTTAAATAATGTTCATCAAAGGAAGATGACGATGTCATTGAATGGATCTGACAATTTGTCTGAAACATCTTAATCCAGATACTTAAAACCAACAAATTATTAGCCCTATAAAGATCATTTGGTTACCTTTTTGCTACAGCTATGATTTACATCTTTACAATGAAATTATCATAGTAGTTTAAAGCTGAGAGGGTCTTAGAAAGCAATATTGTATAATGGAGAGAGCACTGTATTTATAATGAGAAGATCTCCTAGTGATGCTATATGGCTACAAACAGTAGGACATCACAATTATGAAACCACAATTGTAGGTGCCTCAAAGAAGAAGATGGATGTAAGTGAAGATAGGTATAAATCATCTATAGCAAGATATCAAGCATGACTTCCATAGAGGAAATGGCATAAAAGACATTATTAAGGTCTGGAAAAGGAGACTTGTCAGTGATATAGTAAAAATGGTTTACCTCAGCACTAAATTGTAATTCACAAATTATTTGTTAAAAAAAAAAGCAATCCAAAGAATACCTCCAGTATGTTGGGTAAATTCTCTGTGGAGAATTTGTAGGAAAATATGGATGAACTGTAAAAGATGAGAGGGTGTGGACGGGTTATAATTTGCATCAGTGCAAGGACTACATATACTACATACATACATTTAATGAGATACAAAGAAAATATGGGTAAACATGTTAACAAGAGAGATTAACACAGGAAAGCAAATTTGAATCCATAAATATTAGCCAGATTTGCTGGGATGGGAATCAGGAGGATTATTAGAATATGGCTCTAGGAAGGTATAACCTATTCAAAGTAATAGAATAAATAATAAATAGCAATGGACTAGTATTATATATCAATAATAATAGAAAAAAAATCCACAAACCACTGGATGTCCAGTAGACATCTTAAACTCAACACATCTAAAACCAAACTGATTATCTTTCCCCCTAAAATCTCCCCATCTCCTATATTTCTTATTATTGTAACATCTTCCTCCTGGTCCCTCTGACTCCCAACTTGTGTCATCCTTAACTACTTATGGCTACCTACCATATCCAATCTGTTCTTTTTTTTTGTTTTTTGGGTTTTTCTTTGTGAAGCAAGCAGGGTTAAGTGACTTGCCCAGGGTGACACAGCTAGTAAGTGTCAAGTGTCTGAGGCCGGATTTAAACTCAGGTCTTCCTGACTCCAAGGCCAGAGCTCTATCCACTGTGCCCCTAGCTGCCCCTTTTTCTTTTTTTCTTTCTTTCTTTTTTTTTTTTTTTTGCCTAGGCAATGGGGTTAAGTGACTTGCCCCGGGTCACACAGCTAGTAGGTGTCAAGTATTTGAGGCTGTATTTGAACTCAAGTCCTCCTGACTCCAGGGCCGGTGCTCTATCCACAGCGCCACCTAGTTGCCCCATATCCAATCTTTTATGAAGACTTGTTGATTTCACCTTTGCAACATCTCTCAAATACTCTTCCTTCTGTCCTCTGACAGTGCCATCACTCTAATTCAGTCCCTCATGACTTCACGTTTGGATTATTGTAATAGCCTGCTGGTGGATCTGCCTGCCTCCAGTGTCTTCCCACTTCAATCCTTCCTCCATTCAGTCACCAAAGTGATTTTCCTTAAGTGAAGGTCGATCATGTCACTCCCTCCCCCTACCCAACACTCCTACTCAATAAACTCCAGTGGCTTCCTAATGCTTCCAGGATCAAATATAAAATCTTCCATTTGAGGTTCAAACTCCTTCATAATCTAGCCCCTCCTATCCCCATGTTATACCTTACTTCCTGACACTTTACAATCCAGTGACATTGTCTTTCTTGATGTTTCATGAACAAGATACTCCATCTCCTGGCTGTGGGCATTTTCTCTGGGTGTCTCCCATGTCTGGAATGCTCTCCCTCCTTATATCTACCTACTAGCTTCCCTCGCTTTTCTTTAGTCCCAACTAAAATCCTATCTTCTACAGGAAACCTTTCAAACCCCTCTTAATTCTAGTGCCTTCCCTCTGTCAATTATTTCCTATTTATCCTCTATATAGCTTGTATACATTTGTTTGTTTATTGTCTTCCCTGTTAGACTGTAAGCTCCTTGAAAGCAGAAACTGTCTTTTTTACTTTTTTTTACCCAGTGCCTAGCACAGTGCCTGACACATAATAGGTGTTTAATAAATGTTTATTGACTCATTGACTGACTGAAACCAGTGGGAGAGAAGTATGGTGGTGAGCATTTGGCTGAGGACCAATTGGAGTGGAAAACAAAAGTATATTATGTAAATTTGCATTTTAAAGGAAAGAGGGAGATAGTGAAACTTTTTAAGCAGATGAGTGACATGGTCAAAACTGTACTTTAACATTATAACTTTGAGTGCAATATGCAAAATGAATCTGAGAGGGAACAAACTGAAGATTGGAAGATCAATGAGTGAATCAGTGTAATAATCCAAGTGAAAGGTGATGAAGGTCTGAACTAGAGTGGGAGCAGCATGAGTAGAGTTAAAGTGCTTGTGAGAGATGTTATAGAGGCAGGATTGACAGGTTTTGGCAACTGATTACATATGGGCAAGGAGGGAGGTACATGAGGGAGAGTGAAATAGTCAAGGATGACTCAGGCTTCAAGCTTGGGTGACTAAAAGAATAATAGTGCCCTCAATGAAATTAGGGAAGTTAGGAAAAAAGGGGAAAAGATAATGATATCTATTTTGGATGTGTTATGGGATATCAATTTGAAGATATTCATCAGGTGGTTAGTTCTAGGACAGGAACTCAGGGGAGAGATGAGTGTTGGATATATAGATTTGGTAGTTATTTGCATAGAGATAATAACTGAACTCATGGAAGGTGATGAGCTCACCAAAAGGGAGTTGAGAAAGACAAGAGGGCCAAAGAATGAACTCAAGGGTATAACTACTTAAAGGGATTGAGACATAGATGATGACCCAGCAAAGAAGACTAAAAAGCATGGCCAGACAAGTAAGGAAACCATGACAGTGTATTGACATAAAAACCCATGTAATAGGTTTCATTGCTCTCTTTTCTTGTGTTTTATTAAATTTTGTAGTCTTTAAGAACATATATTACTCTAAAGAAATGTACAAAAGCAGTAGCTTTTAAAGAGCCCACCTCAGTGATTGCTGATGATAGTAGCTATTGGTACCATATGGGAAAATCAAGTTTTTCAAGGCATTTAAGTTCACAATAAAATGAGTTGTATTAAATTAAAAAAAAAAGTGAGGCTAAAAAGCCCCAAATTGACAAGTTATTGCTGCAAAACAGTCTAATTAATCTCCATAAACTTAGAACAGACCTATAGAGGGATTTTTATAGATTCTTCTAGTGTGGCATAGGCTTCCTGAAGTTGGAAGTACAGTAAGAAGAGTAGTTTTAAAAGGCAGCTAATTATTCTCATGAAGAAAACATGCATGTCATAGACAAAACAAAACAAAGACTGGAGTACTGAAGCCTGGAGAAAGGTAATTTTTACTATTAAAATTCACTTTTTCACTCAAAGCCATAACAAAATCATTGTCAGAAGTCTAAATGACCCTGTAAGATCTGGGCATCTTTACCAGACATTAAAACATCCATCCTCATTTTTGGGGGAAGATTTAAAAAATTCTACTGGGCTGGAATTCTAGAGGATTATGGGGGATAGAGACATGACTCATGATTTCATTGGTAAAAAGAACTCCTGGATGAGAAATTCCCTAAACCCTAAAATTCCCCAACCAGGTTGGCTCTATTTTTTTTTTCAATTAGTCTTGCCTACAACACTGAAAGGCTAAGTGACTTATTCACCTAGTGTCATAAACCAGTATGTGTCAGAGGTGAGACTTAAACCTAGGTTTTTCAGGCTCTGAGTCTGATTTTCTAAATGCTACCGCATGCTACCAAATATAATAATATATGAAGAAGCAGAATCATTCTGGAATCACAGAAATTCCCAAATGAAGATGGAATACTATACACCATACTATGTACACCTTATACCTTTGCACATGTCATGAAAGGCTAAAGAGGTAGAGAAAACCATGTATCAACAGTGTAAGAACTCACTTGATTGAAGTATCACTAAAAACTTGTGGAATAAAATCAAGGCTAGATAGGGGGAAATGGATAGTTCATCAAAGGTATAATATCAAATGTGATAAAGATTCAGTGAAAGAATGTGTCAACATCTTGTGAACTCCAAAGCTGAATCATATATGACAAATGATTGCAGCAAAACGAAGATATATTTCATATTAGAAAGATATTTTAAGATGTTAAAAGTTTTAAGGCTTATTTTGTCTTAATAAATATAATTATTTTCCTTTATTCCAGGCCATAGAGTTCAACCTGCACCTAAACAGAAACACTCTTTAAAATATCACGAACAAGTGTCTATCCAGCTTCCACTTGAAGATATCCAGGTAGCAAGAACCCACTATCTTCCATTCATGTTTGGAGAGCTCTATCATTAAGATTATGTTTACATCAAGCCAAAATCTCCTTCTTGCAATTTACATAGGGAATTATAAGATTTAGAGTTGAAAGGTACTTCAGTCTGATTTCATCTAGCCTCTTAGATAAGAAAGATAAAACCTAGAGAGAATTTACTGGCCCAAGGTTATGAATACGAGCCAAGATTTGAACTCATGTCCTCATTCAAAATCCAATGATCTTCCAATATGCCATGCTACCTCCTAGCTGTTCATTCTAGTTCTGTCCTCTGGGACTGAGCAGAACCAATCTAATCCCTTCTTCATGACAATCCTTCAAATATTTTAAGATAGCTATCATGTTCCTTCAATAAGCCCCCTCATCTCCAAACTAAATGTTTCTGTTTAAGAAAAAAACAAGGCCTATTAATCAATCTCTGACCCACCCAATCATAACTGTACTAGATCAATAATAATTCCTGTGTGTGCCCAAGGAAAACACATATTGTGATTTTTTAAAAATCTAAAATTCAACAATTCCCTAGTATTTATTAACCTGAATATAATTGGTTCCTGAACATAGTCTTCTCTCTGAAAATGGTAGGTAGCTATGGTATCAGTGGAAAGATTATTTTACATCAGAAAACCTGGGTTCAAGTCCTTTTCTGCCATTTACCAGTTATATGATCACAGGCAAGTGATTTAACATATCTAAGTCTTTCTCCACTTTTGTAAAATGGGGATAATATACAATAACCTCATAGGATTGTTGTGAAAATTAAATAAGATGATGGATGTAAAGCACCACACAAAATAAGCTATAATTAACATAATAAAATGTTATATTATCATTACATACCTCTGGAAGGATAATTATAATATAAGCACCTTTAGATCAAGGACTGTTGATTTTAATTTTTGTATCAACAGCACCAACCACTAGGCCTGCCATATAGGAAATGCTTAGCAAATTTTTGAAAGATTTATTTTGGTGAAAAAAATTTATAAATATACACTGAAAAATAATTACACAAAATTTCTTCTCTGAGGCCTCATCATGTTATGGAGATGACTTGAATTTTCAAATACTCTGCCAGAAGAGAACAAGCTCTGGCAAATTCTACCCAAAATTACTGTATAAAAAAGTTATGATGAAAGCTTTTTTTTTCTGTTGCTTACAATTCAAATAAACATTTTATTCATTTTTACTGTGCTTGGATTTTTAGTGATGCAGATGATAATAGATTACACTGAAGTTTTATAAAAGCCAGATTTTTTTTGGAGTTGGGGGAAGAGATTGTGGCCCATATTTGGACCAATATAGTATATCATAAAAAAAAATTTCTCTATAGAAATAATTTCCCTTTTTGTCTTGTACATTGAGTTAGAGTTGTAGGCAAAAAAAATGATGCATTTTGTACATTAGAAAGAAACATTCTTCTCCTTCAAAGGAGGATTAGGATTTAAATTTTGGGAGTCTCCATTCCTGAAATATAGAGCCTCATGTAAGTTGGGGATGTTGGAGGTAAAAAATCTATGAAGGCAAATACTAATGAAAGGAAAAGAAAATACGAAAAAAGTATTTCCAAATGTCATAAAATGGTTTGGGGGTTTCTAATAGGACTTATTACAATAAAATAATACAGATGATCTCTTATAACCCTGAAAGGGGCCAGCAGGGAATGGGAGGACTTGGGTCACTACTAGGGGATGACCCAGGGGCTTTGGGGGCCCCTCATCATCTCTCTATCATGACCTCTGTGATAAAGGCCCTGGGGGAATCTAAGCCTCTATATAATGGGCATAACACTTGTGTAATCTACACAAGTTGTGAAGATCTACTGATGTAGATCTACTGATATAGAGTTATTTTAATTCAAAATATTTTGTGGCCCATTCGGTGAGTGTCTAACAAATAGGTGCTGTGATTCCATGGTAATGTCCCTACCCTACCCTCTGCAGTGAGGGGGTGGGGTATGAGGTGGAACACAGTCATCCACTGTCTCTGTGAATGGCTGACATACAAATCCCTGAGGTCACTGCTCTTCAATGCCAGTTCTCTCACCTTGTTGTCCAGGAAGACAAGGAGGTCAGTGGATAATGCCTACTATTTTGAGTGACTTACGTTTTTTCATCCTGCACCTCCCCAACTTAATTTTATCCTCATCATCCTCATCTTCGTGCCCAGGCAGATACTGGATGTCAGCCTTGTGGGCTTGCTACAATGTGGCTGGTGAGGACCAATTTGTTATAGAATCCTGGGACCACTTTATGGGTGGCTAAGACAGCCCCAGAGACTGGCCCACCCAACTGATACCCTCACCTTGTTGTCCAGGAAGACGAGAATGTTGGTCCTTGCTTGGCGAGCCTCCTGCTGCAGTAGGTTAAGCAGGTGCTCTTGGAAGGCTCCTAGCCGAGGGAAGAAGCGTCCTTTGTTCCAGCAGTTGTTCATGCGGACCGAATCCACTCCCAAAGGACGCAGGGAACGAATGCTGCCCTCATCGAAGATCACTTGCTGTGAGCGGGACAGCAGCAAACCCCCTGCTCTTGCGTGCAATGTCGTCAGTTTCAGCACCAGACCCGAGCGGACAGCAACCACTACACCGGCTAGTCCCACAGGGCGGGCACCCACCCCCAGTACAGGCACATTGGTCCAGGGCCCGATCTCACATAAAGATGCAGGCTCCTTTGGGCCCCAAGCACCCGAAGGCTCCCGGAGCTCCTCCAGCTCTGCTTCTGCCTCTGCCTCGGCCTCAGACTCCGTCTCTATCTCGGGTGCTGCATCTCGCTTATGTTTGAGCTCCGGCTCCTGCTCAGTCTCCCGCTCCCGCACCTCCTTTGCTTCTGCCACTGCCTCTGCCTCTGCCCTTGTCTCTGCTCTTTCGTCTGCCCCTGCCTCTTGGTCTGGTTCCTCTTCCTGCTGCTGAGCCAGATCCAGGACCCTCCATCTCAGCTCTACTACACTAGCCCACAACGCAGCGTATAGCAGCAACAGAGCGGCCAACGTGGGGCCTAGTGCTATATCCTGCCCTGACCACTCCCCCTTCCAAGTCCATGTCCATGTCCATGTATCGGTCTCTGGGCTCGATCCGCTCCCGGTCGTAGGCGACGGCCCCCCTCCAGCTCCAGCCACTGCCACAGCCAGGATGAGGGCTTCAGGCCCCATGTTTACGGCTGCCAGACCTCCAGCCCCGGCAGGGGCCTGTCCACCCATGACCTCCATCTTCAGAGGCAGCTGTGCACACTCAGCCTGGGCCTCAGCTCCCTTCTCTTTCCTGCCCCACTTCAGCTGCGGCCTCACGCCTTCTTTCTCTCCCTGACCTGCTTAGGCTGTGGCAGCCTCGGTCTCAGACTTCTCGGCTCAGCGCAGTACCCACCTTCCACTCTTCTCCACCGCTGGTAGCTCCTCCTCCTCTTCCTCCTCCCACATCTCCGCCCTTTCCTCCTCTCCCTATGCCTCCTCCGACTGCTCCCCCTCCTCCTCCTGGATTAGATGTTTATAGAATTTTTATATTTTCTGTCCTAGGTTTTCTTCCAGTTCTGACATTCTATGCTCTATGTATTAAAATTCCTCTCCCTCTGACAGATTATATTCTAAGGATCACTGAAGCACTTACAGTCTATATTTTCCCAGGTCTGAAAGTCTATGACTCAATCTACTCATCAGGTCACTTTGGTCTAAATTGTAATTCTCATTCCTTCCAGAGAAAAGAGAGGCCATGTTGTATACATATCATCTCACTCCAATAGAGGATAAGCTCTTTGAAGGCAGGGATTCATTCATTTTGGTCTTTGTAAGCTCCATGCCTAGTTCAGTGCTTGGTTCTAGTTGGCATTTAATAAATGCTTGTTATAGGAAGGAATGATTACTATTTTCTAGACCCTAAGTCCTGGCTCTGACTAGCAAGTTCTTTTTTCTGGGCCTCAGTTTTCCCATGTATAAAATTAGGGAGGCTGATGAACCATTTCGGTTTTGATAATTTTATAGAAAAACCAGTCACTGGGTTAAGCATGTAGATACCAGCCTATGACTTTAACCACCCTATCCTTTCTTTCCCTACTGGGCTCCTGAGAAAGCAAAGCCAGCCCAGTCAGGGATGTAGGAAGGGATCCCTACAGAAACTAAGTAACTGTTGCTAATGAGGAAGATCTAATATCCTGACCAGGAATGCTCTCTCCACCTAATGCAGAACTGTTGCTCAATCTCTGTCCAGGAGGGTATTTAGTATCAGAATAGAAAAATCACTGGGGCCAGATGGAGAAAAGTGTCTCATAGAATCCCATCCTGGTGCTTTGGACATCCATCCTCCTAAGTCAAATAATAATAATAATTAATAATAAATTATATTTCAATATAACTGAGTTTTTTTAATTAAGAAGCATCTATTTGACTTCCCTTTCACCTTCCCCTTCTATTGAGAAAGACAAAAAAAAAAAGAAAACCAAAACCTTTGCAACACATTTGTGTATTCAAATAAAGCAAATTCCTATGTCAGCCATAAGCAAAAATGTATGTGTCATTTTTCATATTGAATCCATCACCTCACTGTCCAGTATACCTCAAAGAAACCTCTACAAAGCTTGGGCTCTGATCCAAGAATCATGCAGTGGCATGTGAATTACTTGGGGCAAGTGATGATTTTGATATGGTTTAATTCTATGATATCAGTGTTCATGTGTTCTTCCACTTACAATAGGCTAACTCAGAACATCTGACTTTGACTAGATGAACCTGAATTGAACTGCTTTTCCCACCTTTGGCTAGTTCCCTGTTCCTTTTGGCTAGGACTTTTGGTCCTCTGATCATTGGTCCTCTGGAATTGAAGTTGGTCATTGCATTGATCAGTTTTTAAGTCTTTCAAAGTTGTTTAATAATAACAACATTGTAGTTAAAAAGTTGTTGTCCTAGTTCTATTCATTTCGCTAGATCAGTTCACATAAGTTTCCCCAGATTCCTCTGCAATACAATAGCATTCTGGTACAGCCATTCTCCAATTCATGGGTACCTTCTTAGTTTCAAGGTTTTTTTTGTCACCTCTAAAGGGTTGTTGTAAATATTATTATATATATGAGTCTTTTTCCTCTTTCTTTGATCTCTTCAGGGGTATAGGCCTTGTAATGGTATGGCAAGGTAAATAGTACGCACAATTTAGTGATTTTTGTGGGGCATAGTGCCAAATTGCTTCCCAGAATGGCTGGGCCAATCCGCAGCTCCACCAGCTACTCATTAATGTGCTTGTTTTCATGTAGTCCCCTCCAACATTTGTCATTTTCATTTTTGTCAACTTTGCCAATCTGCTGACTGTGAGGTAGAATCTTAGAATTGTTTTAATAAGCATTTCCCTACTTATTAGAGATTTGAAATACTTTTCCATTGGTCTGTTGGTAGCTTGAACATCTTTCCTTGAGAACTGCATGTTCTTATCCTTCAACAATTTTTCTTTTGTGGGAAATAGCTCTTATTTTTATGTATTTGAATCAGTTCTCTCTATATTTTGGATATGAAACCTTTATCAGAGAAACTTGCTACACACACACACAAACACATACACTTATTTTGCAGTTAACTATTTCTGTTCTAGTCAACTACAATGTTATGTTTGGTATGGTTTGTATAAGAGCTTTATAATTTTATAAAATTAAAAAAAATTGTTCATTCTGTCTTCTACGAACTTCTGTATTCTTTGTTTGGTCATGAATTTTCCCACTATCCATACATCCGAAAGGAAAATTTTCCTTGGTCCTTTAATTTTCTTATGGTAGACCTTTCATATCTAAATCATGTGTGCAGTTGGAACTTATCTTGGCATATAGTGTGAGGTATTGCTCTAAATTCTAGATCTAATTTCTCCTTGGTTACTTTGCAGTTTTTCTAGCAGTCTTTGTCAAACGGTGAATCCTAGTTGCTATGGATTTGGCTTTATTAAACACTGGACTAGACTATTAACTTAATTTGTTTCTGTTTGTTATGCACATAATATGTTCTATTCATAGATCTCTATTTTTTAATCAATACCAAAATCATTTTGATGACTACTGTTTGGTAGTACAGTTCAAGACCTAGTACTGTTTGGTCCCTTTCTTCTTGCATTTTTATTTACTTTGAAACGCTTGACCTTTTGTTCCTCCAGATAAATGTTCTTTTTTTTTTTTCCTATCTCTATAATATAATCCTTTGATAGTTTGCTTGGTATGATACTGAATAAGGAAATTAATTCAGGTAGTATATTATCATTTTTATTATAATGCCTGAGCCTACTTGTGAGTAATTAATTTCTGTAATTATTCAAGTCTGTCTTTATTCCTATAAAGAGTGTTTTGTAGTTGTGTCTTGGTAGATATATGTGTGTTTTGGTAGATAAAGATTTCCAAATATTTTATACATCCTGTAGTTATTTTAAATAAAATTTATCTTTTCACCTCTTTCTTCTGGGTTTTGTTTATATTATATAGAAATGCTAATGATTTATGTGGCTTTATTTTATATTTTGCAACATTACTAAAGAAATAATTGCTAATTATTTTAACTAAGTTTTAGTTTTTTCTGAGTAAACAACCCCATCAACTACAAAAGTGACCATTCTGCTTCCTCTTTGCCTATGATTATTCATTTAGTTTTTTTTTTATTTATTGCATTTCTAACATTATATCAAATAGTAATGGTGATAATAGCCACCCTTGATTCACCCTTGATTTATTGATAGCCCCCAAGGTTTATCTACATTATCTTTAATGCTAGCTGTTGGTTTTAATAGTAGTAGTAGTAAGTAGATAAATAATACTGATCATATTAAGGAAAAGTCCACTGATTCTTTAAAAAAAATTTTAAACAAAAATGCATGTTGTATTCTGCCCAAAGCTTTTTCTACATTGTATGATTTTTCTTTTTCTTATGATTGATTTGGTATATTATATTTATAGTTTTCCTATTAATCTATTGAACCAACCCTACATACCTGGTATAAATCCAACCTGGTCATAGTGTATAATCTTTGTGAAATGTTGCTATTGCCTAATATTGCTAATACTTTACATTAAATTTTTTTCATCAATGTTCATTAAAGATATTGGACTATGTTTTTCTTTCTTTGTTTTGATTCTTCTAGATAGTTGAAGATAGCTATCATGCCACCTCGGTGTATAGAGTCTCAAACCTGAAGTAAAGAAGACTTGAGTTCAAATTATGGACTCATACACTTAGTAGGTATATGACTCCGGGCAAGTCACTTAACCATTATCTGCCTCAGTTTCCTTATCTATAAAATTGGGATAATAATAGTGCCTTCTTATGGGGTTGTTGAGAAGATAAAAAAGAGATAATATTTGCGAAGCACTTTGCCAACCTAAGCACTGTATAAATGCTAGCTATCACCACCACCACTACCACCATTATTATTGCCATTATTATTCAGGATTATTTTCCAGATTTGGACTTTGCCTTAGGATGAGGCTTTGTATATTTCTAGAGAGAATATTGGGGCCTTGTATGGTCCTGATCTGAATCATCTGGGGCCCTGCGGCTATATTCTTTAGTCAATGCCTGCTCTGATCTTTAAGGATCACAGAGATAGCTCATGCCAGGGAGCTGCAATATTTCAGAGGGCCCTAATTGGTTCGATTTAGGGGATGATTTGACCTCCTTAGAATTCCTGAGCCCTGTACTGTGTTTTGTAACTTAGCAGCAGAACTACAGACTTGCCCTAAGGTGGAGCCCCAGCAGACAGTTGTTTGTCCCAGACTCTACCAGCAAGCTGGAAAACACTATAGTTTCAAAACAACAGACCTATAGGCTGACCCCTGGTCCCATAGTTTCTGTCCTGGTCATTTGACTCTTGGCCAAGTCCTAGATCATGAAGCAGCTAGGTGGCACTGTGGATAGAGTGCCATACATCTTCCTGAGTTCAAGTCCAGCCTCAGACACTTACTGTCTGTGTGACCGTGGGCAAGTCACTTTGCCCCATTTGCCTCAGTTCCTCTTCTGTAAAATGAGCTGGAGAAGGAAATGGCAAACCATGCAGGTATCTTTGCCAAGAAAACCTCAAATGGGATCATGAAAGGTCAGAAACAACTGAAATGACTGAACAACAACAGAGACATATTTACATATCCCTATTGGATAGGAGGATGTATCAGGCTCCAGAGGCCCTACTTCTAGGCTCTGGTTCCCTTCTCCTAAGAGGAACTGAGAACCCGAGGAGGGGCCCAAGATAGCCAGGCTCTGAGCTTCCTTTATTATCTTGCTTCTACCTTTCTGCTAGCTTTGGAGATTATCAATCTGAGGGATGTCCACGAAAGACTTTTGGGGCAGCTAGGTGGCACAGTGGTTATAGTCCCAGGCCTTCTTCCTCCCCTATGCCCCAGCCACGCTGTCCTGGAAATGTTCTTGCTCCCTGTGGTACCACACTCACTGGACCTGTGCTCACTCCTCCTTGGCCACAGCCGCAGCCACAGCTCGTGATCACGTCTGGTTGGCACCTCTAGGATGTCTCGGAACCGCAGAGGGGTCCTTCAATCTTCCCTCAGTCAGTGCCTGCTGTTCCTTAGATGAAAGCTCCTGAGCTGAAACTTCTTGAGGCCTAGTCTGCTTCCCTCAGGGCCTCCTGTTTGTTGATTCAGGGCCTGGAGGTGTTTACAAACCTCAGCTCCTGAAGTCTTCTCTGTAGGACAACTGCATTGCCCCTTTATTTTTGCCACCCTACATTCATTTCGTGGCAATTTTTTGTCTGTTTGTGGAGGAAATCTGAGGGCCTGGACATTTATGACCTACTGTATCATCTTCCCAGAATTCAAATTTATTTGCATGGCATCCTGGAGAGGATCTTGAAATTTCTAACCCTATTATCAGAGAGTTAAAGTTTTCTGAGGGCCATTCCATTAGCTGGGCTTGGTGGCTTCTCGCTAGTTATATTTCTAGATCTACCTTCTGTACTTCTACCAGCCTACTCTTATTGTAATAACAAAAAGAATAATAGCTAGCACTCTAAGACTTGCAAAGCTATTTACATATTTTATTTCATTTGATCCTGACATCAACCCTGTGAATTAGGTGTTATTATTATGCCCATCTTACAGATGAGGAAACTGAAGCAGAGAGAGGTTAAATGACTTGCCTGGGGTCACACAGTTAATAACTAAGTGTCTTATCTTACTTATTACCTGCGTGCCCAGGGGATAGCAGAGATATGATGTACAACATAGAACTTCAGAGAAAAGTGAGAAGATATCACCAGAGGATAGCAACAACCCTATATCATCAGAAATGAGATACTCCTTCATCCATGTAGATACACTAATCATGTGTTTTCCCTATGTGTATATCCTATGCATGGTCCTTGTGCACAAGCACTATTCTCATTGATAGTATGTTTATTTGAGAAAATGTGCCCCCTCATAATATGGAAAATGCTTGATTTGCTCTTTTCTTTTTTTTTCCTTTAAAAAAGTAGCTTTTTTTTTTGTTTTGTTAGTGAGACAATTGGGGTTAAGTGACTTGCACAGGGTCACACAGCCAGTAAGTGTCAGGTGTTTGGTCTGAGGCCGGATTTGAACTCAGGTCCTCCTGATTTCAGGGCTGGTGCTCTATCCACTGCGCCACCTAGCTGCCCCAAGAAACTAGTTTTTATTGAACTAGTTTCAACATCACAGACATGGTCCATCCCCAGCCCCCAAATTGAATGCTCCCTTTGTACAAAGAGAAACAATTAAGCAGAAACACTTGATGTGGAAAATTTTGTCCAACAATGTATACAATATTGTGTTCTAGTAATCCCCAATCTTTTTGCCATGAGGAATGAGGTATGTTTTATTCCCTCTTGTCTGGTATCTTCATTGACTTTTCCATTAGTAAGAGCTCTGATTCCTTTCAGTGATTTTTAAATTTACATTTTTGTCCACATTGTATATATTGCTCTCTTAATTTTGCTTATTTCAAAGGACCATAGGATCATAGGAAGAAACCTTAGAGGTAATTTGGTGCAACCTCATTTTACAAATGAGGCAATTAAGGTTAAGTGATTTGACCAAAGTCATAGAGGTGACCAATATAATGAAAAATTAGGATTTGAACCTATGTCTCCTGACTCCCAAATCTCTCATTCTTTCTACTGTACCATTCCTTTCTATATTAGTTCATAAAAATCTTCCCATATTTTCCTGAATTCTTCATCATTTCTTATTGCATGAAAATATTCTATTACATTCCTATACTGTGATTTTTTTCAGCCATTCCTCTATTAATGGACTCTCCCTTTATTTCAAGTACTTTACTTCCACAAAACTATGAATATTTTTCTACACATTGGATATTTGTTTCTATATTTGACTCCTATCAAGTATATGCCCAGTAGTGAGATAGCTGGGACAAAGAGAATGAACAATTTAACAACTTTTTATCTGGCCACAAGATGACCGAAAAGAATTCTTGAAGAGAATATTTGGATCACTTCACAGTTTCACCGCCAGCACATGACTCCTTAGCCACTTCAACATTAACTGTTTTCCTCCTTTTTTATCTTTGATAATTGGCACTGAACGAGGTGAATCTTCACTGATGTTTAATATTCATTTTACTTACAATTAGCAATTTGGAGCATATTTTACTGTGATCATGTATATTTGCTAATCTTTTGAAACATGTTAATTTCCCTTAACCATTTATCTATTGAATTATAAAGTTGTGTCAATTCTGTACACATTTTAGATATCAGATTTTTATTTGTTTCACTCTACTACTCCTCTTCTAATCATGCCTTCATTGATTATATTGGCGTGAAAGGGGTTTTTTTTTTACTATAATGAAAATTGTCTATTTTATTGAATGGAATGGAAAAGCATTTATTAAGTGCTTACTATGTTCCAAACATTATTAATCACTGGAGATACAAGTAGGAAAGATATATAGTTCCTATTCCCAAGGAACATCATTCTATCTCTTCTTTGGTTAAGAAGTCTTCTCCCTAGCCATGGTTTTGAAAGATACCTGATCTCATTCTCTTATAATTTTTTTAATGGCTTAATTTTTTACGTTCAGAATGCATTTTTACTTTGAGCCTTTTATGACATATGGTACAACCCTACTTTTTGACAAATGACTTTCCAGTTTTCTTGGCAGTTTTTATAAAAAAAGGGGGAGTTTTTCTCTCTAGCAATTCATTTTCCTAGGTTTATCAAAAGTTTAATTTTTATTTTCACTAGAATCAGTTTCTTCTCCTCCTCCTCCTCTTCCTCTTCTTCCTTTTGTGAGGGTAGGTCTTCCTATCTCTCCCAAGCTGGAAATGCAGTAGCTAATCAGGGGCCCAATCCCACTGGTGATCAGCACAGAGACTTTGACCTACTCCTTTCCCAACTTGGGCCAGTTTACCTCTTCTTAGATATCCTGGTGATTCCTCCCTTGCAGGAGCTCACCATATTGATGCTGGACTTAGGGCAGGCACCAGACTGACGTGACCTCTTAACTCCCAAGCTCAAGAAACCCACCAGTCTCAGCTTTCCTAGTAGCAAGGACTACAGAAACATTGCAACAAATACCACTGTTTGTCACTATTCTTCACTGATCTGCTTTCTGTTTTTAAACCAGTATCATTTGGTTCGGATGAATACTTTGTGAAGCTGGGAAATGATATTCTACTTTATTTGTATTTTTTCTGATTATTTTTCCTTGAGATTAGCCCTCCTTTTGTCCTCCCAAATGAACATTGTTATTATTTTGTCTTGTTCTATAAAATATTCCCTCAATGATTTGATTACGATAGCACTAAATCTGTAAATATAGGTGCTATAGTAATTTTCTTTATATTGGAATAGCTCAAGCATGAAAAGAAGTATCTCTCTAATTACTGTCTTCCTTTATTTCTGTCAAAAGTGTTCTATAGTTGTATTTTCTATAAATCTAGTATGTATTTTGGTAGATTAATTCCCCTTAGATTTTGAGCATTTTGTAGTTATTATGAATTGAATTTCTTTTATTAAAGTTTCTTCTTTTTTGTTAATACTGTATAGAATGACAAAACAGGAAAATGATAAATGTTGGAGAAGATGTGGGAAAATTGGAACACTGATGCATTGTTGGTGGAGTTGTGAAATGATGCAACTATTCTGGAGAGCAATTTGGAACTATGCCCAAAGGGCTATAAAAATGTGCATACTTTTTGACCCAGCAATAGCACTTCTAGGGCTATATCCCAAAGAGATCATACAAATGGGTAAAGGACCCACATGTACAAAAATATTCATAGCAGCTCTTTTTGTGGTAGCAAAGAATTGGAAATTGAGAGGATGCCCATCAATCAAGGAATGGCTGAGCAAGTTGTGGTATATGAATGCAGTGGAATACTATTGTGCTATAAGGAATGATGAACAGGCTGACTTCAGAAAAACCTGGAAAGGCTTGTATGGTCTGATGCTGAGTGAAGTGAGCAGAACCAAGAGAACATTGTACAAAATAATAGCCATGTTGTGCAAGGACTAATATTGATAAACTTAACCCTTCCCAGCAATACAAGGATCTAAGACATCTCCAGAGGCCTCGTGATGGAAAATGCTATCCACATCCAAAGAAAGAACTATGGAAGTTGAATTGTTATTTTTTTTTTCTTCTGTTGAGTTTTGTTTCCTCTTTCTGGTGGTTTCTCCTTTTGGTTTTAATTTTTAATTACAACATCACTAATGTGCAAATATGTTTAATAGGAATGTAAATGTATAGACTATATCAGATTGTGTACCGTCTTGGGGAGGTGGTGGGGAGGAAGGGGGAAAAAATTTTAAACTCAAAAGCATATGGAAGTGATTATTGATAAATAAAAATAAATTAATAAAAAAATTAAAAAATGAAGTTAACAGACTGTCGGGGGAAAAAAGTACTGTATAGAAATGCTGGTGATTTTTGTGAATTTATTTTGTATATTTTGAGGCAGCTAGGTTGTTCAGCACACAGAAAGCTCAAGTTGGAGTCAGGAGAACCAGAGTTCAAAGCCTGCCTCAGATACTTGATAGCTATATGACCTTGGATAAGTCACTTAACAGTTCTCTGCCTCAGTTTCCTCATCTGTAAAATGGAGATAATCATAGCACCTGTCTCCCAGGGTTGATGTGCAGACCAAATGAGATAGTATCTGCAAATGTTTTGCCAACATTAATGTACTACATAAATACCAGCTTTTATCATTGTTCAGTTGTTTCAGTTGTGTCTGACTCTTCTCGACCCCATTTGGGGTTTTCTTGGCAAAAATACTTGTTTGCCATTTCTTTCTCCAGCTCATTCCTCCAGATGAGGAAGCTGAGGCAAGCAAAGTTAAGTGACTTGCCCAAGGTCACACAACTAGTAAGTGTCTAAGGCTCTAAGATGAGTCTTCCTGACTCCAGGCATGGGACTCTATCCACTGTGCCACCTACCTACCCAGCTTTTATTAGTATCATTATTATTATCCTGAAACTTTGCAATAGAGAGTCTCAGTTGCTACACTGATTCTATGGGCCACAACATCTTGTCATTGAAAAATAAACATAATTTTATCTCCTCTGCTGATGTTTTATATTTTATTTTGTTCTCCGGTCTTGTTGCAAGTTATCATAACACCTGCTCTGCATTGTCTCCACAACCTAATACTCACAGATTTGCAGGTTGGGTCTGCAGAATGATTACTCTAATAGATTCTAAGACTATTCAGTGGGTCCAAGCTCCTAAAACCATAGCTAAAACCTCTACCAGTGAGTTTACCTTTTAAGTAGTTAACCAATAGATATATTTAGCTCAATTTACTAAGGCATTTACTAATGGTATATAACATTATGCTATAATATATTAACTATTAGAACAATACCTACAAAATATTCCTCTCCATAGATAGAGATTCTTCCAAAAAATATATGTAGCATCCATGGGAAAAATGAGCACAAACACACCCAAAACAGAAATCACAATATTTCCCTCTAAACCTACTCTTCCTCCTATTTCCCCAATTTTAGCACTCTTCTTTCTATAATACAGATTAGCAACTTTAGCATCATTCTCAACTTTTTCTTCTCTTTTATCTGCCCCACCCCCATATCTAATCAGTTGCCAGGTCTTGTCAATTCTGCCCCCAGGACATCCTTTGCATCAGACCCCTTCTAACCACTAATTGAGGCCTGTCACCCATTATTGCAATAGCCTTCAAATAAGTCTTCCTGCTTCTAGCCTTTCTCCCTTCATATCTACTCTCCACATCACTTCCAAACTGATATGCCTACATCACAGATCTGACCCCATCACTCCTTTGTGCAAGAAGCTTCAGTGGTTTTCTATTGCTTCTAAAAAAAATACAAATTTCCCTGTTTAGCATTTAAAGCTTTTCACAATCTGGCTTCAATTTACCTTTCCAAGTTGATTGCCCATTACTCCCACCAGTACACTTTAAGTTCCAGAAAAACTGGCATACTTAATGTTCCCTGCACATAACATTCTGTCTCCTACTCCCATTGCATAAGCTATCTTGACTCTTGGCACAGTTAGCACACTTCAAGGCTCAGACCAGGTGCTATTTCCTCAAAACTCTTTCCTTAAAAATCCTGGGAGGTAGGAAGTGCTACTGTGAGTATCCCTATTTTTCTCGTGAGGAAACTAAGGCTCAGAAAAGGGAAAATGACTTTTTTTTATGTTTTTATTAATTTATTTTGATTTATCAACAATCACTTCCATATGCTTTTGAGTTTAAATTTTTTCTCCCCCTTCCTCCCCACCACCCTCCCCAAGACGGTGCACAATCTGATACAGGCTATAAATATACATTCCCATCAAACATATTTTCACATTAGTGATGTTGCAAGTAAGAATTAGAACCAAAAGGAGGAACCACCAGAAAAAGGAAACAAAACTCAACAGAAGAGAAAAAAAATGCAAAGAGTATGCTTCGATCTGCATTCAAATTCCATAGTTATTTCTTTGGATGTGAATAGCATTTTCTAACACGAGGCCCCTGGAGATGTCTTAGATCCTTGTATTGCTAGGAAGGGTTAAGTTTATCAACATTAGTCATCGCACAACATGGCTGTTATTGTGTACAACGTTCTCTTGGTTCTGCTCACTTCACTCAACATCAGACCATGCAAGTCTTTCCAGGTTTTTCTGAAGTCAGCCTCTTCATCATTTCCCATAGCACAATAGTATTCCATTACATTCATATACCACAACTTGCTCAGCCATTCCTTGATTGATGGGCATCCTCTCAATTTCCAATTCTTTGCCATCACAAAAAGAGCTACTATGAATATTTTTGTACATGTGGGTCCTTTTCCCATTTGTATGATCTCTTTGGGATATAGCGCTAGAAGTGCTATTGCTGGGTCAAAGAGTATGCACATTTTTATAGCCCTTTGGGTATAGTTCCAAGTTGCTCTCCAAAATGGTTGGATCATTTCACAACTCCACCAACAATGCATTAGTGTTCCAATTTTCCCACATCTCCAACATTTATGGAAAATGACTTTTCTAAGATCATGTGGCTTAATAGTAATTACTATTTTTATTACTAGCATTTACATAGTATTTTAAATTTGCAAAATACTTCATAAATATTATTATAATAACATTATTATAACTAATATTTATATAGCATTTTAAATTTGTAAAATGTTTTATAAATATTGTTATAATAATGGTAATTATTATTACTAGCATTTACTTAGCATTTTAAGTTTGCAAAATGCTTTACAAATATTGTAACAGTAATTATAATGATCATTACTAGTATTTACTTAGCGTTTTATCAATATTATCTTTTTATCCTCACAACAACCCTAGGAAGTAGGTATTATTTTTATCCCTGTTTTACAAATGAGGAACTTGAGGTAGCAAAGCTTTAATGATTTCCCCAAGATCACACAGCTTGTTAGTGCCTTAGGTTGGACTTGAACTGGGACCTTCTTAACTTGAAGTCAAGCACTCAATCCATTGTGCCAGCTCACTACCTGATATGTGCTATGTCTTGTGATTGCATTCTGTGCCTTCTGTGATTGCGTCAAGTGAGGTGGATGGGAGAAACCCAAGTATCATGGCCTGCATTTGAACCCAGGTGTCCTGAACCTAGTTCAGGGTGATCAATGCCCACTCTTTGTAAGAGCAGTTGCAGGAAGCATTCTTCTATCCTGTGACTTGATGCTGGAGGATGCATAATGTCCTGTCCAGATGGAAAGAAGGAAGGATATGTTTAAAAGTGTTTTGTTTGCTGAAGTAGTTGTGTAACCCAGTCCTATGGTGGTAGCTGTTTCCTGGTCTTTGCCTGTCCAGAAACTGACTAATGTAGAACTCAAATATGTGCACAAACCCATGAGACTTGCCAATCCATCTTTCTAATGGAAGCCATCCCCAGTTATAATGAAAGGGACATGTCCTCGAACACTTAACAAGGAAGGAAGGAAACCAGGAACATTTATGAAGCACCTACTATGTGCCAGGATTTGTGCCAAGCACTTTACAGATATTACTTCATTTAATCTAGCATGATGCAGGTTACCTTAAGTTCTGAGAACTGAGCTATGACTCTGCCTACTAGAGCAGTGTGTGATAGTGGCAATAGCATTAGATTTGGGGTCCTAAGACCTGATTATGATGCTCTTTAGTTCTGTTATTTAGAGCCAGTTCCTTGGCCTCTCTAAGCCTCAGTTTCTTCCTCTGTAAAATACTTGCACTGCCTAACTCACAGGTTGTTGTAAGGGAGTTATTTTGTAGACCTTAAAGTGCTCCAGAAATGTAAACAACTACTATTAGCTGTGTGACTTTAAGAGAGTCACTTCTGCTTTCTGGACTTCTTCACTGTGTGGTGAAGACTTGAACCAAAATATCTGCATATGTTTCAAAGTCCATATGGAGCTTATGACAGTTTCGCATTCTGTGTATGTTTATAAGGACTGGGTTCATTGGCCAGTCATCTGTCACATGTACATCTGCCTCATTATCAACTGTGGGGTCCCTTTCTTTGTCTGATCTGGGGAGATGAAGCTGTGCATGTAATTGCTCCCAGAAGTTTGGCTCTATACAGTTTGACTACTGGTTAGTACACAAAGTATAGGAGCTATGTGTTTTTTTTTCTTTTTATAAATAAATTTTATTGAAAAGTAGGTATACTAATGTACTGTTGGTGGAGTTGTGAATTGGTCTAATCATTCTGGGGAACAATTTGGAACTATGCTCAAAATCGTGCATACCTTTTGACCAGAAATATCTCTACTGTTTATAGCAGCTCTTTTGTGGTGGCAAATAATTGGAAATTGAGGGTATGTCCATCAATTGAGGAATGGCTGAACCAGTTTGCTATATCATTGTGATGGAATACTATTCTGCTATAAGAAATCATGAGGAAGATGATTTCAGAAATACCTGGGAGGACATATAAATTGGTTCAAAGTAGAATGAGCAGAACCAAGAGAACACTGTATATAGTAACAGCAATATTTTAACAATGTACAACTGTGTAAGACTAAGCTACTCTAATTAATACAATAATACAAAACAATTTCAAAGGACTCATGATGATAAATACTATCTACCTCCATAGAAAGAATTGATGAATTCTGAGTGCATATTGAAATTTTTTTTCATTTTTCTTTCTTCCTTCCTTCCTATCTTTTTTTCTTTCTTCTTGCAACTTGGCTAATATGGAAATATGTTTTGCATGACTTCATATATATAATTGATACCATATAGCTCACCTTAATGATGGGAGAGGGTTTAGAAGGAGGGGGAGTATTTGGAATTCAAACTAAAAAAAGTTAAAAAATAAACAAACAAATAAAATGTTTTATTAATATCTTTTGTTTGTACAATGCCTATATTCCATCATCTATGCCTCTTTCTCCCTCCTTCCAGAGGGCCATCCCTTTTAGCAAAGAATTAAAAAAAAAAGTAAAAAAAAAAAAGAAAAAATCTAACCAAACTGATTGGGACATTGAAAAAGACTGATATCGTATGCAGTATTCCACTTCTTTGAACCTCAGCTTCTACAAAGGACCTGGAGTTGGTATCTTCTCTTATCTCTTCTTTGAGATCAAGTTTGTTCTTTATAATTCACAACATTCAGTTTCAGTTGTTCTACAGTTGTTCTTTCCATTTACATCATTGTAGTCACTGGGGACATTGTTTTTCTGACTTTGTTTACTTCATTTTGTGTCAGTTCACGTAAGGCTCTCCATGTTTCTCTGTGGTCAACATGTTTGTTCTTGTTTCTTGGTAATGTTACACATATTTAACAATTTGTTTGGCCATTCCTCAGTTGATGGGCATCTGCTTTATTTTTAGTTTTTTACTACCATAAAAAGTACTGTTATAAATATTCTGGCATATAAGGACACCAATTGAAACCCTATTGGACATTTATAATGTTGACACACCTTCAATCAGGTTCATATTCATCTCATAATCCTTGTTTATTATTAGATTCCTAAGCTTTTTAGATGGTTATTTTTTACTTTTGTAAAGTAAAACTTGATATGAGGATTATAATTTGAATTACTTTAAAAATCTTATAAATTTGAAATAATGACCTTAATTCTGTTTTATTATGGAATATGAATGAAACATTTATTAATGGCTTACTATGTGCAAAACACTGTGCTAAATGTTGAAAATACAAAAAGTGAAGTAAGACAGTCCCTGCTCTCAAGAATCTCACATTCCAATAGGGAAGACAACACATATGGAAGATTTCAGTTGCAAGTCAGATAGAAAAGTCCCATGATCCTTATGGTGTAGTGGTAAATATATTAATATATTACAATAATAAATATATTAATTCTTCTTCTTTAATTTCATTGAATGACACTATTCTCAGGGTTCTTAGGCCTTGGGCTGTCCCCATCAAGTGTGAGGGGAGATGGTGATCAAGGTAGTGGGGGTGTGGTTTGATTTGCCTGGTACATAACTGCCTCCTGTTTCTCTTTCAGGGTGAATTAATGTTTAAACTAGATTAACTTGTCTGTCCTGTGTGTAGAAGTTGGTTGACAGTTGGTAGGGATGGCCTATCCTTTCTCCACAGAAATTGTTTCCTTGGATAGAGTGCTGGGCTAGAAGCAGGAATGGTGTATGACCTCTTTAGGGCATATGCCTTATAGCAGAATCTCTGGGTCATAAGGTATGGATATTTTAGTCAATTTATTTGCTGTTGAGTTTTATACTGAGTTAAGCAAAGAGATCTGCAACCTCTTACAAATGTCCCAATGTTGAGCAGGTCAAATAAGCATAAACAGAGATTGGTAGAATTTTCTTTAAATCAGGGACTCCATTTATGGATAAATCTCTCTATCAATCTCTAACAACCATCCTCATGACTTTTGGTGAAAGGGACCAAGTCTAGTTAGCCTACATTGTATACGAAGGGCTCAGGTAATGTCTTAGTGGTTGCCATGTTTAATTGGTTTGAGCTGTCATGCAGAAATCCAAAAGTTAATTCCCACCAGGCAGAGTATAAATGATCTTTAACTCTCCAAGAATATCCCAAAGAACATGTCCTATAATCACTCTATTCTCTGTGCTATAAAAAGGAGAGAGAATTCTCCTTATGCTTGACTCCTCCATTAATCTAATCTATTGGAAAGAGTTCTGGATTTGGAGTCAAAAGAACTGCCTAGGCTCAAATGACGCTTCTGCCATTCACTACTTGCAGTGACCTTGTAAAAGTCCCTTAACTGTCCTGGATCTTAATTTCCTCCTTAATGAGAAGTTTGGACTAGACAGCTTCCAAAGTCCCTTCCTTAAAGCTCTAAATCTCTAATGTATTCTCTGAAAATCTCAGTATAAGGGAGGGCATTGATTGTTAGTAAGTCAATGTTGACACCCCACTCAACTCAAATAGATGCAAGTCTTAATACTTTTGTCAGATGAGAACAATCAAGCAATCACATGAACTAGTTGTGAACAAGGCATAGACATCAATTAATGTAATATCATAGGCTTAAGTCTAAGTGCAGAAAGTCCTTGATCAATTTAGAAGTCCTTGGAAGTCAGTGGATGAAGTGAAATGATGCCACATAGGAGATACATTTGGAATGATTGAAAGGTCTGGTCATGCCCTGTGGGCAATGAGATAATTTAGAATCAAGCATTTAGCATCAAGCTTCTAGCCAGTGCTCTGAAAGAGAATCTTGTGGGGCAAGGGAATAGTTCCTTGGCCTTGGCCTCAGTCTCTTCTCCTTCTTTGATGAGAGTAGAACCTGGTAAACTTTAGAGGACCTGAAGGTTTGGACTTTTTCATCAGAATCCTAACAGTGTCCCATGTACAGCAATGGCTGCTGGTAGTATCTGCCTCAAAAGCTGAGGACAGACTGGACATGGCAATGAAAGGTCCATTCGAGGCTATATAAGAAGCCAGCAGAAAAGCTATACTCTACCTAAGGGGATGTTTTGAGTACTACCACAAAGAGACTTCCAGGAGCTGCATGTTAGCTCTTTGTCTCATGGGCACTCTGAGCTTGAGCTCATTTTCCCCGGGACTCTATATGTACTAGTGGGAGACTGTGTTACGGACTCTTAGGATTAATTGGGTGATAATTTGTACCACTTATACCACTTTAGTGCATATGCATTTCTAAGAGCTAAGTAAGTCTGGCTGGCTGATAGGTAACCACTGATAATCATGGAGTCCCATAAGCACACCATTCAGGGCTGGTGTGCTATAGAATTAGAAAGACACCACCAAACTCCTCAGAGCTGCTCCTAGACCCTGAAGGAAGGTACGGCAACCCTGTGGGGACCCAATGTGCTAGTGCAAAAGTGGGTTGAGAAAGTAGCTCCGGTACATGTGTTATATCTGAATCAGGGATTGTCAGTTTTGAAAGGTACATCCAATCCAACCCACCATATGTGAATTGGAAGATGATTCTTCCTGACTCTAGTCCCAGCATTCTATGCACTGTGCCATCTAGCTGCCTCTGGAACCAGGAAGACCTGAATTCAAATTCAGCCTCAGACACTTACTAGGTGTGACCCTGGGCAAGAGCCTTACCTTCTGTTTATTTCAGTTTCCTCAACTGTAAAATGGGGATAATAATAGCACCTATCTTCTAGAGTTGTTGTGAGGATCAAATTGGATAATAATTGTAAAGTTTTAGCAAAGTGCCTGGTACATAGTAAGTGATACATAAATGTTAGCTATAATAATAAAAAATTTAATTATTATACGGTATGTTTTTCAGTTCTCCTTCGTGGTTGACCCCCTCTGCTCTTTCCAATTCCATAGGACCATCTCCACTGGACTCTGGACTACACTATTCTGGGAGGGTAGCTCCTTCACTTTATTCATTAGAAGATTAGTATTGTCATATAAATTATTCTCTTGATTCTACTCATTTCTCTCTCAGGTTGCTCTGAATCTATTTTATCATGTCTTAAAGCTCAGTATTTCATTTCATATTTCATTCTTATATCATAATTTGTATAGTCATCCCCCAATAGATGGACATCTTCTTAGTTTTTAGTTCCTTGTTACCGCAAAAAAAGCTTATATGAATAATTTTGCATGTACGGGTCCATTTCCTTTTTCTTTGACCTACTTGGTGAAATAAGCCTAGTAGTAATATTGCTGAGTTATTAAAGAGTATGCACAACTTTGGGGGCCTAGTTCCAAATTGCTATCTGTTGTGACTTGGCCAATTCACAGCTCCATCAACCATGCCTGTTTCCCAAAAGCCCTTCCAACATTTGTAATTATCCTTTTCTGCCATCTTTACCAATCTGATGGGTGTGAAGTAGAACCTGAGAGATTCTTTAATTTGAATTTCTTTAATTATTTGTGATTTACTCCTTCAATCTTCTCATAACTTCTTATGGAAGTGATTAATTACAATCTTTGCTACCTTCCATTATCTTCTCTCAACTGTATACCTTAGGTGTTCCCTGTTTCCTCCTGGGCTTGCCCTGATTTAACTACTGTTCAAGATCTTCCCATTCCACCCCCCAACACTGACAGATACTGGACCAATAATGGCATTATCCCAAATGAAAGTGGCTCATTTATTTAGAGGGGATCCAATATGGTCATTGTTAGATTGGCAGAAGGGGCCTGGTCACTGTCAATGAAAAGAAATCTCTTTTGCAATTATATTTATAAGCAACACGGTGTAGTTGAAAGAGAACCTGGTTTTGAATCTTAGATCTAATGCTTACAACTTTTATGACTCTTTTTAAGTCTCCATTTGCTCAGTTATAAAATAGGGATTGTAATCATGTAAACTCCCTCCAGGGATCTTGTAAGAAAAGGGCCTTACAGGGGCAGCTAGGTGGTACAGTGGATAGAGCACTGGCCCTGAAGTCAGGAGGACCTGAGTTCAAATCTGGCCTCAGACCAAACACTTGACACATACTAGCTGTGTGACCTTGGACAAGTCACTTAACCCCAATTGCCTCACCAAAAAAAAAAAAAGGCCTTACAAATCTTAAAGTACTTCTGAAGTGGTAATTACTATATTTTAAACTTTTTTAAGGGCATCAATCCTGTAATGCAATATTCCTTTGGAGCTCTAGCTCACCAGTCTGGTCTAGAAGGTTTCCAGGTGGTGTCTGAAAGTTTGAACACTCCTGATATTGTCAAACATGGCAGAGAACATAGTTTTCACATCAAAATAACCAAGGTGTTTGATTGAAGAGCATTTAGCCTTTATTAGACAGTAAAAGGATCTATAACTAAGAAACTCAATTCTAAGCACATTTTGAAAAGGAGATTGTGGGCCAAGACATTGTCTACAGAACATATTGATGTGCAATATTGCGTGAATGATGTGATTAGAGAAAGTTATGCTTAAATGAAGTGATCTAAGGTATTTTGGATTACTCTGTGTCTATAGACAAAGAAAATTATTATATTTTAAAAATAGAAATATAGTTGATGAGTTGAGCCCTAAAATGATTTTAGGTAAACAATTTGAGGAATATGTTCACAGATGAACTAGAACCATCTTCTCACAGGATGGTCTCCTGGGCCATAGAGCAAAAATGAAAGACAACAGATGGGCTATCTGACCTACAGACTGGGCAGCAACTTTTTGGGTCTGGTTGTTCAGAGATGGAAATGGTGGGTGTGAGATCATTGTTTCTGGTGCTCAATGAATTTGTGATGAGTAGTGAGAGATCTGAATGTGAAGAATATGAAAGTAATTTTTGCACCCCAAGAGAGACAGTGTGGTGTAAAGGGTAGTGTACTAGATATGGAATCAAGAAGACCTAGGCTTAGATCCTGCTTCAGGTACTTATTGTGTGAGCTTGGGTAGGTCACTTAAGCTCCTGACCCTTTGTGTCCTCATCTGTAAAATGAAGGGCTTAGACTTGAAGACTTAAAAGCTACCTCCCAACTCTAGATTTATGATCTATAATCCATGTGTCAAAAATGGACAGCAGATGGACTGTCTGACATACAGACTGGATGGCAAATGTTTGAGTCTAGGTATTCAAACAAAGATGGAAATCAAGTGTGAAATCATTGACTCTGGTGTTTGAGGCTAACCATGGTCTAGAAGGAAGTGTTGTGGGTTTAGAATCAGGAGACTTGGGTTCAGATAGAAGGTTCATATAGATATAGATTTAAATAGAGGTCACATGATGTAGTGAAAAGAGAATTGGATTTAAAGTCAAAGAGCCTGGGTCCTAATCCTGACTCTGCCACTCACCATTTGTAGAACCCTGGACAAGTCACTTCATTTCTCTGGACCTCAGTTTCCTCCTCTAGAAAATGAGAGAGTTGGACTTGATGCCCTTTCAGGTCTCTTCTCACCCTTATTTTAGGACCCTATAAAATCCTGGTTCTAACACTTTTTAGAGTTAAGAGTACTAACATCTCATTTCACCCAGTGATATGCTGGAGCCAACTTGTATGGCTTAGGAGAATTGATTGTTAAATTTTCAGTGTGAGCATTTACACTTTGGACATCAGCAAACACTAGATACCAGGGCTTGATTTATTGTTTTATTGTTTCTCTAGATTTAAGAAAATGATAAAGAAAATGTTAATAATGCAAATTAAAGTGTGTTGTGTGTACTCCCTCACCTTTACCCTAGCTCAGAGCCAATTGTTAAGCTTTCACCAGAACACCCCTGATGTCACCTCTGCAATCATTAGTACAATCATTGTGGCATAATGAAAAGTACATTGGCTTTGGAATCAGAAGACTTGGATTTGAATTCTGAATCTGCTAGGTACTCCCTGTATAGCCTTAACCAAAATCCTCTGATCTGCATGATCATTTGATTCAATATTTTAATTCAACACCTACTATGTGCAAGGCCCTGAAATATCCCTTACATCATCTACTTTACAGGAAAGTTCTTGTAAATCTTCAAGTGTCATAGAAATTAGGTTTAATAGTGATAATTAAATTAATGGAATGGATTTTTTTCCTCCTGATTCTGATTCACCTCATAATTTGTTAGTAAAATGGCAACTATTCCTCCATTTCTTGCCTGTGTGTGATTTGTTGTGTTTTCCTTCATTGCAATCAAAGGTATGAGAGGTTTCCAGATGGTTCTAGGAATGTCTGGTGTGGTGGTCAAATGAGCCAACTAACTTATCTTGTCTATTTTGATTTTGTGCCTTCATTTGCTTACTGAGAAATACCAGGGAAGCAGGCATTGTTTAGAGGGGTGGTAACTTTCACCTTTTCTAGTGAGATTTGTATCCTGTTTAAACAGGGTGTGGCCTGAACACCACAAGGATATGTCTTAATGAGGCTGCCTGATATAGTGAGACCATTGAATTTGGAGTCAAAAGATCTAAGTTTCAACCTTAATGCTGTCACTTAATTGCACAAATCACTTTCTCTTTCTAAGCCTCAGTTTCTTCACCTGAGAAATCTAGATAATAATATTTGTGCTCTCTATATCCCAAGATTGTTATGAGGAAAATGGTTTGTCAAGCTTAAAATACTGGAGGGTTGGGAATTGCTGCTTAAGGGAGCAGTAATTGACAAAGAGGTTCCCATGGTTTTCCAGCATCTGCCCTCTTGTGAAGTAGATGGTTCAAATATAAGCATTGTCATATTACAAATGAGAAGACTGGGGCTCTGAGAAGTATAATCATGACCATCAGACTGATATGTCTTGGCAACTGGTAGTTAAAATTTCAATTTCTTACTTAGGAGTAAAGATAATTTACTTTTTCAATAACTTAGCAGTTAATACCTGAAAATGGTCTAAGCTTGGGGTAGAGGGAAAAAGCACTGAACTTGGAGTTGAGACCACAATTCAAATCCAAGCTCTAACACTTACTGCTAGCTGTATGACCTTGGACAAGTCAATTCCCTTCTCAGAATCTCAGTCTTCTATAAAATGAAGGAGTTGGATTTCACTAGGTGGTATTTTTTCAGCTAGACTTTCTTAATTAAAAAGATATATGGATTTTCATTTCAAGTCTGGCTAGACAGTGAAAGCTGACAAGTGCTAGTAGCTAATAATGTTTTATTTTTTAGACTGATCTAAAGTTACAAAACACTTCCCTCACCTTATGAGGCATGTGGTACAAGCTTTACTATCCTCATTTTGCTAATGAGAGAACTGAGGCTAAAGTAACTTGGATGAGGCCATAAAGCACATAAGTACTAAAGCTAGAATTCAAACTCAGGGCCACCAATTCTGAAGTCCTTTCTCTTTCCATGATTCCATCAGAATGGATAATTTCTAGACATCTGTCTTAAGCTGCTGAAACTATTTGGTTTCTCAAATTCTCTTCACTCCTAAATAATTAGAAATGTTATCTCTCAAATTGCCATGGCATTGCTCAAGAACTTTGATCAAATTCTCCTGGAGACTGGCAGATTTCAAGAACCTTAATGTCAATTATTCTTTCATTAAATAATAATAATTATAATAGTTTTGACTTCAAACTCATTTTTTTTCAATGCTACTCCACCAGCCAGTGGCTGAAGTATTTGACAGGGTGAGTCCCAATGGGAAGATTTTTAATAATATGCATATTGCAGTATAAACATTTCCAATGTCACACAGCCATGCAGATGACATGTGGTCAGTTGGGCAGACCAACCATTTTGTTCTAATCACACGCGGCTGTCTGGATTTCCATTCATGCCTTTTTGATTCTTATGGATGACCAGCATCTACCAATGGGAAGGGTCAACATCACATTCTGCCTGGAAGCTTTGTGTTCAAGAGAAACTCTCTAGGGAATGATGAATTCACATATGTATCTCTTGCTGCTCCGACATGACTCATCACTCCACTTTCCTTGAGCTGCCTGGGAGAACAGGGCACAGTTTTCCCTCTTCCCGCCATTGGGCTGTGCATGATCCCAATTCAGGAAGGTAATGGCAACACCATTGACATCAACAAATTTGCCTTCATTGACCATGTCATTAATCCCCAGCCAAAAATCATTAACACCTGGCAGACTTTTTTTTCCATAGTCTCGTAGGGCATTGGTTTCATCACTGTTCCTGGGAATGACCAGGGTCCCACCTTTGGAAATGCAGTCCTCGTTTGCCTCATGGAAGTGCTTGGAGATATCAGATGCCAGGTAGCACTTTTTGTGTACTTTCACTCCTCGGAGACAGACTGTGAAGAGAATAATGCATAAAATGAAATTTATTTATATGCATAAATAAATGCATAAAATAAAATTACAGTAGAAACCAGTAATGTTGAATATAGTTATCAAAATATATTTTAAGGTAAGTTCATGGACCCCAAGTTAAGAATCCCTGCTCTATTAGGAAAAAAACTCTTTAAGGACAATCTGTCCTGCTTTTATGCTTATATCCTCAATACTTAACACAGTGCCTTAGATACAGAAAGCATTTTCATTCATTCATTTCTTGGATGAAAAACATAGTGTAGGGTGCCAGGCTCATACTCAAAGGCTTTCCATCTTAGTAAGGCCTGTTAGAGCTTGTGCTTTACCATAATAGCCTTTAAGAGCCCAGGATAATTCCTATACCACCATATGCATAGTAGGTTAATAAATATTTTTTTCACTAAATGAGTTACCTTGTTTCATTATTTTGAATTTTATACCTATTCCTTAAAAAAAATCAATCTGAATGCCATCAAGGAATCACCTAGTATAATGGACATGATGCTCAACTAGGAGTCAGGACCCACAGATTCCAGTTCTAGTAATTATTTTAATTAATTGTGAACTGTCACCTTCCTTTTGCAGGCCTCACTTTTCTCACTTGGCAAATGGGACTAATAATACTTGTTCTGCCTTATTCATGCATCTGGCATGAGACTCTAGTGAGATAATGGGTGTGATAATATTTCACAAACTAAGCAGATGGAAGGGGTCTGAACTACCAAAGACTAACACCCAGTGAGTTATTTGGGGGGTCATGGGGCTGAAACCAGGAGCCAGGCCCTGAAGTAGAGGAAAAACTGATTGTAATTTAAATCAGCCTCTTAATTTGTAGGTAATTCCCTGCAGTGAAATATCAAAGAAACTCAGGCTTGCCTATGACCAGGGATCTTTGGACAGGAGCAATAGGAAGAGCTAGGCATTTGGAGACATAAGACACTGATTTGAATCTCATATCTGACACTCAATAGTTACATGCTCTTGAATAAGTCAGGTCCCCTCGCTAAGCCTCATTTTCCTCATCTAGAAAATGGTGATAATGATTCTTGCATTTCTTACCTGACAAGGCTACAATTTGTAAACCACAAAGTGCTATGAGGTAACACAAGAAAAGGCAGCTGGTGCTGCAGCGAATAGAGCGCCAAGCCTGGACATAAGAAGATTTGAGTTCAAATCTGACCTCAGACACTTACCAGTGGTGTGACCCTGCACATGTCACTTAACCTCAGTTTCCTCAACTATAAAATGGGTGCAAATAATAGTTCCTACTTCATAGTATTGTTGTGAGGATCAGATGAGATAATTAATAATTGTAAAGTGTTTATTATAGTCAGTGCCATAGTAGATGCTATATAATGCTTAGTCCCTTCTCTTCTTATGTGTGAACCAACTCTATTTGCTTTTAAAGTTTTGTTTCTTCTTGGTGTTGAGTGATGAGGATTTTATAGCAATTCAGCTTCTGGGGAATCTCTTCTCTTCATTTATTGTGGTATGTTGGAAAAATCATTAGATTTGAAATCAGAAGATCTGAGTTTGAAAATGAGTTCCTCTACTCACTAGCCACGTGACCTACAGCAAGTCGCTTCTTATCTTTTAGCTACAGTTTTATCCTCTGAGGTCTGTCAATTAAGATGATAAACACTTCTCAAGTGCCTACTATGTGCCAGGCACTGTGCTAAGTACTGGGGAAGTTCTGTAAAATGAAGGCAGTGGGACTCATTGATTCCTAAGGTCCTTTCTAACTCTGACATTCTGTGCTCCTTTGATCCCAGATCTGCAATGATATTATGTACCTTTCAGCAACAAAGTATCCTTGACATACATTCTTACCTATCTGCAGGGCTTGCATTTCCTTCAAGGTATTTACTTCTCTCCAGAGCTTCTCCACCTGTGTTTTCAGGTCACCATCCTTTTCTTTTGTGCACAGGAGAAAGACATAAGACACCAAGACAAGAAAGTTGAAAAGCAGTTTTTGCTGAACAGAGATGCCAACAGGCAGTCACAAAGGAAAATACCTTGATTCACATGATCCGCAAGCAAATGATGACTAGAAAGTTTCTTTGAAGGACTTAACACAGGGCAATGTTGTGTGATCTCGAGCAGGCACTTTCCCTCACTGAGCCTCAGCTTCCTCTTCTTTAAAATGGGAATAAATGACCTACCTCATGGGGTTGTTGCATTACTTTCTCCTCTATCATCCTTAGTTTCCTTCTTTGTAAAAAGAAACAATATTTGCACTATCTACCTGACTTGGTGGTTGTGAAGAGTAAACGACGATAATGTATGGAGAGTGCTTTGTAATCCTTAGATTATGATTTACAGCTAGAAATGATCATAGAGATCATTTAATCCAACCTTCACTTTTTACAGAGGAAGAAAATTATGTCCAGAGAAGGGGAATTATTTGCTCAAGGTTATATAGCCAGTAAACAGTAGAACTGGATTCAAAACAAGTTTTCTGATTAAATCCCGTGCTTTTTTTTTTTTTTTTTGGCTTGGCAATTGGGTTTAAGTGATTTGCCCAGGGTCACAGAGCTAGTAAGTGTCTGAGGCTGGATTTGAACTCAGGTCCTCCTGACTTTAAGGCCAGAGCTCTGTCCACTGCACCATCTAGCTGCCCCTTAAATCCTGTGCTTTTTGCACCACACCAGGTTGCCTGGTAAAACACTATTCAGCTCAGATCTATTATTGTGATTATTTTTTGTTATTAGTGTAGAGTACAATATCCCTTCTTGAATAGATTACTCGAGGCCTGTAGCAGGTTTTAGAAAAGGGCTAAACACATTACAATAATTATTAAGCACCCATTATGTACAGAACATTATGCTGTATACTGAGGAACATAACAAAATTTAAATAAGCCTCTATCCTGACTGTGGGGAAATTCAAAGCCCAGTTGGGGCTAATCTACATCTTAGCCATGAACCTGACCTATAATAATGATAGTATTTACTGACATTTCTGTGGTGATTTAAAATTTATGAATTGCTTTCATCATAACAACACTTTCAAATAGGCAGCATGCATATTACTGTCTTTCAGTTTTTTTCAACTGGCACATATTTAATAGCTAGCATTTATTTAGAACAAATATTATCTCACTTTCTCCTGGAAAACAACCCTGGAAGATAAGTGCTATTATAATCCCGTATTTTACAGATGAAGAAACTGAGTCAGACAGAGGTTAAGTGACACAGTTAGCTGTGTCTGAGGTCAGACTTGAATTCAGGTCTTTTTGACTTCAAGTCCATTCACTCTACCACCTAACTATCCCTTTTTGTGCCTGGCACTGTGGTAGGCACTGGGGATATAAATACTACAAATGAAACAATCTCTACTGGTTAAGAACTTACATTATAACAGGGGAGACAACAAAGACTTACATACATGTGTGTATATACACATATATATACATGTATGTGTATATCTACACACATATATTATATATATTCGTTATATTTTTATGTATAACTTAAATTATTGTACATATTTATACATAAACATATAACTTTATATAGATATATAAATATGGGTAGATGTAGATATATAGGCATGTATAGCATAAATAAAAAAGAATAAAAACAAAGTAGTTTAACATAAGAAAGGGAAGGCGTAGTGGTTGAGGGGACTGGCAAAAGCTTCATGTAGAAGGTGGTGCTTGAGGAACATCTTTTTTTTTTTTTTTTAGGCAATTGGGGTTAAGTGACTTGCCCAGGGTCACACAGCCAGGAAGTGTTAAGTGTTTGGTCTGAGGCCAAATTTGAACTCAGATCCTGCTGACTTGAGGGCCGGTGCTCTATCCACTGCGCCACCTAGCTGCTCCAATATTTCATATTCTTGTACTAAGTTTCTGTCCATATTTAACATTCTATGTTACATAATCTAAGATCTCTTCCAACTTCGTTAGTCATCCTTCCAATTCTGATATCCTTTTTTTTTTTTTGCTTTTTTTGGTGAGGCAATTGGGGTTAAGTGACTTGCCCATGGTCACACAGCTAGTAGGTGTCAAGTGTCTGAGGCCGGATTTGAACTCAGGTCCTCTTGACTCCAAGGCCAGATCTCTCTATCCACTGTGCCACTTAGTTATCCCCAATATACTCTTACAGATTGTTAGAGCTGGAAGCAACCTTCGAGATGTTTTATTTCATACTTCATTTTGCAGGTGAGGAACCTGAGCACCAGAGAAGAGAAGCATTTTGCCCAAGGTCACACAGCTAAGAAATGGCAGAGCCAGGGTTTGAGGCAGGGCACTCTAGCTAGTCTTTCAGTATGTTGTGTGTTCCAAAGACCCATTTAACTCTGATATTCTATGGTCTAGGATTTGTGTGGAGTAAAGTGTATATTTAGAGTCCTAGTGATCTGTTTCCCAGAGCTGAGTCTTAGGCATAGCATTTTTCACCTCTCAGCCTTCTCACAAAGCCTTCCCTGTCCCAGATGATTACGGTTCCTGTCCCAAAAAAATCCCACTTAGAAGTCTTGGATTCTTCAGTCTAATGTTGAGAGGCTGAAAAAAATCATTTTGGGGGTGGAGACGGAACCTTGAGATGTTCCCACGATAAGTTAGGGGCCAAAACAATATCTACCTCGGTTACACATAGAGATGTGACTAACAAATACACACATATACACATAGATACTCCTGTTCTTCCTCATTGTCTGGCCTCAGATATTAGCAGCAGTCACCATTTTGCAAAGGTCCTTTAAGACGGACAAAATGGTGGTTATATAAACTTGCCACATCATCCATTTCTCTCTGCATTCATTCTTTTCTTCCCTTCCCTTTCCCTCCAGCCTCCTTCTTGTATTCTCTGACCAGGAGGGGTTGGAATTGGACTTCAGGAAAATGTACTAGCAAACATGAAATTGCCCAGAAAAAAACTTAACTTACAATTACTCAAGCCCAAACTATTATTTGCAAAGATAGGGAATTGGGGAAAGGATCTCTATAATCATAGAAAAGAAAAACATAAACGACATACAACATTTATATGGTGTCACATGTGGATGCCGGTTCTATTCTTGTTTCTATGTTTTGATTATTCATAAGATGTTCAATCCTGGGTCAGTTATTAATGAAGGAAAATTGGCAAGGAAGGATCAGAATCACCTTTATCTAGCAATTCCCTAAAGGTTGCAGAATTACAGAAAGGAGTAGAGAGGGATTTTGATCCTTTCCCTTGACTTGAGTCTTTGATAATTTTTCCCCCTTGAAATATTTTTCTTTTTTTAATTATTTTTGAAACATTAAAAAAAAGACAAGGCAACAAATATTAGAGTCAGGAGGTTTCATAACATAGAACGTTAGAACTGAAAGAGACCTTAGACGAGAATGTCAACATAGGCACATTTATGTTCTATGTTCTAAGTTCCCTCCCAACACTTTTATTTCATGAACCTCTTAACATATGAAGGGAAACGGTTACCTTTCACTCTACGTTTGCTGTGTTTTCTGGCTTTTAGTTTGGCAGGCTGGCTTTGATCAAGGAGTAAAATGATGATGAGGATGAAGATCCCAAGTCCATTATGGGCCATTTCTCTCCAAGAAGTGTCCTGAGAAGACTCAGGAGCAGTTAGGAGTAAATGGTGCAGCCGAATCGTCCTGGGCTTTATAAAATGAGCTAGGGAAGCTGGCTCTTCTTTTGCTCAAGAAACTAGTCAAAGTGCTTCTGTTGGCTGGAGTATAAGGTGGCTCCTTGTTCTCCCTCCACAGGTTAAAAAAAGCTTCATTTTGGCTACACTTCTTGGCTGATCTGCGTTTTGACAGATGACTTTTATCCCTGATACATCACATTTGGTTTTCCACCCATTACTTCCATACCTCCCAGAACACTGATGTGTTTGGGAAGCCTACTTTTTGAGTATCAGACTTTAAACTTCTGAAATTAATGGTGGTCAGTGATAATCAAAATAATAGCTCTTATTTAGAAGGTACTCTGTAAGGTTTACAACATCCTTTTTACACAAAGCCATATGAGTTAGTACAACTTTTAATTTCTCTATTTTGCAACTGTGGAAACTGAGGCCCAGAGTTATAAAATGAATTGCCTAGGGTCATAAATGTTAAAACTAGAACTCAAAGTTTATACTCTCTTATTGTAAATCCAGTGTCCTTCCAACTATATACTATACATGGTCACCAATATATAAGCCCCTATTTATTGAAAAAATATAGAATCTTAGAGCTCAAAGGGATCTTAGAGTTTACTTAGATAAGGCAAATCAACAAGTATTTATTAAGTGCTTATTGTAGACTAGGCACTATACTAAGCATTGGGAATACAAATAGAAGTAAAAAGAAATATTCTAACCCTCAAGGACCTTACATTCTAATTAGAAAAGATAATATATAAAAGGAATGCTGGCCCATGGGCCTGATGAGAGAGTCTGGATTGTAGCCTGGTGAAAAATGAAGAGATGGCTAGCCTGAGTGTCCTTCTTAAATGGAGGTTCTTGGAGGAGCCATCCAAACAGCGGAAGGAACAGCAATGCAGAAAACACCTCTGAGGTGTGAATTCCGGACTGAAGTAATCTTCTACTATGTGGAGTTTCCTGGGGCATAATGGAAGAGTCTAGATTGTAGCCTGATTTAAAAAAAAAAAAAAATGAACTTAGTTCAAGTTCATTGCCTGAATTTTCTACATTAGAAAATGAAGGCCCGGAAAAGGTAAGTGATTTGCCACAGGTCATTTGGTTGATAAATATGCATTAAGTGCCTCCACCTACTGTGCTAACTGCTGGGAATGCAAAGAAAGGCAAAGAACAGTTCTTGCCTTCAGGGATTTCCCATTCTAATGGGGGAAGACAGCACATAAAAAGAAGGTGAAATCCAATGTAGAGTTAGGGGTGAGGCATGATAGAGTCCTGCAATAAGATAGGAAATGATAACTTGGCTGTCCTGGGCATCTCCCCTTAAATGTAGTATGTGGGAGGAGCTCTCCAATGTCCACCTTCCATTCTCTCCAATCAGAGGGTGAGAGGAGCCCCAGAGGCAGGAGATACTAAGGAAGTGTGGGTTTCAGAGTTGATGTGATCTTGCAGGAAGTTGAGTTTCATGAGATCATGATGAAGTCCAGAAATGCAGCCAAGAGAGAAATGAAGTGATGGTTGCCCTGAGTACCATCCTTAAATGGAAGATCTGAAAGGTTGTAAGAGGAGCGTGGTTGGGTATGTGAACCCAAGTTTCCTAACTCCAAATTCAGTGGGGTTTTTTCCCAATGAACCAAATTGCCTGCCCCACCTCATCCTTCCTTCCATTTCCCAAAAGTCCGATAAAAGTCATGGGAGAGGGGCAGCTAGATGGTGCAGTGGATAGAACACTGGCCCTGAAGTCAGGAGGACCTGATTTCAAATCCAGCCTCAGACCAAACACTTGACACTTACTAGCTGTGTGACCTTGGGCAAGTCACTTAACTCCAATTGTCTAAAAAATTTTAAAAAATTATTAAAAAAATAATAAATCATGGGAGAAATTGGCTAGTACATAGATGATTAAGTGTATATTATGGATACTTGGATATGTTAGATTAGGGAACTTTCCCTGTATATTCTAGAAATCATAGGGAAGCTTTGGAGACAGGATACATTACTGCCAGAAATCTTTAACTTGTCTTTTCTCCTAAAAAGCAGGTATCTCACCCCCACAGGGAAAATATTTACTGAAATCCTTACAGATAAAATTTGCAAAGAAATTTTCTTTTCATAATCATTTTAATGAAGTGAGATAATTATAATAATAATAACTAGCATTTGTGTAGCATTTTAAAGTTTGCAAAGTTTATAAATGTTAATTCATTTCATCTGAGTTTAAAAATACTGTTCACATTCTCAAGGGTAAGACAGCTCTCTCTTTTCCTCCTATAAAATTTAATTCTGGGCCCAGTTCACTGTTCATCCACAGAGTCCATCCCAAGAGATGTGAAATGATGGACCAATTCCATGGGTCCCACTTCATATCACAAGTAAGACAATAGTCATTTGTCATACATTTGTTTTTTCCTGTACAGAGGGTTATAATTAAATCCCTCTTTTTTTTTTTAAGTGACTATGAAACTTATTTAGGAGGTTCTGCAATGTTCTAGGGGTTGATGCAATCAGAATAATGTTATCTCAAATCTTCCCATCTATAAGAAATCCTTTTTCCATTTGTATTTTTCACTGCTCCTCTCTGAAACAAACATCCATCTTTTTGACATCAATATTCTTCAGGTAATCCCATATGGCTGTCAAGCAAAGAATACCACAGTTGAAATTGTTGGTCGTCCAAAGGGCAACAGGAGAGAGATGTGTGGTGAAGGATAGTGGCCTGGAGTATACTACCAACCAAGAACTATTAAGGATAAGTGGCAAATAAAGAAGAATATTATTAGAGATGTATAATTGGCCGAAGAAATGTAGTGACATGTGAAAGTCATGTAGTGACAGCGAAAGATAAAAGACATGAAGCTTATGTACTCTGCAGAGAGATCTAGAGGAAGCATGTTGGGTGGACCCCTTTGGGAGAATTTACAGGAGGGTATGGCCAACAGCTGCAGAGGATGTAAAAGCCCACATGGGGTACAATCTGTGCCATTAGAGAGAATAATAATATACCTAAATATATAAATATAATATAGCTAGATATTATTATATAATAATTATACACAATAATTTAATATTGTGTCATATTTATTACATTTTAATTATTTATTATATACCATTAATACAGAATATATAAATACGTTAAAATAATAATGATGTGCCTAAATCTACAAGATCCCAGAATACTGAAGTGTTGAAAAGGTAGTGAGTTTTCCATCACTGGAAGTATTCAAGTGGAGACTGAATGACCAATAAACTGATTGTGGACTTCAGAGAGAAATCTAACTCAGATTAGCCTAGATGATCTCTGAGAGGTACCTTCCAACTCTAGAACACCTTGATTCTAGGTAGTAAAAATGGACAGTGATGTAAATTTGGGAATGGAGCAGTGTTGTCTTTGGATTAAATAAACACTTCTCTTTGATTCAGCAGATGTTTTTACTACATCTCTTAAAATCTCTTCTTGGGAAAATCCTGTGTAATGGTGATTTCATGCCATGGAAAGGTAGCAGGGGAAAAGGTTGGGTTTCCTCTGGGTACGGGTTGCATTCAAATGGGACCTATTTGAGACAGTGTTTCCTTTCTCCATATGAAATCCACAGAAATTCTCCACCACCACCATCATTACTCTGCAAACATACTAGAGACAGTCTTTGGATCTGTTTTTTCCCCCAAAACACAAGGATAGGAGGAAGGTTGGTATAATGGAAAAAAATGCCAGAATAGAAGTGAGGAGTCCGGGGTTCATGTTCTTGGATGAACTCTATGCAGTGCTATGACCCTAGACAAGTCATTTTTCTTCACTGGCTTTTCCTCCACTGTAATTAAACAGGAAGGCATTGGATTCAAAGATCTCTAATTGATACTCAATAAGCATTTATTAAATGCCTGTCATATGCAAGGCACTGTTAGGTGCAGGAGTTACAAAGTATACACAGACAAGTAAATACAAAAGCTTACACAAAGTAAAGGGGAATCAGTAAAAGACTCCCATTGAAAGCAGAACCTGGGCTGAGCCTTGAAGGAAGGTAGGGATTTAAAGAGACCATAAAGTAACAAAGGAAAGTGTTCCAGGCCTGGCCAATGCCACGTGTATGAGGGATGGAATGCTATTTGGGGGAACAATAAATAGGCCAGTGTGACTGAAACATGGCGCGCATTCAGGCAGTAATGGGAAGTACATCTGGAAAAATAATCTGGAGCCGGAGTGTAGTTTTACGTACAAAATACAGGAGTTCATTTCCCCTCCTACGTCCAACAAGAGAGGCACTAAAAACTTTTGAGCAGGGAAATGACAAGGTCACATTTGTCATAGGAAGATTTTTTTTCAGTAGTTATGTGGACGATGGATAGGAAAGAAACCATTAGCAAACTCCTTAAGCAATCCAAGTGAGAGGTGACAATAGCTTGAACAGGGGCGGTGGGCGTGTGAGTGGAGAAAATGGGACAAATGCAAGATGTTGTGAAGGTAGAATGGACAAGATTTGCGACTGGTTAGTTATGAGGATTAAGGAAGAAAGAAGAGTAGAGGATGATTCTGGGACTGTGAACCTGGATGATTGGGAAGATTTTGGTATATTAAACAGAAATAAAAGAATTAGTAGAGGAGGAATATTTAGAGAAAGATAGAGTGAGTTATGCACATGTCGAGTTTGAAACCTGTATGAGACATACAGGTGGAGATGTCTAGCAGACAGTTGGCAATATGAAACTGAAATTCTGGGGAGAGATGAGGATTGGAGCTAGAGGGTGTGGTGGATAGGATGCTGGACCTGGAATCAGAAAGACCTGAGTTCAAGTCTAGTCTTAGGTATTAATAACTGTGTGACTCTAGGTAAGTCACTTATCTTCTTTCTGCCTTAATTTCTTCATCTATAAAATGGAGATAATAATATCACCTACCTCCCAGTGTTGTTGTGAGGATAAAATGAGAAAATATTTGTAAAGTCTTTGAAAATCTTAAAATGCCATATATATGCTAGCTATTATTATTATTATTATTCCTCTGATTATTATTGTTTATGATTCATCTGCATAGAGATAATGATTGAAGCCGTGGGAGCTGATGAAGTTAGCAAGATAGTATATACAGAAGATATGAGAGCCCAGGGCAGATCCCTGGGGAACTTAGGGAGCAGGTCATGGAAATTGATCCTGCAAAGGAGACTGAGGAGTGAGTAGACAGGTAGAAGGAAAACCAGGAGATCAATGTCATGAAAAATCTAGGGGAGTAGAGAGTATCTAGGAAAGGTATGGTGGAGTAAGTAGCTTAAAAAAGAGAAGAGAGAGGGGCAGCTAGGCGGCACAGTGGATGGAGCTCCAGCCTTGGAGTCAGGAGGACCTGAGTACAAATCCGGCCTCATACTTATAACACTTACTAACTGTGTGACCCTGAGCAAGTCATTTAATCCCAATTGCCACACAAAAAAAAAAAAAAAGAGAGAGAGAGAGAGAGAGAAGAGTAGGTTTGGAACAGATTCTCCCTCACCTAAAAATGCAGCAGAAAGTGGAGCCTGGGCCTGACACAAAGTTCCCATTCAGGAACTGAAGTTGGAAAAATGAGTAAATCAAAGAAACTCCTGCCATTATAATAAATTGTTATAAATCTCTATGTTCCTCTCCCCCAAAGAAAGAGAGACTAACTTTAAAACAAATGCAAAGATTTTCTACAAGGATGACATTAAACCTAGAAGAAATGAAGCAAGAGACAAAAAAAAAATAATAAAATAAATTATTTGGATGAAAGAATTAGAAGGAAAATAAATATCTTAGAAAGAAAGTGGCAAACTTTATCCAAGAAATGGAATTCCTGAGAGCCAGAATAGATGAAATTGAAATCAATGACTTCATGAAACAGCAAGAACATTAGAACAAAATCAAAAGACTGAAAAAATTAAGAGAAAATAGAAAATATTTGATATAAAAAACTGATTTGGAAAACATGTCAACAAAAGAAAATTTAAGAATCATTGGACTCCCTAAAATCACAATTTTGAAAAAGTAGTGGCTATTATATTTCAAGAATTCATAAATTAAAATTGTCCAGACCAAAGGGTAAAATAAAAACAGAAAGAATTCATCAATAACCTCTTGAAAGAAATCCCAAAAGGAAAAGTCCCAGGAATATCATAGCCAAAATTTAAAGTTCCCATGTCAAAGAAAAAAATGCTGCAAACAACTAGAAAGAAACACTTCGAATACAAAGGAACTATAATCAGGATCACACAAGACCTGGCAGGTTCTATAATAAATGAGAGGAAATGTTAGAATACAATATTCCAAAAGGCAAAAGAATTAGATTTATAACCAGCTAGGTGGCTCAGTGGTTACAGCATTGAACTTGGTGTCAAGAAGACCTGTGTTCAGATCCTATCTCTGATATTCACTATCTGTATGATCCTGGAAAAGTCAAGTAACTACTGACTGCCTCAGCTTCCTCATCTGTAAAACATACCTCCCTCCTAGGGTTGTTGTGAGGATTAAATAAAATAGCATATCTTCGCAAACCTTCATCACTATATGCTAGCTATGATTTTTACTAAATAAGAATAACTTGCTCTGCAAAGCTGAATATAATTTTATAGAGGAAAAAAAAGGATTTTTAATGCAATAGAGTAATTCCAAGCATTTCTAATGAAAATACCAGAGATAAGTAGGGACTCTGAAATATAAATACAATAGTCCAGAGAAACGTAGAAAGGCAAATTTATTTGAGCAATTAGAAAGAAGCATATGATGATGTAATGCTAATATTCTAACCAGAGAGAAGCAAGTATCCCTTTGGAGCTTTGGTGTTTTCATTGAGTATTGAGGGAGTTAAATTTAAAAAAAAAAGAGAGAGAGAGAGAACCTGGAGGGTGAACTGGTTATCTTCTGAGGGTCTGAAGAAGGGAAAGAGAAGGAACAAGGAATAAAAAGAATATTTTAGCATAGAAAGGCAGGTGAAGGGGGTGTAATTTGCTATTTTTCCCAGTTGGAGCACATGAGAACAGTATACAAACACAGAAGAAAGGATGGAGGTGTATGAGTATCAGATGAACCTCTCCTATCTGAAATGGACAAATGAGTGTTGTACACACACACACACACACACACACACACAAAATTTGGTATAGATATCCATATTCAACAGAGAAACAAGCAGGGATACTGAGGGGGGAGAATTAAGAGGGAAGGTAATGTCAGGGAGGGAATAGTGACAAACAAAATAAACCTGATAGTGGAGACAAAAGTAGGATAAAGGACAAGAAAAGAATTAGACTCCAAGAACGGGGTTGCAGGTCTTATATCACCTACAATGTGCAAATTGCTAAAAAAAAAAATTATGGAATATGAATGTAATGGAATATAATTATACCATAAAAAATGAAGGGCAATTTCAGAGAATCCTGAGAAGAATAAATCAATGTGAAGAGAAGAGGGAGAGAATGAGGAGAACAATTTAAACAAAGAAAGGAATATTGTAAAGAAAAACAACTTTGAAAAACTTAAAAATTCTGATCAATGCAGGGATTAACCATGTCTTCAGAAAACTTTTGATGAAACATGTTACTTATGTCTCGACAGAGAGGTAATGGATCACAAGCTCAGAAGATGATATATACTTTAGAACGGTCATTGTAAGGATACTTTTTGCTTGACTATGTTTATTACAAGAGTCTCCCTCTCTTTTTTAATGGGGGAGGGGTTAGTAACAATAATATCCCCAAAAGAGGACCATCAAAACCTTTTAAAAAGTGGACAGAAGAGAATGGAATGAAGTTCAGAAGGGAGTATAGACAAGCTGGAGAGTTTTGAAAGTAATGTGTAAAATTTGTTGTAAGGATTTTTTTAAGCAAGTACTTTGAAATGGAGATTCATGGTTTCATGAAGAGTTTTTTGTGTTCTTATCTGTGTATGAAAATTTGTTTCTTTGGGTGTGAAAGTTGAAAACAAACAGACATTATTTAAGTGCCTACTGTATAACAGGCACTAGGTTAAAGGAGGATGCAAATACAAAAAAGACAGTTCCTGTCTTCCAGGAGCTTATGTTCTTTTCAAAATTAATTTTTAAAATTAACAAACATTTATTTTCTCTCCCTCTCACCCCAAAAGAAAAGCAAAACCCCTGTAATAATCATGAATAGTCAAGCAAAACAAGTTTCTACATTGGCCATGTCCAAAAATGTATGTTTCATTCTGCATATTTAATCTATCACTTCTCTATTAGCAGATGGGTAGCATTCTTCATCATTGGTTCTCTGGAATCATGATTGGTCATTGCATTGATCAAAGTTCTTAAGTTTTTCTGAAATGCTCATTTTTATAAGGTTGCTGTTATAGTATAAATTGTTTTTCTGGTTCTTATTGCTTCACTCTGCACCAAATCCTACAAGTCTTCCCATGTTTCTCTGAAATGGAAGGAGCTAACATTTTAATAGGGGAAGACAACACATAAAGGGAAGTGTGAGCTAGGAAAAGTCTGGGAAGTCACAACAATGATGAGAAGAGTCATGGGGCAGTCAAGTGACTATCCCTTGATAGGAGTATTAATTTGATTACTATTCTCAGAACAACAGATGGAAAGGTGGGGAGTAAAGAGGTGAGGAAATGGCATTTCTACAGTAACATGGCAGGAAGATGGTTGGTACAAAGTACATTTGAGGGTCTAGGGATAGCTAGACATAGTAAGTTCTCACCAGCTAGAAAGGCATTGCTTCATATTGGTAGGACCCAAAATGGCTTTACTCTTCCAGGACATGGTTAATTGAGGTTGGTTAGGAGGATGCAGTAGCAGCAATGTAAGGATGGCATGGTGGCAGGAAGATGGTCAGGTGTGGTCAGTGAGGACAAAACATCCTGATTTGCAAACATTGCTTCATTTTGACACAGGAAAAGCACAAGGAGACTTATCTCAACTCAGGATGTTATATCTTGTTATGCCACCAGGTGGCGATATAAGTTTTAGCTGTCTCAGGTATTCTAGGCATTTGTGGATAGAGGCCCTGGCCTCTGAGTTGTTGCATTTGATAAGGCAACAAGATGGTGCTCAAAGATTGAGCTATACTACCTCACTCCTGGTGCATGCATGAAATGCCAGTTTTTGCCAGCCTCGACTTTTCTTAATGATTTCCTGGTTTCTTTATATAGATACTCTGGGCCACACTTAAGCTAGGCCAGTCCAGTGATTTAGGCTTGGGAGTAAAATGCTTGTGTTGCGGACCATCAAATACAATAAAAATACTTTGTTAATTAGAAAGGATATAATTCCTAAGGTTAAAAAGTTAGTAATTTGCATTAAAAAAACTATTCCTGTCTGCCTTCACATTCACAGTGGCAACAGCTAGGTCATTACCAGCCAGGCAGTAGCAGTTCTCATGAAACTTTCAATGCCAGCTCTCTGTGGGCTGGGCCTCTTATGTCTCAGGCAACAAGAAAGCCAAATCAAACTGGATCCTGAGAACAATCCTCCTACCTTTGTAAAGGCAAACCAGTCCAGCCTACATAAAATAGGATAATTCATAAACCTGTCTAGCAAAAAAAACAAAAACAAAAACAAAAAATAAAACAAGCAAACTCAGAAAATCCTCAAAGAGGTGTGAGGCTCCAAAAAAGGCATGCACTTGTGTTTGATTACTTAGGTTTTCTATGGACAACTAGGTGGCAAAGTGCATACAGCTCTGGTCCTGGAGTTAGGAAGATTCACCTTTTTGATTTTAAATCTGACTTCACGCTTACTAGGTGTGACCCTGGGTGAGACATTTAACCCTGCTTGCCTCAGTTTCCTCATCTGTAAAATGAGCTGGAGAAGGAAAGGGCAAACTACTCCAGTATCTTTGCCAAGAAAACCCCAAATGGGGTCACAAAGAGTTGGACACAACTGAAACAGCTGAACAACACTTTGGTTTTCTAGTGTAACAGGAGAGCCTTATCCTATAGACTTGCAGTCCATAAGGATCTCATACCACAATAAGGTAAAATTCCCACATCTGCTCCAAATTAATTTAAAAAAAAAATTACATTGATGAGCACTTGCAGTGTGTTCTAAGTAAATTTCTAGGCAGCAGTATTCTGAGAAAGCAATATCCATATTGCCCACATCAGCTTCTATACTTGTAATGGGCACAGTAATATTACAGATATCAGTACATAAGCATTCGACTATGCAAAAAGTTATCTCAAAGACACTTGTTTGACTTGTGAAGGAAACCCATTAGAAAATGAACTATCAAATCATAATCTAAAAAGAAAAGGGCAAATAACACTAAGTTTTTTCCAGTGGATCCTTGCAATCTTAGAGCATCCAATAAAAAGAATCCTAGATGAAGAATTTCTCTGGTGGGTCCTTGAAAATGTTGTTCAGTCATGTCTGACTCTATGTGACCTATGTGACTTTATCCATGGGGTTTTCTTGCAAAGATACTGGAGTGGCTTGCTATTTCCTTTTCCAGTGTGTCCCTGTTTTACAGATGAGAAACTGAGGCAAATAGAGGATAAGAGATTTTCCCAGGGTCACAAAACTAATAAGTGTCTGAGACTGGATTTGAACTCAGATCTTCCTGACTCCAGGCCTGGTGGTCTATCCACTGTACCACCTAGTTGCCCCCCAAAATGTGTAGGGCATCCCAAATATAACTCACACATAGCCTGTACAGTGTTTCACCCTTTCCAGGGGACTACTCTCCCAATTCACACTCAAAGGTTGCAAGTTAAGTTCCTAGGTGAATGACTATCCCCAAGTTTAAGGTACTTTGTGAGTCCACACCCTTTAAGAAATAACTCATGAGCCCCTATTGGTGCATTTAGCTTTAATGGTCAGTTAGTTGACATAATTAGTTCAAAGCAAAGACATTTGATGATATGGCATCACAGGAATAGCAACTACAAAATATTTCTCCCTTAAAACTGGGGTATTCTTTCCCCCAAATACACCTAACTTCAATGGGAATAATAGACACATACATAGAGTATACTAATAGAGAGGCAGGAATGGAGGGACCACATGTAGTCCAAGCAACTCACACCACTGTTATTATAGAACTCTCACTTTCCTGGTATTGTCATGCCCCCTGGAGGTGGTATCTCTGCTCTGGGCAAGTTCTCTGGGTCTGCTCCATTCACAGCTCTTCTCTCAATGGCTAGGGCTAGTTCTTTCTTGACTCATAAAGCTCATCTGGTATCATGCCTTGACTGACTCCACAGAACTCCACAGAACTGCACAGAACAATAGTTCTCTATTGGGGTGACATTTCCTATTGAATGAGTAGCTCTGCTTCAAGGTACCTTGCCCAATGGAGAGGAGAACAGTTAGAATGATGTAGTGCCTAGGAAATTAGGCTTGAAGTCAGGAAGGCCTGTGTTCAAATGCTAAGGTGTTTTCCAGCTCTAAAATATATGATTATGATCCCTTCCTTCCCCTCCCTCATTACCTGACCCCCCACCCCTACCCTGTACCCTCTAAGATGAGAATGGAGTTTCTCTCAACAGATGGTTCTTCTTCCATAGCTGACTTTCTGTTGCTGGAGGATGGGTGTGGGGGGTGGTGTCAAACTCTCAGAATTGCTTTCTGCCTGAATTTCTTCTTTTGAGAGCCTGTCTCATTTTTCAAAGGGCTACAGGGGACAAGACCCATTCTTTGTCAGCCAATAGCCAGCTGCCATTTGACTCCATCAATTTTGATTAGAAAAACTTCATAACTCACAAAGGGGTAACAAAATGTAAGCCCTTCTTTATAGTTTGTTTAAGACCATTACAACTTGTTGTCTCTGCCCCTTACTATCTCTTATTACATAAACTGGACTTCGAGGAAATCGGTTGGTCAGAGGTGTGTGTTCTGATAAACTTCCTCTTTCTCTACCCCAACAATTATACAAAGATAAACAGTAGACAGATACTAAAAAATGGGAAAGTCATTTTCCCTTTCTGGATCCTAAGTTCATCATCTGTAAAACAAACATATCAGAATTTCTCGACATGACAAGGAAGATGGCAGGGTTGTTTTCTATAAAATTCTCCAAAAACTAAACCTCAAAACAAAGGAATTATGTGCCAGATATAGAGTAATCAACAGTTGAATCCACAAGATAAGAAGACAGAACCCTAATACAAAGCAAAAGCCTAAAGAATCAACACCAGGCAATGTAAATACATCCAAGTAATCCCATCTCCATCCAACTTTGTACACCTATCACAGTGAACGTTGTAAGGTCTTTGAGGGCAAAGATTGTCTTTTGTCTTTTTTTTTTCTCTAGAGTAGGCACCTAAGAAATATTTATGGATTGATTGAGCATAAGCAAGCTTACAGACTTATGACTCAGATTCTAGCTGCAGGGATCATGGCAGTGACAGTATAAATCTTCCTGCCCCCACAACTCTGTAAGAGGTGATATACACTTTGCTTAGGCAGTGAAGAAAAAGGACAGTGATTGAAAGGGGGAGTAGAGAGATGCAAAAGGGGCTGAAGACCCAGGAAGAATGAAATATGGGCACAATACTGAGAGCCACAGACTAGAGGGGAAGTGAACAGGGAACCCAGCTGAAGCCAGCCCTCTCTCCCTGGAGGTTACTTAGGGGGACTCAAATCCAGGCAATTCTCATTTTCCCAAGCATGAGGAGGCAGAGGCTACCTAGGAACTTAGTCTTGGGAATTTGTAAAGCAATGGGAGAGGAAGGAACCGAATACTAAGGAGGATTCCCAAAGGTGAGTGACTGGGAATATAAGAAATAATTCGAAAGAATAAAAAATTGAGAAAGAAAGCCTGAATAAAAACCTAGCTCACAGAAATATTAACCAACAGAGAAGAGAATAAAAGGAGAAGAAAGAATGACTAAACAAAGCACTTATCAAGAGAATCCACAGATTGTCACCAGGAAAAAAAAAACAAACCCACATTTCAAACTTCAAAGCATGTAGTGGTTAAATCTCACAATTTCAGTAACAAACATCTTGCAAGCATTCACCAGAAAGGTATTCAAATATAAAGGAAGGACAATTTAAATAACAGGATTATTCCACATTCATGAAAAATAATGGGAGGGAAGGGAATAATATATTCCTGAAAAGCAAAGGGTTCAAGCTTTAACCCAAATAGCATATCCTGCTACTTAACCATCATTGAAAGAAGATGGACATTTGACAAAAAAGAGGCATTTCTTCAAAAACAAACAAAAAATCTAGAGGAGAACAAATTAATTGACTTCCAAACACCCCAAACAACAGAAGCATAAAAAAGCTAAGTATCATTATCAAGAAAACACTAAATGATGAAACTAATTCTTTCATAGGAATATAGGTTACTATTTTTAAAATAGATTGATTTGTGGTATAAAAGAAAGAACAAAGAGGTATCATCAAGGTACAAAATGTACTGAAGGAGCCAAAATTAAAACAACTAAAGGAATCAGGAGAAGGGAAAGTTGAAAGGTCTGTGCCTCCCTGGACAGCATTCCTCCCCAGAAGAAAGTCTGTATGAGTTTACAAGGCTAGCTAACTCCCAGAGCAGCCAGAGGACTATTGTGCCAGAGATGGAAAAATGACTTTAATGATGGAGACCAACCATAGTAGGGATAGGATCATGATTTTGGATACTGTGTGATTTCCACCACACAATACTGCTTCTATCTGACATTTGCTCTCTTCATAAATTGATATATTTCTAAGAGCAAAACACAGCCAAGAGAACAAAACAAACCGAAAAAAAGGGAGGGGGGAGGGATATGGTCTACAAAAGCAACGTCATAGAAATTGGTTAGAAATGGGATTTCAAACCTATTATTGCAGAAGTTTTAACCTCAGGTACAAAGGATAAAAAAGGAATGAGTAGAAGTATAGCCTATGGATCAGAAAATAAAATTCAGAAGACATAGTCTACAGGGAAGAAATAGTGAGGAGGAAAAATCAAAGAAAAGCTGATTAGAAAAAGGACACAACAATAAAAAAGTTACTTTAAGAGGATAAAGGTGAAGGGGGTAGAAAAAATTTGAACTACATGCTTAAGTGGGCAAGGGAGAGAGAAGGCTCAAAATAGAGAAATAAAGAAATAGATCAAAAAGGAAGAAAGAGAAATAGACAATTTAAATAAATCCAAAGGACTTGGTTTAGGGCAGTGAGATAGATGCAGAAAGTCTGTGGCACTAGACTAGCATCAAATAAGTGTGAACAAAACTAACACATGGACCAAGTACTGGCTTTAAAGAGGAAGGGGATAAAAATCAATACTGAAGAAATAAATGCAGGCCTAACAATCATAATTTTAAACATGAACAATTTAAAAAAAGTGTTAGAATGGATAAAAAACAAAACCCAGCATCTGTTATATTAAAGAAATAAACCTGAAAAAGACATGTACAGAATTAAAATGATAAGCGCGAACAAAATTTACTGTTTATCAGATGAATACAAGAAGGTAGGAGTTGCAATTATCCTACCAGATATCGAGAGAGATAAAGTGAAAGCATTGGGCTGGATGATCTTTAAACACCTTAATCACATGAGTCCATGATCCCAGGAAATACTCAAAATATTACATTCTATCATCTACAAGTGGTCAACAGAAACATGGCTTAGGCATACCCTTAAGGCAGAGGCAGATGATGGCCCTTGAAGTATGAGTTCAGAACTTTACTGATCACCCACTCTGGTCATAACCAGGGCGAGTGTGTCCCCATTGGTTGGCTACCTATGGAATTAGCAGGAACAGAAGCAGAATTCTGAGAAGAATGTTGCATCCCCTTCAAGGAAAGGCCATTGTGTACCAGTGATTAAATACATTCCTGGGCCAGGAAAGGACAATCTCTGCCTGGGGCCAAAGAAGAAGGGTTCGTGTAGAAAATAGAACAAGCAAAAACTGAATAGTCATATGTTGAAATTGTACCAGGGTATCTATGGAGCATGGAGAGCTAGGGGGATGAAATAAATAGAAAGACATTGGCAGCCTGAGATTTGTGGTTAGGAAGCTCTTTCTAGACCAGAAAGCCAAAACGCATTAAGTTCTGTGAAGACGGCTCAAGTTAATTCCCCAAAGTGTTAGTCTCTTTATTGCTTCAGTTTGCATTGTGCCCATCAAGATCTTGCTCATCAAGCCTTTGGTTGACTCTGCCTCTTCACATGAGGCACATTCATAGAAACCCTTTACAAAAGAAAAAACAAAACTTACAATTCCTCTTAACAGTTAATCCCCTACAACGTATATAGATAGAGGTCTATGCTGTCTCACTCTCCCAAAAACTTTCCCTACCCCAAAATAATTTGGGACCAACTCTTCCTTAGTGTGCATTAGCCCTTAAAATGAAAACATATTTTATTGTCAGGCTCCATCTCTCTGAATTATAACTTCTTTTTCTTTTTTTTAGTGATAATTTTCCTTTTGTATCATCCTTTCCCAAGTGTCCTTTCTCCCCCACAGCAAACCACCCTTCACCAAGGTAGATGATGTATTATAGTTTGACTGGAGCGTAAATTAAATAGTGCATGAACAGTGGTGAGGGCATTGTTTGGGTAAGATTGTGCAGCACTTTGAATACCAAACTCAGCATTAGTAGGTTTCATACTATAAAAAATGGGGAAGCATTTAAAATTCTTCAGCAAGGGACATGATCAGAGCTCCATATCAATCTGGCATGTAGGTAAAGGAAGGATAATAAAGAGGAAAGACCTTTCATTCTCTACGCCAATTGTCTCTGGTGGCCTTTCCCCACTCTCTCTCCCATACTTTCCCTGCCCATCTATCTCCTCATCTCACATCACTCAGACATGTGCCCCTGCTATCTTATCCTTCACTCCTTCCTTAGGTGAAAAGGTAACCCTTCAACTTGCCAAAGTCAAGACCTCTACGTGTACCTTTAGTCCCGTTCCCTCCTGCCTTTTCTAGTATTTTGCTCCCTCTATGTCTTATCTTCAATCTTTTCCCATCTATTGACTTCTTCCCTGGTTCCTACAAACACACTCAGATCCATTTCATCCTTTAAAAAAATCCCTTATTTATTCAAGCCACCCCTGTTAGCTCTATTTATTTGTCTTTCACAGCTAAACTCCTTGGGAAAGCCAGCTACGCTAGGTGTTTCCACTTCCTCTCCTCTCACTTTCTTCTAAAATCTCTGAAATCTAGCTCCTGACCTTATCATTCAAGTGATATTTCCTTCTCCAAAACTATCAATGGTTTCTTAATTGCCAAATCTAATGGCCTTTTTTCTAACCTCAATCTCCTTGACTTCTCACCAGTTCGCCACACTGTTGGTCACTCTCTCTTCCTTGATAATCTGTCCTCTACTGGTTCTCCTATCTTACTGTTCCTCACTTTCCCTTTTTCGTTCTTCCTCATACCATACCCATAACAATGGGTGTCCCCCAAGATGTTGTTTTGAATTCTTTTCTCTTTTTTCTTTATATTATCTCACTTGGTGATCTCCAAGAGATCCAGTTATCTCTAGACAGATGATTCTCAAATCTATATATCCAGTCCTACTATCTCTCCTGAGCATCTTGTAACACCAAATGTCTTTTGGATACCTCGACATCCCAGAGGGATCTTAAACTCAACGTGTCCAAAACAGAACTTCCTCAAACTCCCACATCTTCTGAATTTCTCTATTGTTGTTGAAGACATCATCATAATTTCAGTCACTGAGGTTCATAGCCTATGTCATCCTCAACTCCCCATTCTCACTCAACTTATATATTCAATCCATCACAAAATCTTACTGTTTCTACCTTTCCATCTCTCCTGTATTCCATTCCCTACTGCCCATACTCTAGTTGAGGTACTCATTGCATCTTATCTGGACTATAGCAATGGTCTTTTAATTGATCTACATTCTTCAACTTTTTCCCCACTTCAGTTCATTCTCCCCTCAACTGCCAAAGTGATTTTATTAGAGCAAAAGTCTAGATCTAACTATTTCACTTCCCCATTCATTAAATTCCAATGATTTCCTATTATGTCAAGTATGAAATATAAAGACCTCTTTTTGACACTTAAAACTATATAACCTGGCCATTTCCTACTATAAGGTATGTTCTGGACCTCTCTTTCTCTCTCTGAGAAGCAGCCCTCTCCCTCAGGGTTCTCAGGTACCCTGATGGGGTTGGGATGTCTCTTTTCTCTGCCATTGGTTTGAGTTCCCATTAGCTGTATTCTGCTTGTTTTTAGGGCCCAGTGACTAGCATGCCAGTTCCATTTAACTACCACTGGATCACTTTGACAAAAAAATATTGACTCCAAAGATATAGCCAGAACAAAATAAAAACACTTTCCCCAAGACCTAGGAGACATTGTCTCTGCTTCACAACCTTGGTGGGGGTGGGGGGCAGGGATTAGGCTCTAAACTCAACTCAGTTGCTATATAGCATTTGTCCCACCAAGTTCACGTCCAAAGACAGCATTGCTACTGGTTTCTGCTAGGCTGGAATCCCAAGGTAATTTCAGATAATCTCTGTATGTTCCTCAGGGCATAGGTGCTGGGTTGGCTCCATCACTTGGCCTGGATTCCTAGACTGTCAGATTTCTTGAGTTCATGCACCAATATTTTAATACTCCCAAGGTTTGAAATTCCACTCCCTTCACCTAGAATGCAAAAGAATGAACCCAAACCCAAGTGAGCCCTGTATCTCAGGGGCCATATAGCCTAGGACGGTGGGTAAGAAAGCCCATTATCACAAGGTCTCATTGGATGCCATGAGTGAAATATGTCCTCCCCAGATGGAAAAACATCAAAGAAAGGACAAGACATGACTTAGGCCTTTCTAAAGACACAGAAAGTTCCAGCTTTGCAGCCAATGAAAAAAGGTTCCTCTCAACCACATGGTGGGCCAATCAGAACTAGTTATATCCATGTGTGCTCTGGTCATCACGATTCTCCCAGATTCAGCTCCCTAATGAACTCCATGTGGAAATGCCATTTAGCAAGTTGATGGGGGTCTGCACATGTACCAGATTCCCATATGCTAACTTTCCAGTCTTCTTACACTTTATTCTCCTCTGCAGGGTTATAATTCAGCTACACTGGGTTATATGATCTTTGCTTGGGACACTCCAATCTCCTGTCTCCAGGCCTTTGGACTGACTCTTCCTCTTTCTTTCAATACTGTCTCTTCTCATTTCAGTTTCTTAGCTTTCCTTGATTCCTTCAAGACTCAACTCAAATCCTACATTCTCCAAGAACCCTTTCCCAGTTTATCACCTCCCTCCTGCTAATGCCTTCCTTTGAGATTACCTTCTATCCACTTATCTGGTTATTTACATGCTGCTTTCCCCTTTAGACTGTGAGCTCCTGGAGGGCAGTGCTTAGCATATTGCCTGATACTTAGTAAGAGATTGGTGTTTGGCCAAGAAGTCTTGCATGATTCTTCAAGGGGAACAGAAAGTTAAATTTCTCTCCCACCTCTCTCTCTCTCTCTCTCTTTTGGTTATTGGACACCATGCTGTTCGAAAAGAAAAGCCTTCTGTGGTGGCTATAACAATGAGAAAAGGCTTAGCCTATAAGCTTCCAAAAAGCTGCAGACTCTCAAAACTGGGGTAAGAGCCAGGACCCCAAAGACAACCAGGAAGGCTTTGATGTACTTGGCTGTTTCTAGGGCTGGGGGTGGGGGTGACAAGGTAAATCACAGGGTCTAGAGCTGGAAGAGTGTTTATAGAGGATAAAACAGATTTAGAGAGGGGAAATCAGTCGGTCAACAAGCATTTATTAAGCACCTACTATGTGCTAGGCACTGTGCTGAGGGCTGGGGATAAAAAGAAAGGCACAATCACCATTCCTGCCCTCAAGAAACTCATAGTCTAATGAGGGAGACAGCCTGCAAAAAATGAATATGCTTACCATATAGGTAACAGCATAAATGAAAGATAATCTCAGAGGGAAATGACTTGCTCAGTGTCACCCAAATAGTAACTGAGCCAGGTTTTGAATCTTGGTCCTCTGAATGCAGAGCCAAGACTTATCCCACTACCATCCTACATACCACTACCATCCACTGCCTTCATTTCTTGGGATAGAATAAGAAGTTATTGTAAAGAAAGCTTATGTCATCCACTTCCTGGCTAAGTAGTTGAGTTCAGGATAGAAATTCAGGCGGGTGGCTGAATGGCCCATTTAAAGATGAGGAGCACATTTACAGCTGCTGTGCAAACATTACTCTGAGCTGAATAATGTCTTGCTGGATTGGCATTGCATGAGGGCTTTGGTTCATAAGTATCTGTTTATACCACTTTGTCCTTGGCCCAACTGGGCAGCCAACATGTTATTCCACGAGTGACTATTAAAGTTTCCATAAAGTTTCCCCAGAATCTCAAATTTAGACAAACAAGCCTGTCTAAGCTCCTTTGGAAGAACTCGAACCTTTGTGGCTGTTTGTTATACTGAGGATGGAAAAAGTAGGAGGGCTATGGCGGGGCTTCTCTCACTGACCTGTTGCCAACTTCTGGAAGCTCAAGTCTGGTGCATGGGACGGAGGAGGGTACTGCTGATTTATAAGACAGCAGGAGCCTGCCTGGAGTAGATATATATGGTATATCCAAGAGACCATTACTACTGATTACCACCGCTACTGATTACTAAGATTAATGATAATGGATGAACATTAGACTTGCTATTGGGAGAATTCTATCTTCTGTAGGAGGCCTTTCCTAATCTCACATACTTCTTTCCGTGCTCTCCCTCAACACACACACACACACACACACACACACACACACACAAAGTATATGCACATTATTGTTGTTCAGTCATTTTCAGTTCTGTGTCTGACTCTTGGTGACCTCATCTGGGGTTCTCTAGGCAGAGATGCTGGAGTGTTTTGCCATTTCCTTCTCTAGTTCATTTTATAGATGAGGAAACTGAGGCAGAGTTAAGTCACTTGCAGGGTCACACAGTTAGTAAGTGTCTGAGGCTGGATTTGAATTCAAGCAGAAGAGTCTTCCTGACTCCAGGCCCAGAACTCCATCCACTGAACCACCTAACTGCCCGTATGGACATCACCGTTTGCATGTTGTCTCTCTAGTAATCGTGTGAACCTAGGCAAGTAAAGATTTTCTTTCTGATCTTCAATTTCCTGATTTGTGGGGAGACAAAAATACCTATACTAACTGCCTCCTGGTGCTGCTGTAAATGCAGCTTGGATCCCTGCTGTGACAGAGATAGATAATGGATGGATGTGAATTATTATTTTCCCTTGAGCCTGGGGAGATGATGACTCAGAGAAACTCTCCTGGTCGGGGCAGGGGATGGGCGACTGCCAATGCTGACATAGGAGAGGATGTGTCACCCTGCCTCCCCTTCACTGGGACTCTCAGTGAGCCCACATTTGTAAAGGGCAGGAAGCCCCATGATAAAACAGAGGGCAATGTGATCCAAAGGCAAGGGGTTTAGGTTTAGCTTCCTTTCTTCTCTTTACGTTCCTTAAATCGGGCTGTTCAGGTGGCCAGGAAGACAACCAGGGTAAATGTGCGCAGATCCCGATCAATGTTGTTGTGAAATCACGGTACTAAGTAAGCAAAATGAACAGAGACCAGTAGCATGGGAGAATATAACAGTGGAGCAGAGATAGTGGTAAGAGACTTGAGGAAAGAGGATCCTCGGTCGCTGATTCTGTCGACTTTTTTGGGGGGGTGCGGCTAGGCAATGGGGTTAAGTGACTTGCCCAGGGTCGCACAGCTAGTAAGTGTCAAGTGTCTGAGGCTAGATTTGAACTCAGGTCCTCCTGACTCCAAGTCTGGAGCTCTATCTACCGCACCACCTAGCTGCCCCTTGATTTTGTCAACTTTTGTAAGTCCATTTGGGGAGGTCAGATTTGGGGAAGAGTGGTGGTGCAGTGAATAGAGCACTGGGCCTGGAGTTAGGAAGACTTAGGTTCATATCTGGCCTCAGACACTTCCTAATTGTGTGACCTTGGATAAGTACTTAGCCTCTATCTGCCTCAGTTTCCTCAATTGTAAAAGGGAGACAAAAATAGCACTTGTCTCTCAGGGTTGTTGTGAAGATCAAGTGAGACCATATTTGTAAAGCACTGAGCAGGTGCCTGGTACATAGCAGGCACATAATGCTTGCTCCCTCTTCTTCCTGCCCCCTTATCTCTTTCCCTACTGACAGTGTTTACTGTCCAGGATCCTGAGACGTGGTGCAAATATTCACTCCTCAGAAACTGTGCATATGTATGGTTCAGAAATCATCCTTGGTCATACGCAAATTGGAGATTTAGGAAATGGCTGAGAGTATCTCCATATAGGAGCATTTGATCTATTTCCAAAGATGTGCTGGAGCCAGCTCAGACTGGCTTAAGAGAGCTGATTGTTAAAATTTCAATGTGAATATTTATATACAATCAAGGCTTGGTTTATTGTTTTACTGTCTAGACTTAAAAAAAATAATAAAATGGGAGAAAATGTTAATGATTAATCTTTAAAGTGTGTCAGGCACCCCCCATCCCTCTACATCCCCCCCACCGAGAGCTAGCTGTTAAATATTTACCATCACACTTCCATTTCTTTTCACTTTACACTATATAAAATAAACTCAGTGATCACAGTATGTTATCTTCAAATTTGTGATTGTGGGCGGTCCTGAACTGAGAGAAGGGAGTCCAGACTGACTGAGTGAGGTCAAATAATCTAATTGAAAAGTTTACATTTTAATAATTTGAGCAATATTCTATTTCATTCTCTAGGTTAATTCCAGATTGCACCATTAAGGATTGAACCAAACCATCTACCACGTGTTGAAGCTCTGGACTTGGCTGTAGGAGTTGCAGTCTTGGCATCTGTAGGCTATGTGCCACCTGGTGACCAGTGGAGATACTGCAGATTTCAAGGAAAGTTATTCCAAGTTTGTGTCAGAGAGAACGCAGTGAGGCCACTTGGCTGGTGGATCAAGTAAAGAACCGCATAGTGGGCAACTTAGACACTGCACTTCATGAGTAATTAATATAGTAATAAGCTGTTTTCTTATAGGCTTGAGAAAAGCACATCTTTAGTTGTATATGCAAATTTAAAGCATCCAAATCTGTCTTTGAATCTGTGAATATGAGGGGTCCTGAACTTAGAGAGGGGAGTCCAGACAGAGCTAATGTGTGCAGACTTTATACTTTAATAATTTGAGAATTATTGGCACAAGTTTCGCATGAGAAAATCATCTTGTACAATTTAGAGTGCCTTAGAAATGAGAGATTATCATCATAATTGCTGTTAGTGATTCCTCAGAGGACACACCCAGCTTGTGGCTTTCCCCAGCTCCCTTTTTTTGACTGGCATATCTCTATTGGATTGCTTGACTGGTTCAGTTCTGTACCTGGAGGGGCTGGGATCCTGCTTCTGGGGTGGTCATGGTTACATTGTGTGTGGGTTAAAGTGACACGTGTGCCTTGGAGGGAATGTGGAACATGTGTGGTCATCCTGTAGCTGGGTACAGTCACCTGGTTTTCTGGTTAGGAGTAGTTATTTTTGATTGGCTGCATAGTTAGAACTATCAATGCCCTTGAAAGGGCCCAAGTGGGCATTGGTCATCTCTATTCAGTTTATTCAGTGATTCACTCACAGAATGCTGTGAGACATCATACTACTGGGGCAGAAGCCTTGGTGTTTGAGGCGATGTGGCCCTGATACTTGGGTCTTGCCCCTTGGCCCTTGGCCTTTTTGTTTGTTTTTTTCTGTTCTAGCTGAGGGAAATGGAGTCTCTGACCTTGGGAGTTTTGAAAGGTCAGGAGAGTGTGCCAGAGGAATATAAGAGTCAGAGTTCAGGCCAGCTTGTTTTACGCCAGCCTGGCATCAATGTCCCAAGAAATAGGGATTAATTTTTGAGGGCAACCTCCAGAGCCCCAGTCTGGCAAGAGCTGGAATGAGGATTTTTCCAACAGCAATGCTACCCTTGGATAGGAGATTGGTAGAACCAGGGCAATGTTGAAACTGAGCTGAGTTGCAAGACCACTTCTTCATAGACCAAGGTGGTTCAGGGAAGAATATATCCTCTGAGGTACTGGGCAAGAGAGAAATGTTCGTATGTTTGTTCTTGCTATATCTTTGAAGTGAATGGCCCTTTTTGAAAACTACCTGATGTTGGGTGGAGCTGGTCCCTGGTTGTGGGGGGCACACAGTCTGTGGAGGCTCAAACCAATGGCAGTAGAGAAAAAGCATCCATGGGGCTCCTCAGGATGCTCTGGAGCACTGGTGGGGCAGATGGAGTATTCTGCCTCTGGGAGAGTGAGCCAGGGCACACTCACTACACAAGGGGTAGGCAGACAGATTTCCTGTTATGCGCGCGGCAGAAGTTTTCTTGCTGAGAAGTTTTCTTACTGATCGATATGGGGAGAGCAGCTCTCTACCTTCCGCTCAGTGGAGCAAAATGTCCAGAGGAGGATGTTTATTCCCTGCCAAGTGACTGCAAGTTTGAGGGAAGTATCTGATGTAGTTTATGACCATGAAGAGGAAGAGATAAGCAGGGTTAAATGGGAGAAAAGTAGGTACTAGGAGTATTGACTAAGGCAGGGTAAGCCTGGAACCAAGCAAATGCAGCAGCAGACAAGTGAACAGTTTTCAAGAAGCATTCCCAAGGCAAGATTTCCACCCCCCACGTCACCCCATCTGTCTTTTGGAGGAGCTCATTTCCCAAAGTCTTCTGCGAAGAAAGGGAAGGATGAGAAGGATGCAATTTGATTGGGGGGTGGGGAGGCGGAGTTTGTGCTAGAATTTCTTTTATTGCCCTTTCTTCACTCCATTCTCCATTCAGCTGGGCCTTCCTTCTGTGATTACCTTCTATATACATTGTGTGTGTTGTGTATGTACATGCTTATTTGCATGTTGTCTCCCCTATTAGAATGTCAGCTCCTTGAGGGCAGAGATCATGTTTTTGCCCCTCCCCCCCTTTTTTGTATCTTTGGCACATGGAACAGTGTCTAGCACACTTATTGCTGTTGAATTGTTTCAGTCATTTCTGACTCTTTGTGACCCCATTTGGGGTTTTCTTGGCAAAGATACTGGAGTGGTTTGTTGTTTTCTTCTCCAGCTCATTTTACAGATAGGGAAACTGAGGTAAACAATGTTAAGTGAATTGCCCAAGGTCACACAGCTAGTAAGTGTCTGAGGCTGAATTTGAATTCATTTTCCTAACCTAGAACTCTATCCACTGTGCCACCTAGCTGTCTGGCACATAGCAAGCACTTGAAAAAATGCTTGTTGATTAGCACAGTGGATGATAAAGCTTTGAGTCTGGAGTAAGGAAAACCTGAATTCAAATCTAGCCTCAGACATTAAATATATGACTTGGGGCAAGTCACAACCTCTTTCTACTTCAATTTCCTCATCTGTAAAATGGGGACAATAATAGAATATACCACCTAGGGTTATTGTGAAGATAGAATGAAGCGATATTTGTAAAATACTTTGCAAACCTTGAAGTAGGAGGAAGGGAAAGGGAATAAGTATTTATATAGCACCTACCATGTGCCAAGCACTGTGATAAGTTGTGCTTTGCAAATATTATCTCATTTGATCTGCTCAGCAACCCTATGATGTAGGTGCTATTATTATCTTCATTTTACAATTGAGAAATCTGAAGCAAACAATGGTGAAGTGACTTGCCCAGGGTCACACAGCCTGTTAAGTTTGTGAGGCTGGATTTAAACTCATGAATTCCTGACTCTGGACCCAGTGTTCTATCCACTGCCTTGAGTGTTATATAAATGCTAACTATTATGCAAGTCACCTGGCTGAACTGCTAAAGCAATGCTTCTCAAGTACAGGTCATATCGCCCTCCTAGTTAATCAACTCCAGGGGCCGCCTGTTATTTTTAGGATGAAATATAAAGTCCCTTGTTTGGCATTTAAACCTCTTTATAACCTGGCCCTTCCACCTTTTCAGGCTTATTGTAGTTAATTTCCTTCCACAAATTCTGATCTAGCCATACCCCCTTGCTCTTCCTTGTACATGACTCCCCATCTCCCATTTGTGCTCCTTTGCAATGGCTTTCTCTCTGCCTTCAATATTCTCCCTCCTAACTTCTGCCTCCTCTCTTTTCTGTGTTGCTTTAAAATTCAGCTCATATCCCACCTTCTGCAGGAAGACTTTCCCAGCACCCCTAACTGCTTATGCTTTCTCTTCTGCAACTACCTCCTATCTAATCTGTGTGTCTATAAATATACATGTACTTGCATGTATACATATAAAATATGTGTATGCATATATGTATATGTACACACACATAGATTATATATGTATATGTGTGTATATGTATATATACATATATATATTTATAGATAGATAGATACAGATTCAGATATTGTTGTTGTCGTTCAGTCATGTCTGACTCTCTGTGACCCCACGGACCAAAGTGGTCATGAGGTTTTCTTGCAAAGACACTGTAGTGGTTTGCCGTTTCCTTCTCCAGTGCATTAAGGCAAACAGAGGTTAAGTGACTTCCTCAGGGTCACACAGCTAGTAAATGTCTTAGGGCAGATTTGAACTTAGGTCTTCTTGACTCCAGGCCCAGCACTCTATCCACTGAACCATTTAGCTGTTTGTCTCTTTCTTGTTTGTACCCAATTACTTACATGCCGTCTTCCCACTTTGGAATAGAAGCTTCTCGAGGGGCAGGAATTGTTTTTGCCCCTTTTTTGTATCATAACAGTTTAGCAAAGTGTTTGACACATCCTAAGTGCTTAATGAATGCTTGCTGACTAGCATTACTTATTTCTGCCCCTATAAAAATGTGTTATTATTTCAAGGCATGGCAGGAGGAATGGAAAGCTCTCAATAAGGAAATTGCAAAGAAAAACAAGGACAGTAAGGGGTGGAGGGAGAGCACTCTCTGCTATTTCTAGCACTACATGTACTATCATCCAGATTGCATAAAGACCATAAGAGGCTCCTATTAAATGCTTTGCTAAAATCTAGATAAACTAGCTCTACATCATTCCTCACGTCTACCTGCCCAGTAATTGTCATTACAAAAAAAAAAAAAAAAAAGGAAATGGGGCTGCTTTGATGCTTTTCTCGAAGAGATGCAGGTTCTTTGTGACAGTTGCTTCCTTTTCTATATGTTAATACAATTCAACAAACATTTATTAAGCCTTTACTATGTGAGCAGCACTGTGCTAGGCACTGGGGATCCAAAGAAAAAAGCAACTAAGTAATCCCTGACTTTAAGGTGTTTATACTCCAAAGGGTCCAGGGGTGGGGAACCTGTGGCCTCGAGGCCATGTGGGGCCCTTTAGGTCCTCAAGTGCAGCCCTTTCCTTGTTGTGAAGTTTGGATTCAGTCCAAGGGTCGCACTTGAAGACTTAGAGGGCCCCTTGTGGCCTTGAGGTTCCCCACCCTGGTCAGACCATGATCCTCTAGGATCTCCTTATGGATGTTAACTTCACTTAGAGAACTTTCCCTCCTAACCCCTCAGCTCCTTTTTGTATGTTGTCTTCTATTAGAATATAAGCTCCTTGAGGGCAGGGATTGTCTTTATTTTTGCTTGTATTTGTGCCACTGGGATTAATCCAGCGCCTGACACATATTAAGTACTTAATAAATGTTTTATCTATTTATCTGTTGTAATCTATTATCTCTATCTATCCATCATTTATCTCTATCTGTATATATCTATCTATTCTCTATCTATCCATCATTTGTCTATCTGATACATCTCCACTGATAAGGACACAGAAGGTGATTTGAGGGAGGAGAAGGCACTGCCAACCCAGACATTAGGAAGGCCTCCACAAAGTCCTTCTTCAATGTTGCTTGGAGGTGACCCCAAGTTCTTGCAGGCTGTGCCATGGGGTACAAGCTAAGAAAGGTCCTACCATACTTTAAGCACAGTCTTGCCAGACAAAATGGCAACCATTTGCCAAATGCGGTGTAGTAGAAATTAAACTGGATCAGGAGACCTAAGTTCTAGCGTTAGATCTGCTACTAACTGTGTGACCCTGGGCAAGTATCATGAGTCATACTTTTAACAATACAGTCTATAATTTTGCCAGGAATCAAAGTCAAGTTCAGAGATGTGTAGTTAGCAGTCTCCTTTCTCTCTAAGACATTACAACATCCCATCTCATTCCAGTCTGCCTGGGCAGAAGCCAATATCCCTGTTTCCAACCTCCTGTCCATCCTCAGTGAGTTTCTTATTCAGGTGTGACCTCATTTCTGGGGCCTATTTTCTCTTCCAGGACTCTGTCTATGGCCCTCCCAGGAGCTTTGGCTTTATTGTTAGTAGCTCTTACACTGCTTGTCCTTGGCCAAAAACACTGAGCCTCACACAGGCATTACTTAGGGCCCTCGTGACTTCAAATTAAAGATCAGCTAACCTAACTACCACATTGGTTAGAATCATGGAATCAGATTCTATGAGGGAGCCTGGTGTAGTAGGAGGAATGGTAGACCTGGATAAAGCTAGAGATCCTTCATTCTAACTCCCTTATTTTACAAAAAGGGGAAGTTTCTTATCACACAGATAGTAAATATCAGAGTTGGGGTTGGAACTCAGACCCTTTGGCTCCAAACACTGGGTTCTTTCCATTACATGGAAAATGGACAATGCTATCACACTTTCCCAGCCACCAATGGAGGATGAAAATGGCCTCAAGGTCAGCTACCACACTGATGGTAAATTATTTAACTTGAAAAGGCTACAAGCCAAGACTAAAATGGAGGGAGAGTTGGTGTGTGACTTTTTGTTTGCAGATGATTGTGCACTCAATCCAGTCTCTAAGGCCGAGATGCAACAAACTGTGAATTGATTCTCTGCTGCTTATGATAATTTTGGTCTAACAATGAAATCTAAGAAAACAGAGGTTCTCCACCAGCCAGAACCATACCATCCATATGTGGAACCATCATTTATAGCAAATGGAGAAATTTTGAACACTATGGATAAGTTCACTTACCTTGGCAGTATACTTTCCAAGGATAGATGATGAAGTTGATGCACACATTGCCAGAGCTAGCTCAGTGTTTAGGAGGCTCCAAAGAAAAGTGTGGGAGAGAAGAGGTATTAAGCTGTCTAACCAATCTGTAGGTTTATAGAGCCCTTTTGTGCTGACCTCATGTTATATGCCTGTGAAACCTGGACAGTATGCCAGCACCATGCCAGAAAATTGAACCGCTTTCATTTGACTTGTCTTAGGAAGATTCTGAAGATCATCTGGCAAGATAAGGTTACAGACTCTGAGGTCCGTTCTCGAGCTGAACTGCTGAGCATTCAAACTCTGCTGAAGAGAGTGCAACTCCAATGGGCTGGCCACATTGTTCAAATACCAAATGTAAGCTTGCCTGAAAGACTATTTTACAGAGGACTCACACAAGGCAAGCACTCACATGGAGATCAAAAGAAGCTATGCAAGGACACTCTCAAAATCTTACTGAAGAACTTTGGAATTCATGTGAGACATAGGAGACACTGGCACAGGACCACCCAGCATGGTGTGCCCACAAAGAAGGTGCTGTACCCTATGAGCAAAGCAGAATTGCAGTAGCTCAAAAGAAACATGAGATGTATAAATCTAGAGACATCTCCCCTCCAGATGTTCATATGGACTATTTGTGCCTGACCTGTGTCTGATCAGCCACAACTGGACACACTGTACCTTGGCCCCAACATAGGGATGCCATTTTGGTCCTCTTTGAGAATGAATCAGCTAGCTAAGACAGGAGACCTGGAGATTGAAGTCAAGGAGGTTGCTTTCGTGAAAATAATGCAGGAAGCTCTGGTGGTCTGAAAGCTTAATATGGCTAAAGGGGTAGCCAAGCAGGCAACAGGAAACAAACATTTACTAAGTGCTTACTATATAATACAAACTGGAGATATGAATATAAACAAAAAGTAAGACAGTCCATGCCCTTAAGGAATTTACATTCTAATGGGGGAAGACAACACAATAAAAGGCAAATGGAAAGAGGAGTTGGGGTAGGAAAAGTGGGGGGAGGGGCATGGTGGTGAAGGCCAGGACAGCCAGAAGCACATCCAGGAGGAGAATGAAGCATGATGGGCCTGAATTCTTCCTCAAAATGGAAACCCTGGAAAGAACTTGCCAATGGGAGAAGGGGACTGGTACAATACAGGAATGCCCCAAGGTGAGAAGGCATCTGAGGCATGAAGGAGAAGTCTGGTAGTGAGAAGCTCAGCCAGGTCAACAGTATGGCATGGTAAGCCAGTCGAGTCAAGTCAATAAGCATTTATGAAGTGCCTACTATGTGCCAAGAACTGTGCTAAGCATTGGGGATTCCAAAAAAGGCCAACAAACAGTCCCTGCTCTCAAGGAGTTCACTGCCTAATGAAGTAGACAACATATAAGCAAGAGGTGCAAATTGGGGATTTATGTATTGGACATATATAATATGTCCAGCTACATAGCTACATAAAGATATATAAATTGGAGATAATTAACAGAGGGAAGGCACTAACATTAAGAAGGTTTGGGAAGGATTTCTTGTAGAAAGTGAGATTTTAGCTGGGATCTGAAGGATGTCAGGGAAGCCAGGAGGTGGAGATGAGGAGGGAGAGAATTCCAAGCATGGGGAACAGCCAGTGAAAATAAAGCTAATGCTTTCTTAGATTATATTTAATGAGGCATAGGGTTCAGAATGAAGGAGATGATAGGCCTTCCTTTGTTGGAAGATATTTGGATTAATCTATTCAATTTAGGGAGCCATGTTATAGGAAGGACATTGGCCTCCTGGCTGTCCCATAAGGAACAGTACCTGGCATATATTAAGTGTTTAATAAATGTTTATTGTTTGACTGATTGAACAAGCTGTAGTTCATCCAGAAGAGGCTGACCAATATGGAAGGAGGACAAGTGGCAATTCCGTATGAAGATTGATTGAAGAAGCTGGGAATGTTTAGGCTGGAGAAAAGATGATTTAGGCTGAGGGTTCTCAACCTGAGATCCATAGACCCTTAAGGGTTTTGTGGATAAATTTCAGGCAATATGTGAATTTGGATGGAGAAAAGAGGCAATATCTTTATTTTCACTGACCTCTAATTGAAATTCAGTATTTCTTTCAGTTATTTAAAAACATGATTCTGAATAGTCCATAGGCTTCACCAGATGGTCAGAAGGGTCTATGACACAAACAAGGTTAAAAACTCTGGATTTAGGTAAACTTTCATAACTATTTCTAAGGGTGTGATGGCTGTCAAGGATTGGACTTGTTCTGCTTTGTTCCAAAGGGTATAAGAAGGACCAGTCAGTCAGTTAATAAACAGTTACTAAGAGCCTACTATATGCCAGGCACTGTGCTAAGTACTGGAGATACAAAGAAAGGTAAAAGATAGCCCTTGCTCTCAAGGAGCTCAGAGTCTAATGGGGGAGACAACATTATTATACCACATATAAACATATACGTAGTTATATACAGAATAAATTTGAATATAAAAATAAATTTGAATAATCAAATGAGGGAAGGCACTAATGAAGAGTGACTATTGGATAGAAACTGTAGGGAGACAGATTTCAGCTTTATATAAGAAAAAATTTCCTAACAATTAAAGGTATCCAAAAGTAAAATGGGTTGCCATGGGAGACAAATTGTCTCCCTATATAGGAAGTCTTCAAAGAGTAGTTGGATGGTTACTCACGGACAGTATTGTAGAAGAAATAATCCTTTAGGTGCAGGTTGAACTAGATGGCTTGGAAGCACTTTTCCAACTCTTAAATTAGGAGTCTATGAAGTCACCTACCTTTTTTGGACCTCAGTTTCTTCATTTGTAAAAATGGAAATGATACCATTGGCCCCATCTTACCTCACAGGATGGCTATGAGGAAAGCACTTTAGAAATGTGAGTTAATTATTGAATCTCAGGGACCTCAGAGGCCATCCAATGCAGTAAGAATCTCCTCTGCAACATGGCTGACTAGTTGTCATTCAATATGGAGTCAAAGATCTCTGTCAATGGAGAATACTCTTCTTCATAAATCTGCTCATTTCACTCTGGGGGGAGCTTGAATTCTTAGGAAGTTTCTTTGCATTGAAACAGACTCTAACTCTCAGCAAACTTTTCTCCTAGTTCTGCCCTATGGGGACAGTCTAATTCTGGCTTCCTTCAAGTCTCAGCTAAAGTTGCATCTTCTGTAGAAAGCTCATTCTGATCCTCCTTAATCTTGGTGCCTTCCCTCTAAGATGGCCTCCAGTTTATGCTGTATACGTTTTTCAAATTTTATTTTCAATTTATGGAATAAAATAAGCATTTTCATAACAGTACAATAAAAAAAAAGATGGTTGTACATGAAACTGCAAATGTATTATGTACAACTAGCTATTCTTTTTAAATATACAACAAAATTATCATGTAAATTTAATTTTTTTCCTTCCCTTTCCCCCACCTCCACCCCCAGCCCCACCCTAGAGATGGCTACCATTAGACACAAATAGACATATGTGCAAAATTATTCTATTTATCAGTTCTTTCTCTGGAAACAGATAGCATCTTTCTTCATATGTCCTTTACAGCTGAACAAGTGGCATACAATTGTGATGCAATACTGCTGTGCTGTAAGAAATGATGAGCTCAATGATCTTAGAAAAACATAGAAAGACTTGCATGAAATAACAAAGAGCATAATGAGCAGAACCAAGAGAACATTGTGTACAGTAATGTGATATTGTTTTAAGAATGACTTTGACCGAGTAAGTTATTTTGTCTGTTACATATACTGTATCCATTTTGTTTGTACATGATTGTTTTCATGCTGTCTCCTTCATTAGAGAGCTCCTTGAGGTTACTTTTTGGTCTCTCATTATATCCCCATCACTTAGAGGAGTGTCTGGCTCATTGTTATACAGTCATTTCAGTTGTGTCTAACTTTTCATGTCCCCATTTGGGGTTTTCTTGGCAAAGCTATTGGAGTGGTTTGCCATTTCTCTCTCTAGCTCATTTATGCATGAGGAAACTGAGGCAAACAGGGTTAAGTGACTTGCTCAAGGTCACATAGCTATTAAATGTCTAAGGGTGGATTTGAACTCAGGTCTTTTTAACTCCAGGCCCAGTGCTCTATCCATTGCGCCACCTAGCTGCCATCCCTTCAGATACAGTCATGTTTTCCCTCAGCTCTTTTCCAAGATTTATTTAAGAGCTCTCTCTTTACCAAGTTTTCCAACAAAGAGTTGAGCTAATGTTATTCAGGAAGTCAAACATTTAAGTAACGTACTATTTCTGGGTCTGCTTCTTTTAAATTTATTTTGAAGCTGGCTGGGTTTCTTCTGTGGTGAACAACCAGCCTAGAAGGCAGGCACTATTTATCCTTGTTCCACACAGAGAAAGTACAGTCCAGAAGGGGGAAAATCCCTTCATGAGTACTGGCTGTAAGCCTCTGGAGGCTAAGCTTCAAGGAAAACCTCTTTCCACTTTGGACAAAAACAACAAATGTCTTGTCTCTTCTGAGTACTCGGTAGCTTGTCTGCCTCCAGTTGCTCCCTTTCTAAACCATCCTCCAAATGCTGCCTGGTTAATCTCCCTTATGCACTATACTGACCGCGCCATTCCCCTGGGCAGAAATATTCAGTGGCTCCTTATTATATACTTAGTATGACGTTCAAAGTCCTTTTCATGGCATTCAAGGTCTTCTGTAGTCTGGCTCCAATGTGTCTCTCCAGCCTTATCTCACAGTTCTCCATTGCTCTTGCTTTTCATTCTAGCCCCATTAATCTATTCTCCTTCAGTAGAACACATCCTGTATGTTCCTGCCTCTTTGCCTATCCTTCGGTAACCTAGACTAGATTTAAAATGTGTAGAGCCACCCAACGGGATCATGACCCCATCACTATGGGTTTATTCATGGCAGCACTCTCCCCCTCCCCTGCCCCACATACCTCCAATTCTCATATTTGGGGAAAGAAGATACTCCTTCCCCTGCCATTGCTTCTCTACTCTCTTATCCCTATTCAACTCAGCCCCATCTCTCCTTAGCCCCTATTCTCTTTTGCGCCCCCTTTTCATGTGCTCTCTATAAAACCTATTCTATGACTAACTAACCCTTTCCTTCATCCTATATCTCTTCCTCTAACTCATTCAGTCTTCCTATGCTCACTGACACCCAGCTTTCTGTCAGACACCTTATCTCTACTCGCCCTTTGTAATGTTGGTTGCCTCTTGTCTCATGGCCTCCAACACATGGGGCCAGGCAGAGGAGTTGGCATACTCCTTGCTGCCCACTACCGCTGTCCCATTCTCCTGCTTGCATAACTATACAACCTCTCTTTCCTTGAGGTTTATTCCATCCATTTATATCAGTCAGTCCAATTCCTAATTACTTTCTTCTGTTGGTGTATAGGTCATGGGTTGTTTTGTTTTTTTCACTTTCTCAATGACAATAATTCACAATTCAAGTTTGCAAAAAACTTTCTTCACAATAACCCTATGAGGGAGAGAGTTCAAGAATTGTTATTCCTCTACCTAGATGAGGAGGCTGAGGTCCCTAGAGGTTAAATGACTTGTTCATGGTCACACATCTGGTTAGTGTCTGAGGTGGGATTTCAAAACCAGGTATTCTGACTCCAAGCTGAGCACTTAATCCCCTACAACACATAAACTTTCAAGGAATTCTCTCTCTGGCTCCCCATCTTCCTTTCTGCCATACCTCTGCTCTCATATTTGAGGAATTTAATATATCCATTAATGTTCTCTCATCAAACACCTTGGCCTTCCAAGCAGACATCTATTTAGCATCACACATATGCAAAGCATTGAGGGTAAAAAGACAAAAATGAGTCCCAGACCTCAAAGACCTTACATTAACCAACTCAATTCCCATGACCTATATCTTCAAAAGAGTCATCATATCTTAGGCTTCAACATCACCCCAAACTCTGCCACCTTTATAACAATGAACCCTGAAATTCTTCCCTCTGATCATAAGCAATAGTGCCTCCATTTCTCCTCCTGCCTTATTTCGCCTACATAGAGCCTTCACCCTAACTGGGAGCTACATTCCTTCCTTCCTTCCCCATTGTCCCATACCACTGCTATGGCTCCATGATCCTCCCTTTAGTCGTGCTTTATAGTTAAACAGTTCAATTATGTGTTGCCTTCTATCCTTGAATACTTTGCATCTTAGTCATAGCTCTCCTCCTCCCAAGCTGTTGAATGAAGCTAGAGTCCAATCAAGAAGGCTGAACTTGACCTTCCTTGCTCCTCATTTCTTAGATCCAATGGTTGCCAAGTCTTGTCAACTCTAATTCTTCAACATCTTTTGCAACCATCTCTTTCTCCACAATCACATATCTGCTACCCTGGCTCAGCCCTTCCTCACTACTCACTTGGACAATTTTAATTGACTCCTAATAGGTCTCCCTCATTATAGTCTCTCCCCTCTACCACCAAATTTTCCTTACTATGACAAAATTCCTGACCTAAGACAGGGGTCTGATCATGCTGTTGCTTCTAGGACAAAATTACAACTTCCTTTTAACCAACCCTATCATTTAAGGTGTTCTTCAATGTGACTACAACCTGTCTTTCCATATTTATTTCTCTTCATGCATTCTACATTCTAGCTAACCTGAATTCTTTGGTATTCTCCTCCAAATTACACTTTCTATCTCTCACCTCTGCTTTGATACAGGCCATCACTCATACCTGGAATATACCCTGGCCTTGAAGAAGCCTTATCTTATTTCAAAGTCTGTTTAGGTGCCACCTCCCCAATGAAGCCTTCCTTTATTTCCCAGTTGTTACTATTCTCCTCCCTCCTTATAATCCTTCACATTTACTTCTCTCTGAACATGTTTTCATCTTCTCTTCTTTCCTCATTCCCAATAGGATGTAAGCTCTAGGAGGGCAGGCACTGTTTTATTTTTGTCTTTCTATCTTTGATTCCTTTGGGCAGTTAGGTGTCATCATGGATAGAGCACTGCACCTGAACTCAGCAAGACTCATCTTCCTGAGCTCAAATCTGGCCTCAGACACTTACTAGCTGTGTGACCCTGGGCAAGTCACTTAACCCTGTTTGCCTCAGTTTTCTTCATCTGTAAGTGAGCTGGAGAAGAAAATGGCAAACCACACTGGTATCTTTGCCAAGAAAACTCCCAAAAAGGAGTCACGAAGAGTCAAACATGACTGAACAATATCTTTGGCTTTTAGCACCGTGCCTAGCACATGGTAGATTCTTAATGATTTTTCTTGAAGTGAATAATCTTTTAAGATTTATAAAACACTTCTCTCATAATAATCCTCTAGGTCTAATTATCTCCATATGAGGAACTTGAGGCCCAGAAAGACAATATGATTTATTACCCACTGTCACATAGCTAGTAAGTGTTAGAGCCAGGATCATGAGATTTGAGAGTTGGAAGGCACCTTAGATATCATTTTATCTAACCCCCTTATTTTGCATATGAGGATACTATGGCCCAGAGAAATGAAATTGATGCGGTTTAGGGGTTCAGGGGTGCTGGGACCCCAAAATCACAACACACGGGTCCTGCCCGAAAGAATTCAACCCAAGCCTTCTTTCAGCCAAAGGCAAGGTTTATTAGAACATCTGTCATATTGGGCAGACTCTTAAGGAGTCTGAACATGGGTAATCAGTTGCTAGATTATAAGAATCTAAGCATCTTAATGGAGACAAGATGGACCTTATATACAGAAAGACTGTGGGAGGGATCTAGGAGTGGCCAAGTAGTTTGGGGTGACTGGAGGAAGGGCCTAAGGAGATCTGGATGGGAGTGGCTAGTAAACTGGGGTGAACAGAACTCCTGGGACAGGGACAATGGAGCCTAGCTAGGATTAAGTGTGGGAAATGGCCAGGGGCCATAAGGAGGTAAGACAATGAAGGGGAGATTGGGTGTAGCCATAAAGAAAGGCCAGTTGATGGGATTATAGCCTCAGGGGAATGCCAGAGATTTGGCCATGTGGGAAAGTCCAGGGTTTTTCCTTTCTGGGGCTCAGATTCCAACCCCATGAAAATGACTTACCTAAAATGATAGAGGGAGCAAGAGGCATAGTGAGGATTCACAGCCAGGACCCCTGACTGCACATCTCATACTTTTGCCTCTCACATAGTACTTTGCACCCCTTGCATCGTACTCTTTATCCCCTGGATGTTATCATCTAATATTGTGTATACAATTTTCTTTCTACTTTCTGTTGTCCTGAAATTGGGACTCTTGGGTGCCTGAGAAAGCACTTGAGGCAATTGGCCATGGCCAGGACCATAAGAGCTGAAGAGACCCAAAACACAGTAATCAAAATGAATGGAAACTAGCACTGTGGGAGAGTCTGATCCTAGAAGAGTCTTAGATTGGAGTAGTCCACTGTCCCCTTTAATCCTGCAACTTTGTTGTTTGTTCTTCATTGTTGAAGAGAACCATGACATCAGGAAGCTAATGCCATGACTTGCAAGTGAATTGTATTTAAGTGAGGGAGTGATGGGGTAGAGGCCCAAGCTGAGACCTTTGCCCCTTACCCCAAAAAGAATTTGGGTCCTATTTGTCTACTTGGATTCTCCTTGAATTCTCCCAGTTGATCAAGGAGGTCTCTGTTCCCCTGAGGCTATAATCCTATCAACTGGTCTTTCATTATCACCTCCGCCCAATCTCCCAATTCCCAGTTACCCTTAACCTAGCCAGACCTTCCTTTGTCTATTACCTTCCCATGGCCCCTAGCTACTTCCCACCCTTGACCCTATCTAGACTCCATTCTTGACCTTCCAGTCACTCCCATCAAGATCCTTCTTAGATCCCTCCCACAATCTTTCTATATATAAGGTCCATCTTGTCTCCACTAAGGTGCTCAGACTCTTAAAAGTCTAGCCAAAGACTCAGATTCCTTAAGAACCTAGCCAATAGCTCACAAATGTTCATATTCCTTAAGAGTCTGACCAGTATGGAGGTTCTTAAATAAACCTTGTCTCTGGCTGAAAAAAGGCTTGGGTTGAATTCATTCAGGCAGGGCCTGGATGTTGTCATTTTTGGGGTCCCAGCACCCCTAAATCTCTAGACCCCAACAGGAAGGCTGTACAAAGTCTTCACTCTTTTCCTCCCAAGCCATCTGAGTCCAGTGGCAAGATATACATCAGGATAGTAGATGGCTCCAGAAGGAATAGGAGACCTTGGCGTTTTTAAGCTAAGGTCTTTCCTAGGCCCCAGTTTGATTGGGGCAACACCCATTCAGTGATTAAGGCTAGGTAAGAAATTAATGGCCTCTTTTACCTAGTTAAAAAAAGATAAAGCTGGGAGAGGAAGACCTTCAGGGTTTCCAGCCAAAACTGAAATAATTGCTATTTACACTCACTCTGAGCCATCTGGGCCCAAACAATGACCAAGTAGGGCTTTGGCTGGGACCTATTGTTGGCCAATCAATAGGTTTAAGGCATGGTCCTTAAGAAAGAAATCTAGCCTCTAAACCCCAAGATATCTTGTGAGGTTTCAGTGATCAAAATTTATAATCCTTTGGGCAGAGCACCCACAGGTAAAGGTATGATACTCTATGTGCACAGTGGGAAAGGAGGGGAGGGAAGGAGGGAAGAAAGGAAAGGAAAAGAAGGAAGGGAAAGAAGGAGCTGCTTTGCCCAATTGGAACTGGCCAGTTGGGTCCCCAGTGCAGCAGCTCTTACTACTCACAGGTTGTTGTTTGTCCTTCATTCTCAAAGAGGACCATGACATCAGGGAGGTTATGCCATGGCATGCAAGTGAACTGGATTTAAGTGAGGCAGGGCTGTGCAAAGTCACCAGCCTCACTTTCTCCTCTGGAGCCACCTGGGTCCAGTGACAAGATATAGATCAGGACGATTGGAGACAGCCCCAGAAGAAGTGGGAGACCTTGGCTTTTTTAAGTTCCCTGCAACTTTACTATGAGCTCCAAGAGGTCAGGGAGCAGGTCTTATCTAAATTTTGTATCTGAGGAAGTGCTAGTCACTATACCTACAACCACTCCCACACCTGGTGATCCTCCCCCTACACAGAGGACATGGAGAGGTGCTTAATATGTTTGTGGAAATGAGAATGATTGAATTGCTATCATCTGATCTACAAATGAAAGCAAGTCTTAGATTGCTTTGGTGCAGAGAAATGTTTTCTTCCAAATAAGTAGCTCTTGGCCAATTTCAAATTCACTGCATTGTTTTGAGGAAAATAAGTCTGGGTTATCCTGTTTGTTTTTTTCCAGGTTTTGAACACTAAAACTGAGGCTTAGAAATGTCCGTCTGAATAAACTGTACAGGTTTAAATTATGGCAAGAGTGAATTCCATTTGGCTTAAGAAAGACTTTGGCTAGAAGGATGTTTAGAACCTGGGGTCAGAGTTGTTAATCAGGAATTTTAGCACCTGGTACAAATTCAGTTGAATGAGGGTCCAGTGTTTAAGGTGTCACCCTCTTTTGTGTTTTACTAAAGCAGACTAAAAAACGGGGTTATGGGAGCTAAGGAGGTTGAAGAACTAGGAGGATAGGGTATTTGAAAGGGGTGGAGGTGGGGACAGAAATGTTGGGGAGTCAGGTATTGAATTTAGGGAGGAGTGAGCTGGAGGTCTGTGGGAGCTGGATAACATGGGGCGAAGTGGAAAAGAGCCCAGGAGGTTGCTGAGTGATCATGGCAGAGGGAGGGGCTGAAAGTGTCTGTGGAAAGCAGTTCCACCCTCTGGCCCCATGTGTCTAGAGCAGGGGAGGGGAACCTGTGGCCTTGAGGCCACACGAGGTCCTCTAGGTTCTCAAGTGTGGCTACTTGACTGTGGCCAAACTTCACACAACACATCCCCTTACTAAAGGGATTTGATCTGTAAAACTTGGACTCAGTCAAAAGGCTACACCTAAGGAGCTAGAAGGCCACAAGTAGCCTTGAGGCCCCAGGTTCCCCACCCTTGGTAGAGATATGTTGTTCAGTCATTTAGTTGTTTCAGTAGTGTCTGACTCTTTGTCACCCTGTTTGTGGTTTGCTTGGCAAAGACACAAGAGTGGTTTGTTATTTCCTTATCCAGCTCATTTTACAGATGAGGAACTGAGGCAAACAGGGTTAAGTGACTTGCCCAAGGTCACACAGTTAGTAAGGGTCTGAATCTGGATTTGAACTAAGGAACCTGAGTTCTCTTGACTCCAGGCCCTGTACTTTATCCATTGTGCCACCTAGAGAGGTCTATCCAGTCTTGGAGAGGGTGCCAAAAGGTGTGATGTCTTCAAGAGAATTTGTTAAATTTGTTAAAAATAGAGTAGGAAAGAGAGAGCAGAAGAGATTAGGAACTGGGGACAACCAGGGCTTAATTTTCTATGAGGACGCTATTCCCAATAATTTCTAATTCTGGGCAGCCACTTGGCATGAGTCCCCAAGGCCAGTCGGTCAATCTCTGGAGTTCTTTAAGAATGGAGCTTTAGGGCTGGAAGGGTCCTTAAAATACAGAATATCAGGGTGGACTGAGGTTTGAAAGATCTAATCCAACCTTTTCATTTTATGGAAAAGAAAACTGAGACCCAGAGAGGGGAAATGATTTGCCTAAGGTCACATAGTTAGTTAGTAGTGGAACTGGTACTCAAATGCAGGATTTCTGGCTCTAAATCCAACATTTCTACTATTTCACTCTGCTGTCTTTGACCTTGAGGGCACTTTGGGTGGGAATAAGAGAGCAAACGTGCTGCATAGGCTGGCTATACTGATTCAAGATCAGTAGTCTCCAGCCAAGGTGAGACATATGCATGTTGCTGGCTGATCACTTTGTCATATCTCTATCTCAGGAAACATTTGTTTTACTTTATCACTTCAATTCAATTCAGACCAACAGAATAAATATTCAGTAAGTGTCTGCTTTGCAGATGTCTGAATTCTGCTCTAGGAAGATATATGATCCTTTCCCACATGAAGTTCACAGTTTAGAAGGGGGAATAAGACACAAAGAAATAATTATAACAGACAACATAATTATATAATATATATGTTGTTATTCAGTCTTTGTGACTCCATTTGGGATTGTCTTGTCAAAGATACTGGAGTGGTTTGTCATTTCCTTCTCCAGCTCATTTTACAGATGAAAAAACTGAGGCAAATAGGATTAAATGATTTGCCCACAGTCACACAGCTAGTAAGTGTCTGAGGTCAAATTTGAACTCAAGTTCTCCTGACTCCAGGGCCTGCGCACTATCCACTGCACTACCTAGCTGCCCTGATATATATGTTAAAGAGGCTGAAACAAAGTACACTCTGATGAGACAGGCACTTTCCCTCGAGAAAGCTCAGAAATGATCCCTGGAGGAAGTGTTATTTGAACTGCATCAGGTTTAGGGCACCTCCTTATCTTTCCAGCCTCATTTCACCATGATTGCTCTCTCTCTATTTTTTCATTGTTGCTAACTGGCTCAGTGGATAGAGAGCTGGACCTGGAGACAAGAAGAATCGAGTTGAAATCCAGCCTTAGACACTTACTAGCTCTGTAACCGTGGACAAAGTCACACCCTCTGTCTGCCTCAGTTACTTCAACTGCAAAATGGCGATAATAACAGCACCTACCCTGCAAAGTTGTGGTGATCTAACAAGATAATATTTGTCAAGTGCTTTGCACAGTGCCTGGCACATAATAGGTGCCTAATAAATGCTCGTTTCCTTCATTCCTTACTATACTCCAGCCAAACTCTCTTGCCTTAAAAGATGATTAGAAATTTAGGAGTTCAGCTGCAGCTCAGGGAGCTCAGAGGACATCTAGCCCAACCCCAACCTCCTGATTTTACCATGGAAGAAATGGAGGCTTAGAAAAATGAGGTGACTTGGCCAAGGTTTTGCAAAGGTTTTCAAAGTGAGTGATATCGCCCCCTAGGGGGTACTGGAACAATCCAAGAAGGCAGTAGTAGCTTTGGTGCAACTGGTGGGCATTGAATAAAAATAAAGGGGAGGTGGAAGCATAAGGAAAGAAGAGAAGAAAATTTTTAAAAACTGTTTGTATATGTCTCATCTGTTGTGTGACAGAGTTAAAGTCATAGTGATTATATTATTTTTCAAATAAACACACAAAATGCAAGTTATAACTCATTAGTGGTCAAGTCTGCCAACAGGTCTTAACAAGCAAGTGTTGGCTGGTGAGCCTGTCACGCATTGTTGGGAAATCCAGTATGCATTGGCTGGAATTTGTTTGTGTAATGACTTAGGTGCAATATGATACTATACAGTTACATGATGCAATATTTCATCACCAAAATTTCAATGCAGGAAAAAACTCACACATTTACAATAAATTATTAAATTTAAGATGCATCATTTAAAAATATTTCATATTTTTTTGAAATGATGCAGATTTTTAAAAAAAAGGTTAAAAGGTTAAAGAAAGTAGATTTCCAGGGGGGTGCTGAGTTTTTTTTTTTTAAAGGGGAGGTAGGCCAAATAAGTTTGCAAACCTCTGTTTTTTTTTCAGCTTTTAAGGGTCATAATTGTTTTGGATCATTTAAGTCATCATACTGTATACAATGTTTTCCTGGTTTGAAAAGACACAAATAGCACTGACAAATTAAGGTAGCCTAATTTAGGAGTAAGAGCCCTGGACTAGGTACCAATAATAGCTAGCATTTATACAGGTATGCAGAGCACTTTGCAAACATCTGTTTTATCCTTACAACAACCCTGAGAGGTAGATGCTAAGATTATCCCCACTTTATAAATGAGCAAAATGAGGCAGAAGTTAAGTGACTTACCCAAGGTCACACAACTAGTTCAAATCTGATCCAGCGCTCTATCTGCCAAGAGGGATTTATGGCAGTTCTTGACCCCAGAGGGCAGATTAGGAGCCAGGGCAGGGAATTTCAGAGATTTAAAATGATCTAAGGAAAACTCATTAGCAATTGGAAGTGTCCCAAAGTGCAATGGGCTGCCTTGAGAAATAGTGAGTGTATCATTTCTCAAGTGGAGGTTTGATAACAACTTGTCAGGGAGGCTATGGAGTGGATTTCTCTTCAGATGTATGTTGGACCAGGTGCCTTCTGAGGTCCCTTTCAGCTCTGGAATTCTCAGAAATCTAACTGAGAGTGTAGCCATGTGACTTTTGGCAAATCATTTTCTTTCTCTAAGTGTCGGTTTTCTTATTTTAAAAAAGGGGATAAGAATGCTCTCACTCCCTGCTGTCACAAGGCTGTTGGGAAGAAGAGGTTTTGCAGAATTTAAAGCATTATAGATATAGAATTGACATTAGAAAGCCATGTGGTCATAGTGGAAAAAGATGGGACTTGGAATCGGAAAACGGATTCAAGGGCTGCTTCTACCACTACTAGTATGACTGGGAAAATTACTTCCCTTTCTCCAGCTTCCTCATCTGTAAAATGGGTGTAGTGATACCTGTACTACCTACCTCATAGGGTTGTTAGAAGAAAGGGGTTTGGAAGCTGAAAGTTCTATAAGAATGTGAGAGATTGTAATGTATTATTATTCTCCATGTACCCATATTGGAATCAACTTTCTAGCCTTGGTCTCACAAACAACATGATCTGAAAACTGAGCTGATGGCTCCAGATAAATAGATAGCATAGAGCTATCTATTTCCTATGAAAGGAGGGTTCTGAAGAGATTCTTCAAAGTCCACTAGATGGCAGAAAGACTGTGCCCAGTGTAGACTGAAACCCACAGTGCACCCAAGGCTCCTGGTCAGAGTGATGGGGAGCATTTCTTCAATTACTTCATTAATTTCTTCCTTACCCACAGGTTTTAGATCCCTCCCTCCTCCTCCTCTTCTTACCTCTTCTTCCACCCCAAGGTCAGTGAAATAGCCACAGAAAACAGTACATGGCACTGAGGAGCTAACCCTGTGTGCCAGATGGCCCTTGTGTCTCCAGGAGCACTCTGACATCACAGAGATTTATGAGGGAGACAATAAGTCCGCCATTGTTCCCGACCTAGCAACCGAACCAGGAACAAGCTCAGCTCCTAGCTGTCAGATAAAGATGAACAGGCTTCTTCAGACTCATCATCACAGATTCACAGACTTTGCAGCATTGGAATGGACCTCAGAGATCATCCATCCCCACACCTGTCAAGTGGTCATCTTACCTTTACTTGGAGACCTCCAAGAGCAGGAAACCCACTGCTTCCTGAGGCCCCCCCATTCCACCTTTGAATAACTCTAGTTAGGAAGTTTCCCTTACATTGAGCATAAATTTGCCTAGGTGTCACTTCTCATTGCTTGTCATTCTGCCCTGAAAAAATAGAATGTCAAATCCCTCTTAGAGGTGAAAGAGCTTCCCATACTTGAATATCCTCTCTAACATCCCTACATGTTTCCTCTAAGTCTCTCTCAGGCTAAATACTTCCAGTTTCTACATCTGATCCTGATGGATATATATGATCCTCCCCAAACTCCTCACCACCTTCATCATCTTCCTGATTATTTGTATGCCCAGTGCAATAAATCTTTTTCATTTATTTATTCATTCATTTACTCATTCATTCACAGCATCCTTGTCTTTCCTAAAATGTGGTACCCAGAAAAGGACAAAGAACTCCAGATGCGTACTTCAGGGCTGGAAGCATTAGGACCATCACCTCTCTCCCGGATTTGTTGTTGTTATTCCGTCATTTTCAGTCCTGACTCTTGGTGATCCCATTTGGGGTTTTCTTTGCAAAGATACCCATGTGGTTTGCCATTTCCTTCTCCAGCTCAGTTTACAGATGAGGAAACTGAGGCAAACAGGGTGAAGTGACTTGCCCAGGGTCACACAGCTGATAAGTGTTTGAGGACAGATTTGAACTGTCCTGGATACTATGCCTCTATTCATGGAAGCTAGGACTGTTCAGCTTATGGGGCTTCCGGGTCACTATTCACTCTGTTGTGAATAGACTGTTGTCACACGGTATACTATTGACTCATACCGAGTTAAAAACAATTGTAACAACAATAACAACAATAATCCTTGAGTTTAGGGTTGAGGCCTGGATCTCTAATAAGGCCTAACTGCATGTATGACCCTGGGCAAGTCACTCCCCCTACTCAAGGCCTCCCTTTCCTGTTCCATAAAATGAGAGGTTAGGACAAGAGCAGGTGATTTAATTTAAAGGATATATATATATATATATGTAGGTAGGAAATCTTTCTGAAGCTCTTGACCCAATATTGAACATCTGTATGAGAACTGCAAATGGCAAAAGCTGTTAAGTAAGGCTTTTCTAGATGAGAAGTGAAACTCAGGGGAAAACCTCCTGCTGCTTCTTATAGCGGGGAGAGCTCCCATTTCCTCTCTTCTTCCTCCCTTGAATAATGCCAGGGATGTGCCATGGCCAGCTTGTATGTGCTCAGGAAAGCTGCTTGTTAAATGTTCAGTGTGGGCATTTATACCTTGGAGAGAGGCAAATGATACAAATTAAGACTTGAGTTATTGTTTTGCTAATTGTCTAGACTTAAGAAAGTGATGGAGAAAATATTAATAATGTGTATGTTCCCTCCCTTCCCCGACTTCTGCCCCCTACCAGAGAATTGATTGTTAAACATTTACCAGCACACCCCTGGGAGATCACTAGACTTGGAATCATAAAAACCTAGGCTCCAATCCTGACTTAGACACTTACCAATTGTGTGACCCAGGGCAAGTCATTTAATTTCTCTCGGTCTCAATTTCCACATCTGTTAAATGAGGATAACAATATTTTTCTTAGAGAGATATTGAGAGGATTTTTAATTTAACAGAATCCCACCCTCACAAGATCAAATATAAACAAAGTGTTTTGCAAATTATTATTCCTGGTTATTTGTAAGTTTCATCCTTGGAGGACATACTCCTTGAGGATAGATACTGTTTTTGCCTTTCTTTATACCACTATGGCTTAGTATGGTGTGCTTTACATAGCAATCATTTGTTGACTTTGGTGTGGTATTCCTTCCTTCTCCCCCCTCCTCTTCAAAGCCAGGTGTCCTGACTGCGGGTCCAATGCTCTTCCACCTATAGCATACTATGCCTCCCTCTGTAGATACGACGCCACACCCAAGGCAGAGCACTTTTGAGGGCGATGGGGGAGGGAGCCTATTACCTCCTCTGCCCATACTGTCGTCATCAGGCCACTGGTGATTGTGTTGCCATGGTGACTCAGCTACTTGCTGAGAAGATGCTGGGAACTCTCTGAAAGGAATTACATTTAACCCTCTCTGAATTGAGAGGAAGTGAGGAGAGGGTCTGGCCAGCTGGAGACCTCTTCTCTCCTTTATCCCACGGAGGTATCACAGTATACATCACCTAACCTGGGCAATTCAGGAATGAACAACCCTTAGGATTTCCGGGGAAATGTCTTATAGTTCCTGTGACTCCTAGAATCTCCTCTGGAGTGAGGAATCTTGACAGTGGCATTTTAAAACCTCCCCCTTGGGCATTTTAAAAACTCCCCCTTCTTCCTTGTTCCTCTCCCTCCATCACTGTCCAAGATAAAGAGGTAGAACTAAGATCATTTTTCCTTCTGCAGGAAGTCACCCCATGAACTATGCAAAAAACCCAACCAAAGAAAGTTTTGGGATGTAGCAGGATCTTGGTATGAAACTTCTAGGTCAAAACAGAGAAAATAACGTTGATTAAAAGTGACAAGGACATAGAAGCCAAGGTGCTTGGATAACTATTTCTTCCAGATCGGGCTTGAACATTTGCATTCAGAGAATGAGGATCTGTTTTAAAAAGTCCAAATCTTTTTCAAGGCCAAAAGATTGTAGCGATTTAAAGTCAACGCCATTAGCGCTGACTGTTCTGTGGTTTCTGGCTTGTCCACTGGCTGGTCAGCAACAAATATTCAGCTCCCTCTGAGGGCAGAGGGCTATAGGGAGGTAGGGGAAAGGAGGGCAGGGAAGGAGGCAGAGAAGGAAAGGAGAGAGGAAAGGGAGGAAAAGGGAAATGAAAGAAGGTACAAAAGAAGGGGAAGGGAAGTGAGGGAAAGAAGGTGGACACAAGCATTTGTTAAGCACCTATTACGTGCTGGACATTGTGCTAACTGCTTTACAAATATTATTTCATTTGATCCTCCCTGTGAGGTAGGTGCTATTATTATCAACATTTTGCAGTTGAGGAAACTGAGGCATATAGATGTTAAGTGACTTATTCAGGGTCATATAGCTAGTAAGTATTTGAAGTAAGATGTGAACTCAGGTCTTCTTGATTGCAAACCTAGCAATCTATGCCCTGTGCTACCTAGCTGCTTCTGAAGAAAGGGAAGGAGAGAAGTAAAAGGGAGATAAGGGAGGAAAGAATAGAAGAAGAGAGGGAAAGAAAAGTAGCAAAAGAAGGAAAGGAAGGAAGGAGAAATGAGGAGAGAAAAGGGAAGGAAGGAAAGAGGGAAGGAAGGAAAGAAAGAAAGAAAAAAGAGAGAAGGAAGGAAGGATGGAAGACATAGTAAATTCACATAGGATTGTCAGGTAAAGGGGTCTCCAATTCTTGGGTTAATAGTGTTCCTGGAGGGTTATAGCTTAGGGTGACTCATACATAACAAACTCACAGTAATCATGATATAAGTACTTTACCTCTCTCAACATGGTGGGGGAATGGGGAAGGGGTGGTCACCCAAATGTTTACATGATCACTAGAAAAATAATTTCCCCTTTTGTTGGCCTTTATGGGTAATTGTTTGGATGGGATGGAAGTGGTGGGATACAGTGATAATAGCTGTGTCATTAGATATAGACAACCCCAGCATTCAGGAGGCAGTTTCTGGGTCTGCCTTTCATCTGTGGTTGCAGGGAGGTTCTGCTTATGTTTCTATGTCTACTCTGCTCTGTGACATATTAAACACATCAGAGACCTATGATTTCATCCATGCAGGTTCTCCCTCAAATGATGCAGATTACAATCTTTCTACAAGTTGGTGGAGAGACTTCTAGAATAGCTATGGCCAAAAAATTCATCTCCTATAGCCCTGGTAAAGAACCTCTCTGAAATTCAGATTGCAATCACACTTTGTGGGGCCCCCATTTGAAGCCATTCCATTCCATTCCATTATAATCAGAGATCTGACTCTGCTGGTACAGCTTTTAAGAATCTAGAGTTGCCTCCATTAGCCATTGGGGGAGTGTTTCAGTGAAGGATACAAAACGCATATGACTAATTTTACCTTTACCATGAAAGGCGTGAGTAAAGTCCTTGGAGGTGAATGTTATTTGTATTGCTTCCTGGACTCTGGTAAGGCAGCTTTGGACTTATTTTGCCAAAGCCTCCGCAGCTCTTGGACATTTCCACACCACAATGTCAGCTTATATAATATCACCCCCTTCTCCCTGCTCTAGCTTCCTTTTATGTATTGTTTTCCCCCATTAGAGTGTAAGCTCTTTGAGGGCAAATACTGGTTTGCTTGCTTGGATTTGTGTCTGTTGCACTTAGCACGGTACCTGTTATCTAGTAAATGTTCTATCTATCTAATCCCTGATTCTAGGTGGGGGTCAGAGCTGAGACCCATAACAGATGGTAGCTGCATGAATCTATGGCCATTAGTCAATGCCTTCCTGGCATAGAGGGTTGAAGCCAGGGATTTCAGAAGCATCAAACAAACTTGCCAAGACTAATAACTGGGAAGAAGGGTAGGAAGTAGGACTACAGAGCCAGAGACAGAAAGCAGTGTCTATGACATAAGCCAGGTTACAACAGGGATCAAAACAAAATCTGAGGGAATGAATGAGAGGGGAAATGTGGCTGTGTTGAGAGCTAGGGGTACTAGGACCCCGAAATAGCAACACATGGGCCCTGCCCTAATGAATTCGACCCAAGCCTTCTTTCAGCCAAAGACAAGTTTTATTAGAAATCCACCATATTGGCCAGACTCTTAAGGAATCTGAACATTTATATCACTAAGGCAAGCAGGCCAGATTGAATCTGAGCCACTGGCCAGATGTTAAAGAATCTGAGCACCTTAATGGAGGCAAGATGGACCTTATATACAGAAAGACTGTGGGAGGGATCTAGGAGTGGCCACATAGTTTGGGGTGACTGGAGGAGGGGTCTAGGGAGAATCTTGGTGGGAGTGGCCAGTAGGCTGGGGTGACTGGGAGGTCAAATGCCAGGGACCTGGACCAAGAGAATGGCATCTAGATAGGAAGAGTGGGAAGTAGCCTGGGGTGATCTGAGGGTAACAGACAGTGAAGGGCTGGGTTAGATTAAGGGTAACAGAGAACTGGGAGATTGGATTTAGGCAATAATGAAAGGCCAGTGGACAGGATTATAGCCTCAGGTGAATGCCAGAGACTTGATCAAGTGGGGAAATTCAAGGAGAGTTTAAGAGAGGGGGCATTCCAGAGCCTGTATCCCATCACTCCCCCCTCAAACAAATGGGACCCAAAGTCTTTTGGGGTAAGGGGCAAAGGTCTCAGCTTGGGCTGTCAGCTGCAATAATTCCATGTCAAGAGAAGAAACAAAGCACTGCACTTATCTTAGAGTGCTCTCACTTCGCTGTACCAATGAACCCCGCTGTGGGCATGTTTTATACTGAGCCTGTCATGGCTGGATCCAACTTGCAACTTCTGAAGTTCCTTCATCAGCATAACCTTCATCCTCTAGAACAACAGCCATGCCACCCAGAAGTGAAAAGAGTTAGTCTTTTTTCCAGCTGGAATCCTGGCGGGTGTAGAAGAAAAGAAGAAGCTACCATCTGTTCCAGAACCTTCTGAAAAAGTGAAAGGCTTTTGCAATACTGAAGGCCAGATGCCTGAAGAAAAAGGAGGCTGTAAAAAAGCTCCATAAAATATGGAGGAAAGTTATCTATGAAAAAGCTAAAGCCTACCATAAGGAGTACAGACAGATGTACAGAAGTGAAATCTGGCTGGCCAGAATGGCATGCAAAGCTGGCAACTACTATGTACCTGCTGAACCCAAGTTAGCTTTTGTGATCAGAATCAGAGGTATCAATGGTGTTAGCCCAAAGGTTGGAAAAGTTTTGCAGCTTCTTTGTCTTGGCCAAATCTTCAATGGCACTTTTGTTAAGCTTGAGAAGGCTTCGATTAACATGCTGAGGATTGTGGCACCATACACTGCATGGGGTTACCCAAACCTGAAGTCAGTAAATGACTTGATTTACAATCGTGGTTACAGCAAGATCAAGAAAGAGAACTGCCCTGACAGATAATGCCCTTATTGCAAAATCTCTTGGTAAATATGGAATTATCTGCATGGAAGACTTGATCCATGAGATCCACACTGTTGGCAAGCACTTCAAAGCTGCCAACAACTTCCTGTGCCCTTCAAATTATCTTCTCCACCAGGTGGAATGAAGAAAGAGAGTACACATTTTGTGGAAGGTGGAGATGCTGGTAACAGGGAAGACCGCATCAACAGGCTTATTAGAAGAATGAACTAAAGGTCATGATTATTTTTCTAATGGTCTGTTAATAAAAATGCCTGTGACAAACAAACAAAAAAAAGAATTAGTCTTTTTTTTTTTTTTAGCAATTGGGGGTGCCAATTTGTAAGGTGGATTTCCTCAACAAGGCTACCCCTTCAAGTCTGCATTAATTCAACACCATAGCTCAAGAGCTCTGTGTTTATCTTTTATGGGTAGCTAAGGCTAAATTTGGCTTAGGCTAGCAGGACCAAAATTTTTTGTTTAAAATGCAATAGGCACTATAAAAATCCAGTGAACACTACTTTGATAATGGAAGTTTGAAAACACAACACACATGAATTTAAAAGGATATAAAACTCAACTTCCCTTCAGCAGCCAGGATCTGAAGGAAGAAGGCCTTTGGAACTGGAAACATTCCTGACAACCTTCTTTACCCTCAGTACTTCTTTTTATAATTCAAATCACCAAGTTTGCAAACCACCAAATGGAACTGAGCCAAGGGGCAGGGTGGAGGATGAGATGCTGAGTCAGCCTCTTAACCTTAGACCTGTCAGTGACAGGACACAATTAGTTAAAAACATAAACACTGAATTAAATAGCATAGTAAAAAAAAAAAAAGGCAGCAATGAAATGGTTAACCCTCAGTCATACCTTCCCACCTATAATATACACACCATTAGTGGAAAGAATGGGCCGCAGAAAAAATAGAATATCTGAACTAGAATGGACCTTGAATGTAGAACAGGATATCAGAGCTTGAAGGGACTTTATTTTCATTTATTTTTTTTTGGGGGGGGGGGTATATTTATAGCCTTTTGTTTTTTGTTTTTTTTTTTTTGAGGCAGTTAGGGTTAAGTGACTTGCCCAGAGTCACACAGCTAGTAAGTGTCTGAGGCCAAATTTGAACTCAGGTCCTCTAACTCCAGGGCCCATGCTCTGTACACTGTGCCACTTAGCTGCCCCATTGAAAGAAGTTTGAATGTTAGACCTGAAATGAACTTTAGGTCAGAGTACTGAGAAAGACTTTCAGACAGAACATAGAATGTTAGGTCTGCAAGGGGACCTTAGAACATATAACACAAAATATCAGAGGTGGGAGGGACCTTAGAGGTCATCTAGTCTAAATTTCTCATTTTACAGAGGAATAAATTGAGGCCTAGAGAGGGGGAAATGATTTCCTTAGCATCACACGGTAAGATTGTTCTTTGTCTCCCCTATAATACCAAGCACTGGGTTCTGCACATAGTAGGTGCTTAATAAATGTTTGTGCCAAGACTAATTGAATATTTAATCAGTACTCTGAGCATCTCTCCTCATATAAAAAGTATTGTGCATGCATGCATGCATGTGATTGTGGGTGTATATTTGTGTGTGTATGCATTTGTTACATCTGCTCCAGCCTGGCTGCAATCCTTTGTCTGAGACCTAACTTGAATAATTCATAAAGCACATTTTCAAACAGCTTTGCTTGGCTGCCAGTAGGAGCCTGCTTATTGCTTGGAGACCAAATATCATCTCACGCCAATCAGGAACTAAATGTTAGGCCCTGGGCAATCTATCCTTTATAAAAAAGGAGGGGGGCTGCCTGTAGCCCGGTCTACCCTCTCGGTCCTCAGGGCTGAATCACAGAGCTGAAAGGGACCTTTGAGACCCATGTAGACCTGCCCCTCTGTCCCACAGATGATAGAGGCTGAAGAGGGCAGGATTACCAAGCTCATAAGCAGCAGGGCCAAGATTCCCACCCAAGCTAACCAAGTCCAGGTCTTTGCTCTACACTATGCTATCTAAGTAACATCCCCAACCAGGGGATTTCATTCGGGGCAAGTGAGGGCTTAGAACCTTAAAGCTAGTTCAAAATCCACATAGTTTTGGACTCGACATGCAATGCACTAAAGAGAAAACTGGCATTTTATTGGAATGGGGTTGATTCTCTAATATTTCAAAGGAATTATTATTTTCTTAAAGCAAATACATACAAGGAACAGTGCAGTATAATGCCAAATGCAATGGATCTGGAGTCAGAAGACTTGGGTCCTAGAAATTACTCTCCTACTTATACTACCTGCACGACCTTAGGTCAGTCACTTCTCTCTGGGCCTTAGTTTCTTCACCTGTAACATTAATAGGTTAACCTCTGACAGAAAGTTGATGTATTCAAGATGTAGGATAAGATATATATTTCTTTGGATGTGGCCAATGTGGGAATTTGTTTTGCTTGACTATGCATAATTGTTACAAGGGTTTTTCTTTCCTTTTCATTGGAGGGGAAGTGAAAATGAGAGAAAATAAATGTCTGTTAGTTGAAAAATTTTTTTTTTTAGTTAATGAGTTGAGCTAGGTGATTTCCAAGGTCCCTTTCAGTTCTAATGCCTATTAAGATCCTGTGTGCTGTGGACCAAGCCTGACTCCTGCTGGCCCCGTGGTTCAGGTCCCAGATTGGAACAAAATGAGGCACTCATATATAAACACTTAACAGAACATAGTAGTTTACTTACTAATAGCATAAACAGTATACTCAGCAAGGAGTAACTCAGTATTTGGGCAGAAGGGTTCATTGACTGGCAGAGCAGTTGGACATACATGAAATCTGATGGCTGGATCCCTCTTCCATTGGATCAATCAAGTATCAGGAATTCCTTCGCTGCCATTTAGGGGAAAACTAACCCAGCATACATGGCAGAATCTTAAGAAAAGGAGTTTTTTGCCATTACCTTGTACCTTACTTTGACTGGGTTTTACTTCTTGGGCTCCTGGGCTTCCCTGACTTCTGAGGGAATGGAGGGGATTAGGAGAACAAGTAGCTAATTGTGGGAATTGGATGAACCACACTGACTCCATCTGGTCACTCAATTCTGGAGCTAGCTCAGTTCCCTTTCTACTCAATCATGGGTCTAACCCAATTTCTGTTCTGTGAGAAAACTTCATTCAATTATGGGAATTGAGAAAAAACTTCGTTGCATTGTTTGAACCCAGCCCTGTATGGCTGGGAAGCTGAACCACCTCTCCCTGCTGTTTAGAGACTCTTAACCAAGGACCTAGTTATGCTGACCAGAAAGTCAGATCCGAAGATTGATGCAAATTTTCTCATAATTGTACATCTTAAGCACCCCATATATCTTATCTGAAAACTGTCACCACTCTGAGCAATCAGTTATTGTTTCCATGTTCCCTTGATTGCTTACAGACACTGGTGAGTGGGACACCTCCTTTTCTGATTTCAGGAAATTGTACCTGTTCACTCTCCCCCTCCCAAGTCGGAAAGTCCCTAATCTTTCATCCACTTAGAAACCAGATTACCTAATGTTATATTGTTTCCTTTTAATTAGGTCTTATTTGATTGTTTTTAATATATAAAAATCTATCTCCCCCCTGCATTCAGGGTCCAGGCAGACCTAAGTTGAGGATCTTTGTTAGGGAATTGACATGCATTGCTTAATAAATCAAAATCCTCAAAATATCTTGTTTCCTCGGTCATTTCCTCTTTCACCTGCCATACTTTGTTTGGCAGATGAGGAAGGTGACTGGGATCCTTATATGAGATGTCTCAAGCAACTCTAAGGGTTTCCATTTGGTCCTACCCCCCGTAACTGGCACAGAAATTGCCATAAGTGCCCTTATAGAAACTGACCCACAAGAATTTTTGATGCTACCCTATGCTCCATAACTCTCCATGGAAACTGGGGTGTCCCAACAGACCTACTAGAGTCCTTAGTATGATAATAACCCCTGGTTCCCAGTATCCAGCAGCCCTTTATAGTTTAGTGGGGAGGGAACATTGTGCGTCAACTAGTCTAATTTCCTAATATTACAGAAGAGGAAAATGAGGCCCACAGGGGTTAAATGACTTTCTAGGTGACTTACAGGCAGCAGACATCAGAGTTGAGGTTTGAACACTGGTCCTCTGACTCCCAGAATGAGTCTTAGTTTCACTGTGCCACACTGCCTCCAAATCCATTACAATTATTTGTGTACCTGTCTCTTTCAGAGTGGTATAAATAATCTTGCACTGAGGAATATACCCATTGATAAATGGGTAAACTGAGGACTGAGCAAATGATACACTTTGCCCAATTAAAAAAGATGAATTTGGGGAAAAATTTTGGGAGGCCATAACCAGTATCCTGTATGCTATAGTAGTATAAAGTAGTGGTTCCTTATTAGTCTTTGAGAAAATGAGTCAGTGAAGGTTTGCCTCACTTTAAGAAGTCTATGTGTACCTCAAAAGACATCTATCCATCATGGTTTCTCAAATTGAATCATATTGTAAATCACAGGATCATAGATTTAGAGGTGGAAGGAACCTGAGAGGTTAGCCAATTGTTGGATTAGATTCACTTTGCAAATGAGGCCTGAGAAGTTAAGTGACTTGCCAACATGACATAGGTTATACATGTGTTGTGGGTCAGGATCCTGATGGAAAAATTTTTAAGAAATAGAAAAAAATGGGACAGCAAGATGGCATAGTGGATAGAGCACTGGCCCTTGGAGTCAGGAGGACCTGAATTCAAATCCAGCCTCAGACACTTGACACTTACTAGCTATGTGACCCTGGGCAAGTCACTTAACCCCATTGTCTAGCAAAAAACAAACAAAAAAAAGAAGAGAAAAAAACTGCATTGGTTGATGGATGTTGATAAGAAGAGGAGGTTTTGTTTCAGGAACCATTTCAGAAAAAGGCAGAGCTGCTTTCTTTGATATGTAGATTCATAGATTCATGGGTTGTGCTGCCCATTGGAATGAGAGGTCCCTGTGGGTGGGGACTGTTTGACATTTCTATCTGTAGACCCAGCAAATAGCACGGTGCTTTGCATATAACCTGCACTTAGTGTTTTTCATTCACTTGTTCATTTCATTTCATTCATTCATAAATTATTAGAGCTGGAAAGGACCATAGAGCCTGTCTGATCTCTCTTCATAACATGACTCCAATCACCTTTTCATCCTTATCTTGTCCTTCATTTGCTTTACCTTCTAATTGAACTCGTGTACTCTCCTTCTCACTCTTGACCTAGCCTCTCTAGCACCCTGCTTTTGCTCACACCAAGCACAGTGGACTTCTGTTCCCCACCTTCACCAGTCCAAATTGTTTCCTTCGAGGCCCAGTTCAGTCGTTACTTCCTCCATGAAGCCTTCCCTATAGCTTCCCTCCTCGTGTTTCTCAAAGCACTTTATCTGAACATCTCCTGCCCTTTGTGCTGTATTTATTTGTGCTCTTGTCATTTTCCCCTTAAGTTTGTAACTCCCTGAAGCCAGGGTCTGTGGAATAAATATCTACTATCTAAATCCCAGCACCAAGTACTTAATAATTAATTTGTTAGTTATTAATAATAATTTATTATTTCATTATTATATGTTTATTTTACATATTTTTATTTTATTTTTATAATACTTTATTATTATAATTATATATTTATATAATATATAATTATTATAATAAAATATTTTATTTTATATTTTTATAATATATTATAATTATTATAAATTAATAATTATTTGTTGAAAAGAATTCAGTGGCATTTCATGATTCTGGTGATTTTTTTTCCTTTTATAAGCTCACACTTGTTTACACAAGGCTTTTCTGTAAAAGGATTTGTGTAGTATGGGTGTTCTCTGAAAAGGGTGCAGGGAATTCATTTCAGTGTCCTGCTGGGGCCCTCCTGCCTCACTCCGTGTAGCGGCTCTTTGAGTCGCTCCTCATGTTCAAGCAGTGACAGCCAGGCAGGGGTTAATGCTATACGTGGTATTTTATTCATATTTCAATGTAAACATAACTTGCTTTGTAGGCACAATATAACCAAAGCTCTAAAGCAACAGGGACAATTAAACAATGTTTAAAATCACTCCAATCAGGCTTGAGTTCCAAAGAGGCCTTCACAGTTCCTTAAGGCAAATCAAGACTTTCCTTTGCTCCAGGAAAACAATCTTTGACCGGAAAGTGGGTAATACAAACAGTAACTGTGGTAGAGCTCGCATTTCTCTTCCCTCTTGCCCCCTCCCCCTCCTCGCGTCCCTCCCGCCCCTGGGATCAGCTGTGGCTTGGTCGTGACGGGTGTCCTGATCGTGCGTGTTTTCCACTGGTACCATCTTTGGTGCCTGTAGGCAGTGTCTGGGGGCAGCACTGGCCTTCTTGTTTTTGACTTGTACGATGGTAGATAGTTGCACTGGCCCCATTTTACAGCACCAGGAAGAGCTGGAGAGCATGGGCACCTATCTTCCTCTGCCCAGTCACTGAGATCCCAAAGACCATTTCATTTCTAAACAGAGCTGAGTTTCAAGACTTTCCCCTTGCCATTCCAACTGGGCCGTCCCACTACCACCCGACTTACTCCAGCTGGCAGAGGCTTTTCTAGTACCTCTCAGAGACATAGGGTACGTAGCTCTGTTGAGGTTCCTCTCTGCCTCCTTTTTGGATGTGTTTCTGGAGAGGTAAGACAAATCAACAAGACACAACTACAGAATGGGACAAAGCCCACAGTAAAACCTGACAAAAGTTGTTACTGCTGTAATATATACACCCCTACAGTACGCTGCCTATATCTCGAAATGGCACTGCGATGGAATATACTTAGCTCCTGACATGGAAAAGAGAAAATTCTGTCAGCATTAACTAGGAAATGTTTTCATCTTCCATGGAAAACTGCCTTTTGGTAAACTTCCAAGGGTAGTTTATTGCTCCCCTCCTCTAAACGTATTCTATTACTTACACCACGTACACAACCAAGGGAAACTCATTTCTGGCTTAGGTTTGGCACAATGAGGCATCTTCACAGCTGCCCTCTGCTCCTCCCCTCCCCACTCCCCAAGCCTAATGCTGCTAAAGGAGCACAATTTCTGAGGTTTCCAATATGCTACTTCAGTGGAGAAGAAATGAGGGTATCTTAGGAAATGTGTAAACAATTTATAAAAGACTCCTTCAGTCCCATCACATGGAGGAGTGTTGGAATAAATATCCATCACGACTGCCCTGGAGCTCTGTGGGAGAACTAGGGTCCTCAGTTTGTGAGAGAAATGGGGCCCCAGGAATCCTTCCATTTCCCAGGAATAGAAAGTGAGCTGAGGCAACAGACCATGCCAGCCTCTCCCCGTTTCTTATTTTGTTTGGAGGTTGGGGTAGTCCTATGTTTGTCCACGGTGAAGAGAGCCTGTTCGTGGAGCCACTCAGTGGAGACAATAAGTCTGAAGTGCTTCTGTCTAAGGCCTGGGGATTCTACCCATCCTTGGGAGGTAGCTGTGTTAGCCATTTCTTACAAAAGGGTTAAGGGAAGTCATGTTTAATATTCTCAGAGGTATATGGATGCTGATTTCAAAGGGATTTAGGTCATTCCAGCTATTTGCTTCCAGCGCCAGACTGTGTCTGTCACCTTGGGGCCAGCCTAGCTGTGTGTATGGGAAGGCTCATCACCAAGGGTTGGTCACGATGGGACGAATGTTTTTGGCCATAGCCATTCGTAAAGAACATCTACTAAGGCAGGGAGGGGCTGAGATCTGCATAAGTGAAGGAAGCACCTAAACAGATGAAATTGCAGATTGTTTGAAATACTGAAGAATTGAAGAAGGGCAAGTCATTCCAAAGGGTCTCTGAAATGGTGGCTCTCTGGGAACACTGCGCATCAAAAAAGATCCGGCGACTTTTGTGTTTGGCTTTAGCCAATGAAAATTAACCTTTTGGATCATCACCAAATGTTTAAGGTTGGCACAAGCTCTGGAAAAGGAAAGACGCCCGCTGACTTTTTCACACAAGATCTGCAAGCTTCTGGTCCTTAGGGGATCAATACTGAAAGTGGCTTAAATACATCTCAGTTTGGCCTTCTGACGGTGAACGTGCAAAAATCCTAGTGTACTTATAGCCTCTTGGAATTAATTTGGGCTTCCCACCTGCCACACTTTGTGACATAGTTTCATGGATTAAAAATGTGGTATTTGGGAAGAACACTTTGTTAGAGATGAAAGGTACCTTCAGACAACACCTGTCACTATCCTACCCCTCCTGTTTTCTCAAACAATGCCATTTACACCATCTTTTCTGAAAACCCATAGATTGTAGACCTTTTCCTTACATCCTGGAAAGAGCTACAAACAAAGATTTGGAGGAGGTTTCAAAGAAAGGACTGTGAAATGACTTAATAAACATGAGAAAGAGGCCCAGTAGTTAGGTAAAGGAGGAGTGGTGGGATACCCCACTGGCATGGTTCCAAGAGGCCACTAATCCATGAAACTTATTTCTGGTCTGCCTTACTTGAGCCAATCTGGTCTCCATATCCTAAAGTCAGAGCAATAGTATGATTGGAGGCAGTGAGTAGCAGGACTGGTCTGAAGAATTCTAAGACTTGATCAAATGCTTCACCTTTTCTTCAAACTCTACCACGTTCACTGCCTGGCATAAAATTCAATCTTAAGAGCTGGAAGGGATCCTGGAGTCCAACCCCTCCCTGAAGCAGGAATATCTTTTAGGTGTTGGGCCTGTGGACTCATCCTAATTTACAAGGCTGTTCTAGGAATACTGAGAGGGAACCACAATAGGCGGACCTCACTCACACAAGGAAGAGGAATGGCACATCACATCAATGCCGAGATGCGATACTGAGCAGGGCGGGGTGGGCACTGAAGTTCAAAAAACAACAATCGACAGCTTTATAGCTTGGCGGACTGCAGACAAACACAACACACACGGCACTACGGCATTTGTTCACTGGCGCACAGAATAGATTCCCCAGTCTGGTCCCCTTCCTCCAATCGTATCTTCCCTCCTTTCACTGGGCATGGGGACCATTACTGGATGAAGGGCATCCGCTCCTTGTTGTCACTGTCTCCCTCGTGGTCCTCCTCCTCTTCTCCAGCCTCACTCGTTTCTGTGCTGTCATTGGCCATCTGCAATCAGAAAAATAAACGGTATGGGGGAGGCTCTGGGTCATCTGTGATAGACCCTCGAACTTCCCTGGCTTCTTAGGTCTAGCCTAACTTATGGCAGGCAGTCTCAGTTTTGGACTGGTTCCCTCCTAAGTCAGTCAATAAGCACTTTTTAAGTACTTTCTATATGCCAGACCCTGTGCTAAGCCCTGGGGATACAAAGAAACCTGGCCTCAAGAAGCTCACAGTCTAATGGGGGAGACAACATGAAAACAACTACGTACATACAAAACAGAGAGAGTAGATGGAAGGTAATCTCAGAGGAAAGACACTAATAATTGGGCATGGTGGGGGGGGTAGGTGAGAGTGTGACCAGGAAAGGGAGATTTGAGCTGAGTCTTAAAGGAAGCCAGTGAAGCCTGGCTTTCCCTAGCAACAGGGAAATTTGGAAGATGGTAAGATTTCAGGCGAAAGGGAAGGAGTTCTGCTTTGGATATGTTAAGTTTGAGACAGCTCTTGCCTAACACCCATTTTTTCCTCCCCTATGTTTGTGCAGTGGGGTTTTCCCCTGACCAATCCCAGAGTCTTTGCCTATATCAGAGAGGGAAAACCAATCTGAATGAGAATCTTTCCTCCTAGATGCTCTGATGTAGAATTCTGGAGAGATCCAGCTCTGGACCAGGAGTTGGGAGATGCAGGGAGACCCCTCTTTGTTACCTTCTCTAAGTGGTCATCCAGCCTTAGCTTGAAAACCTCCAGTGACAGGCTCCTGAAGCAGCCCCTTCCTTCAGGACGGCTCTAATTGTTAGGACATTTTCCCTTACATGGAGCAGAAATTTGTCTCTTTGCAAGTTCCTCCTCTTATTCGTAGTCCTGCTCCCAGGGACCAATCAATACAAGGTGCCCCCAAGTGTGCCCTGTATTGCACCAACCTATTTTTTTTGGAAGTAGTATTTTATTTTTTCCAATTACATGTGAAGTTAGTTTTCAACATTCATTTTTCATAAAATTTTGAGTTTCAAATTTTTTCTCTCTCTCTCCCTCCTGCTCCCCCTCCCCAAGAAAGCAAGCAATGTGATATAGGTCATATATGTGCAAGCACGTAAACATATTTCCAAATTAGTCACGTTGTGAAAGAAGAAACAGAACAAAAGGGAAAAGCCATGAAAACCAAAAACCAAAAAATGAAAAAAAAAGTGAAAATAGTACTCTTTGATCTACATTCAGACATAGTTCTTTCTCTAGATGTGGATAGCATTTTCCATCTCGAGTCTTTTGGAATCGTCTTGAATCATTGTATTGCTGAGAAGAGCTAAGTCAATAACATTGCACAATGTTGCTGTTATCGTGTACAACGTTTTCCTGGTTCACTTCACTTCGCATCAGTCCATACATGTCTTTACAGGTTTTCTGAAGTCAGCCTGCTCATCATTTCTTATAGCACAATAGTACTCCATTACATTCATATACCACAACTTGTTTAGCCATTCCCCAATTGATGGGCATCTTCTCAATTTCCAATTCTTTGCCACCACAAAAAGAGCTGCTATGAATATTTTTACGTATGTGGGTCCTTTTTCCTTTTTTAAGATCTCTTTGGGATATAGACCTGGTAGAGCTATTGCTGGGTCGGAGGGTGTACACAGTTTGACTGTCCTTTGGGCGTAGTTCCAAACTGCTCTCCAGAATAGTGCCCCAACCTATTTTAATGCTTAACACTGCACTAATATTTTTGGGATGCCCTGTTTAAGGCTGATCCTGGCTCTTATTAGCTGTTTGATCACAGGCAAGACTATTTGCTTCTTTGAACCACAGTATTGCTATTTATAAAATGGGTTGATCCTTGGTTCATAGAAAACGTAAGATTTAGGGCTGTATAAGAACTTTAGGGGGAGTGACTTGGTCAAGGTCAAGCTAATAAGTAGCTAAACTGGGATCCAAACCCAGGCCTCCTGATTCTCAGTCTATTGTTCTATTTTGGGATTAAACGAAGCTCTTTCTACTATGTTCATTCATCAAGCCATCATTCATTAATCTCCCCTAGATGATGATAAAGTGGTGGTGGTGGGGGGTTCAAATCTAGGGCTTTTGCCTCCCAGCCCCTGCCAAACTCATACTTCTACGGAACCTTTTAGGCCTAGCATGGTGCTGGCTAGACACAGAGAAAGTGCTTAATTAATGTTCGCTGGGTCATGGATTAATGAATGCATCTAGATTCAGCTATCTGAGGGCCACTTTCAATTGCCCTGGGATTTTCTGCCTACCTAGGTCCTGACTTAGGCAATGTGGTCAGGGTACATTCTCCCTGGCTGGCTGCTTCCCTTTCTATGCCAGGCCCAACAGTCTCTAAACAGTAAAGGTAATATAATCACACAGATGTGCTGTGGCCAAGAAGCTGTTAGGGTCTCCATCACTGGTGGTGTCCAGACAGGAGCTGACCAGCTACTTTGGGGGAACGTTATGGAGTGGATGTCTGCTGAGCTACAGAACAAACCAGACTGCCTCTGGGGTCTCTCCTCACCAAGGATTCACTAAGGTTCTCTCTCTCCAGGTCTGACTTACTATGTTCTAAGGTCCCATCCAATTCTGACATTCTACATTTTAAGGCCCTGCCCTACTCTAGCACCCTCTCTCTATTTTCAGTTCATCCTATATATAATTTATTTATACATGGTGGTTTGCTTGTTTTAGACCGTGAGCTCCTTGAGAACAGGGACTGTCTTTTGCCTTTCTTTGTACGTCCAAACACTTAGCTCAATGCCTGGCACATAAGTAGGCACTTAACAAATGTTTGACTCACTGACATCCTATTCTGTGGCCTTAGAATGTTCTTCCTAGCTCTGGCATTAAATATAATAAGGGCCCCTTAAGTTCTGACATTCTAGGCTTCTGCTACCACTCCTTCTTCTGTCTCTGCTTCCTCCCTTACCCTGCTAATGAGGCATGTCTTACTCTGGTTTGGGTCTGAAAAAAATAGCAGCCTGTAATGGCAAGAATACAGAATTGGGAATCAGAGGAATGACAGCTTTGGATCCTCAGATAAGTCATATTCCTTCTACTAAAACGTTTATAAGGTCCCCTCTAGTCATAAATCCTGTGACCCTCGGGAAGAAGCCTGGGGTGGCTACCACAAAGGCTAAAGTTAGGCCTGGGGATTTTCCATACAGGCAGAGGCTGGGGTCTTCCAGGGCTCTCCTCTAAGCACTGGGGAGAACCTTCTACCCTCCCCGATGCTTTGTTCCTCATCCTGGGTCTGAGGGACTCAGTCTTTCTCTGGGAAGGAAGAGACAGATCAAGTAGCCCCCATTAGGGGCGCCCACCTCTGTTAAAAACAAGCAATAATAACTCATTTTATTTTTTCTGGCTAGGCAATGGAGTTAAGTGACTTGCCCCCAGGGTCACACAGCTAAGTAAGTGTTTTGTGTCTGAGGCCGGATTTGAACTCAGGTCCTCCTGACTCCAAGGGCCAGTGCTCTATCCACTGCGCCACATAGCGGCCCCCCTTCTCACAGCTCTTAAGTGAGGCAGAACAAACATTTTTGGTAACAGTTTCATAGGGGACAAAACTCCAGTTCAGAAAAGAAGACTGACTTTGCCAAGGTCAAGTTACATGGTTGAAAGTGGCATGTTTCTTGACTCCAAGTTCCATGTCCCATTCACTGTGATTGCACTTCTCCATCTCCAAAGCTAAGGGACAATGGGATGTGTGAGGAGAAGCCTACAGGGAGCCCTAAGAGAAGACAATGAAGAAGACGGGACAGAAATAGTACTCATGCCCCGAGATGTTCCTATATCCTATAAATGCAGGTCATGTGTAATAGACAAATAAATGAATATGAGGTTTGAACTCTGGGAGGTTAAAATGACTTCACAGGCATTACAGACACTTGGTAGGATGGGATTCATAACTGAAACATGGTCAAGAAGGAAACGAGTTTACCTTTTATTCAAGAAGGTATTAGTCAGTCAGCTAACATTTATTAAGCACTTACTATGAGCCGGTCACTGTGCTGAGCAATGGGGATATAAAGAAAAGCAAAAGACAATCCCTGCCCTCAAGGAGGTCACCACACAGGGGAGACAGAAAGGAAACAATTAGGTACAAACAAGATCTACATAAGATAAATTGGAAATAATTAACAGAGGGAAGACATTAGCATTGAGGAGGATCAGGAAAGACTTCTTGCAGAAGATGGGACATTTGCTAATACTTGAAGGAAGCCAGGAATGCTAGGATGTGGAGATGAGGGAAAGAGCTCCAGGCTTGGGGGACGGCCAGAGTAAATGTCTGGAGTCGGGAGGAGTGTCTAGTGAGAGGAACATTAAAAAGCTCAGTGTTGCTGTATCAGAAAGTACAGGGAGGTGGGAGCAGTATGTAAGGTATAAGAAGACTGGAAAGGTGTGTGTGTGTGTCTGTGTGTGTGTGTGTGTGTGTGTGTGTGGGCACCTTAGTCATGGATACGGATAGAAGAGGTGAGGAAGTAGCACCGACTGATAAGATACATACTCAGTATGGGTATCTAAAAACCTGAGGATTGGGAGGAGGCACGGTGGACAGCATTTGGATGAAGAAAAAAGGGAGGAGAAACAGATGCAGCATTGTGATGGTAACACATTATAGACTACTGGGTCAAAAGGAGAAGATGGACAATCAGTTCCTAATGCAGATCACATAGCTGGTGTTGAGGTAAAACCAAAAACAATAGTGATGGAGGTTTTTAACTCTACTGATACCTGCTGGAGCCTACTCTCTGACAAAAGTGGTTGACACATTCTTTATCTGCCTTGCTGATAATTTTCATCTTCAAAAAGTATAAGAAGCAATAAGGACAACTACTGTTCTGGACCTGCTTCTGACAGCAGGGAGAAATCAACGGTGAAATGGTGCCAATCTTGGGAAGGCAGTAACCCCATCATCTTAGAGTTGTTTGTGATCTACAAGGAGGGAAACACTGGACATTACTTTGTGCTTATCCTGGAACTTAGACAAGCAGATTTCAAAGAGTTCAGAAAAAGTAAAGGAAAGACCTCATGGCCTAAGAGAGTCTCACAAAAATGAAATTCTGATGATAAGGAAGAAGAAAATTGAACCAAGAAGTCTTCATAGAGAGCTTTCTAATTTACCAATTTCATACTGCCCCAGGCACTCACTAGCTATGGGACTTGGCCTCTCTGTGCCTTGGTTTCTTCATCTATAAAAATGGGGCTAATAATACTTCACAGGGTTTTTGTGAGGATGAAATGAAACGTGCTTTTCAAATCTTAAAGTGCTATATAAATGCTACCTAGCATAGCTACTTTGTTAAGGATACAAAAGATGAAAAGAAAGGCATGAAACCAAGGATGGCCACAAAATATTGGCCCAAAAGCAGTTCAAACAAAAAACGTGTGGGAGTTGTAGCAGACTCCAAGTTCGATCTGAGTCAAATGGACGATGCAGGAGTAAAAACAGCTAATGTGATCTCGGACTTTAGGAAGGCAAAGTGTTCCCTTTATACAAGGGAATAATCCCATTGTACTCTGCCCAGATTGGGCCCCATCAGGTGTCTAGTTCTAGGTGTAACATTTTAAGAAGGATATTGATAAACTAGAGTAAGGAAGTTCAGAGAAGGGCAATCTGCTTGGAGAGGGGGACTGAGACCATTTCAGGTGCGAACTGGTTAAAAAAATGACGACCCTTATTCTGGAGACGAGATGACTTTGGGGGACATGGCCATATGCAAGAGAGAGGAGACTTGGTCTGGTTTGGCCCCAAAGGCCTAACTTGGAGCAGTGGAGAGGAGGTTATGGGGAGGCAGAGAGGGAAGAATTTCCTAACCACTGGAGCTGTCCAAAAGTGGAATGGGCTGCCTCTTGAGGCAGTAAATTCTCTGTCACTGGAAGTGTTAGAGGAGAGGCTGGGTGACCATGTGCTGGCGAGCAGCTCCACCCATTGTGAAGCATCATCTTAATAACCTCGGGTGTCCCTTCCAACTCTGGGATGCCACGACATACAAACTTTAATATTCTAAAGAATGCTTTACAGAGTAATGAGGAACTGTGAAAGTGGGGGTAGTTGTTTCTACAAATAGTAGTTGATGAGGCATCTTGGCACTGACTGAAAATCACCCAATATTAGATCTAGAAGGAAGATCATAGAAAATTAGCCTGCTCATTTCAAAGAGGTGGAAAATGAGGCCGGACGAGTCATTTCTTTAGGTCACACAGTGAGTTGATAGCAAGACAGAGCCTTAAAACCCAGTCTCCTGACACCCAGAAGTCTTCTCTCCACTGCATTCAGATGCCTCTCCTCAGTTTCACCATTTACGGGCAATAAGATTTCTGAGAATGTTCCAAGAACTGGCAGGGCTCCCTGAAGTGGCTTGCTTCCCATAAATAAACAGAAATGGATAGGATAGTTTTACCCTGATTATAGACATTCAATACAAACAATACAGAAATTCAATAGCAGCCACTTGGAGGCAGATGCTCATTTTGTTTGTTAAGTTATAGAACTTGGCAGTCTTCACCAGGCAAGAAAGAAAAACAATCTAGGACTTATAGTAGGCCTTGGAATAAAGGATGACCATTGATCTTGAATGATCTCTACCAAGCCCCCTGATTCAATCACTCATTCGTTCCTTTTTTCAGCAAGTACTTTTATGTGAGAAAACACATTAAATGAGGCTCTTATGGAGCTCACAATATGAACAATATTACAAAAAAAGCATAATAGAGAGGTAAAACAAAGGGTGATGATGTCCCCCTTCTGGGGACAGAAGGCTGGTGGCAGGTGAGATCATTACTGACTATGAGGGATCAGGGAAGGCTTCCTGGAAGAGGAAGCGGCTGAGACGGGTTTCAAAGGAAGGACGAGAATTAAAAAGGCAAAGAGTGAAGGACAACATTACAGGCATAGGGAAAAAGACTCGATATTGTCTCTTTGTACTTTGGAGCACTGACCCTGGAAGTTGGTGAGAGGATCCAGAAGGGACAATGGCTTCGCGTCAAAGGCACAGGCTGTGTGACAGCATCCCCATATTATGTAGAGTGGCCAGGTTCATAGACTTATTAGAATAAATTGCAGATTTCTTGAGGGCAGGGACCTTGCCTCAACTGTCCTATCCAGGGTGGATTGGTGGTGCAGCATAAAGAAAAAGCACTGGACCTAAAGCATGCAACTCTGACCAAGTCACTTCATGTGGGCCTCAGTCTCCTTAAATGTAAAATGGTGATAATCATAGTAGGATAACTTAGCTCACAGAGGCGTTGGAAGAAAAGAGCTTTGTAACACTTAAAGTAGAGGTATGATGGGACAGTGGAAAGAGTACTGGTTTTGGAGCCAGAGAGCCTGAGTAGAAACCCTGCTTCTGCCCTTAATACTTGGGTGACCTCAGACAAGCTGCTCACACTCCCTGGGTTTGGATTCCTCTTTGGTAAAAGGAGAGGACTTAACTAGATGACTTATAAGGACACTGCCAGTTCTAGTCAATATGAATTTAATAAGCACCTACTGTGTGCCAGGTACTACGCTAAGTGCTGGGAATACAAAGAGAGGCAAAAACCAGTCCCTGCTCTTAAGGAACTCACGGTTTAAGGGGAGAGAGATGGCCCAGGATGCAGTGGGAGACGTTGGCCGTTTTGAGCTAAGGTCTTTCCCAGGTCTCAGTTTATCTGAAACAACACTCATGGGTCTGAATGAGATTGCTAAAGGAGGGAGTTTGTAGAAATGAGGGGAAAGAAGCATATTGCAGACAGGTTATACCTCCAGACCTACCAATCAAAGGACACTGTTTTTTCTCATTAGGAAGTGGGATCAGGTAATAGAATTTGCCCATAACTTATGTTTGCACACTCAGTGCTCCATACTCACCAAGGGAGTCGGGGCCTTTTCTACATCCAAAATTAATTTTCCTATGTTGCCCCTGTCATGAATTCTCTGCATGGCCTCCTTCACCTGTGAGAAACGGACAGAAAGATATGGTCATGAAGCATAACTCATAACCCAAGGGAAGAAGGGATTGGAAATGATTCATTAATGCACCCACCAAACATCTGTTTAGTGCCCACTTTGTCCAGGGCACTGTGTTTAGTTAGCATGGTTGAGCATGGGCAGATGCAGAGATGAATAAAACCTAACATACAGTCAAGGAGGGGCTTGAATGATTCAATTTATTTCAATTAAATGAATACTAATTGAGCATCTCTTATGTGCAAAACACTATGCTTAGTAATGGCAGATAAAAAGCAGATAAGACATCAAATCTGTGCTCCGGAAGCTCACAGTTCAGATGGAGGGCGGGGGTGGCGGGGGTGGGGGGGTGAGACACAGATTACTCTAATACACAATAATAGGTGATAAGTTCCCAGAAGGCAGCACACAGAAAACTACAATACAATTAGAATGGGATAAATGCATAAGAAGAATTAAAAGTGGCTATGACCAGCTGAAGGCCTCAAACTCCAAAGTCAGCGAACTATTTTCCCCTCACTTATTGCATACTTCACACTAAGGTGATTGTGATTAAGGAACTTGTTAGGTGATGAGAAGCACTTTTTATTGAAATGAGAAAACTCCCTCTGCCCTTCTCTACTTACCTGTTTTCTTCCAGCTGAAGCTATAGGTCTTTTCACCCTCTCCCCACACAGCCCCTCCCTTCTGATCCCAGCCCCATACTGGGCTGACTTGTTGGGAATGAGAATAATAAGCAGGGAATCATAAAAGTATAACTGATCAAGTACTTGGGGAGGTTTCTTTTATTAACTTTACTCTAGATTTAGAGGGCATTTCACAAGCAACTGCAAAGAAAAGGAAATCCCTTCTGGTTCATAAGCACCTCTTCTTTTAAGAGGAGCATGTGATATGTGATGCATATGATATGATTCACAACTACACCCACGTCCCGTTTTCTCTGATTAACCACTGAAACAGTTGGGTAAATGAACAAATATCACAATCATTTTCTTTTTGCCACATTAAACTCTTAGTGATTTCTTCCCCCCTTTCAGACAATCATTTAAAGAAAACCTACCTTGCCAAGAACTTCCCCCCAACAATGATATAAATTCTACTTGGAAGTGTAAAGATTATTTTTTCTTATTTAGAACAAAAGAGAGGTACTTAGCAAATAGAAATACGTAATTGCCTTACCCTGACTTCCTGTAAATCAATAATAGTGCTGCCTGTTCCCAAGTAGCGTACATTGACTTGGTTAGAAATTGTTTTATCCCTAAAACCCACTGAGTACTAGGTGACTCAGTGAATAGAGAGCACTGAACCTGGAGTCAGGAAGATTTGAATTCAAATGTGACCTTGGATACTTCCTAACAGCGTGACCTTGGGCAAGTCACTAAAATGCTCTCTCCCTCACTTTCCTCCACTGTAAAATGGGGACAATAATAGTATTTCCCTCTCAGGGTTGTTGTGAGGATCAAATGAGATAATATTTGTAAAGCACTTAACATAGTGGCTGACGTAAATAAATGCTTGATGGCTGGACTTAACATTTGCGTAATATTTTAATGTTTGCAAAATGCTTTTTACATGCTTACAAAGGACATGCCAACCAATTGCTCTATGGTTCAACTTACCAATCCTGACTTTCTGGGCCAAAACACTCTTTCCTGGTCACCTTCCTCCCTCACCCTCAATATGTGTTTTTTCCCCTACCGGTATGTAAAGTAAGCTCTTTGAGGGCAGAGACTGCCTTGTTTTTAGGTAATTAATTATATCTCTTTCACTTTGCACAGTGCCTGGCACTTAACAGTGATTAAAGTAGAAAAACTGATTCCTTAGGTACTATACCAAAGGTTTCTTTCATCCTATGCTCTCCATAGGACTATGTACTCTGATATCTCTGTGATTTTAATTGTAAAGCTATTTGTATTAGAATATGAAAACATACCTCTCTCTTTCTCTCTAACATCTAGCACTTATACAGTGCTTCAAGGTTTGTAAAACACTATATGTTATCTCATGACCATCCTGTGAAGTAGGTGCTATTATTTCTCCAATTTTACAGATAAGGAAACTGAGGCAGACATAGGTTAAATGACTTACCCAGGGTTGCACAGCTAATAAGTGCCTGAGGCTGCATTTAAATTCAGGTCTTCATGACTTCAGGTCCAGTGCATTACCTACTATACCACTTAGCTGTCTCTCACTAGGATTATTCACCATTAACTTTGTTTTTGTTAAAATACCCTAATGGTCTTTTATTTTTCATTAACCTATGATTAAGTAAGGCCTCTCTGTACTCAAACTATAGGTCCAAAATATAATAGTCTTCCTAATGTTCTCCATTTCTCTGGGACAGTGGGTAGAACCCAGGCTCAAGGTCTATGAAAACAAAGAGTTAACTATAAAGTAAAACTGAAGGGTGGTTTCTGACTCCCTCAATTCCACAGGGTATAAAGCTTGGAAACTAGGAAAAATGACAAGAACTTCATAGCACACAGGAGGAGAAAAATGACCACTCTTAGGTATGGGAGTGCCAGGCATTTCCCTCTTGGGGCCACTGTCCTCTTGTGGATGTGACTCCTAAGTGTAGAACTTAGGTCAGTGGAATGAGCAGTCCGGTTGAAATGAGACATGAGATGGGACTAGAGGACATGTGCACTACTGAAAATGCTTGGGGTGGTAGGGTGGAAGGGGATCTAGAAATTACGTGCTTGTATCTTACTGGGAGACCGAACTCCCAGCAATTACACCCCAAAATGTTATTCCAATAAATTTGGCTTTGGATATGTAAGTTTTGCATATGGGGTCATCTTTTACTTTTCCAATGTGGCCACTTACAGCACAAAATCAACCTTTTAGAAAGTATTTGCTGATCAATAGTAAGGAAAATGGACGAGTGCCTAGCCACCCAATAGAACCTCAAATAAAACTGATTTGATGCCCATTTGCATCTGGTTGTTATAAGTATAAAAAAAAAAAACAAAAAAACAAAACCTGCAGCTAATTTGAACCTAGATGAGATCATTACCGTGCAATCTGGATTAGGGAGTACAAATTGGACATGTGTGGTGTTTGTTCAGTCACATCCAATTCTTTGTGATGCTGTAGACCATAGTCCACCAATATTGTCCATGGACTTTTCTTGGCAAGGATACTGGAGTCATTTGCCATTTCTTCCTCCAGTAATCTGGACATACATGGGCAAAAATGTTTCTTATGTGCTCAATGCCCATCTGAGATTTGTATATATTAAAAGTCAACAAATCAGTGATGAACAACTGGATGGCCAATAGCGATGGCATGTAGTCACATGGTATAAGGAGAAACTCCTTGTATTGGGACTAAGGAGCCATGGGTTCTAGGCCTATCTCTGTTATTAACTTGCCGTGTGACATTGGGTAGGTCATTTTCCAAATCTAGGCTTACAATTCCTCCGGTGCAAAGGGCGGCTAATATTTTTGCTCCCTATATCACAGACCTATCAAGAGAAAAGTACTTTGTAAACCTTAAAGTGCTATAAAAATATGAGTTACATGATTATAACCATAGAGAGAGAAGAGGAAACATGTCCCAATCAATAGATCAGACCAGGAGAGGTCATTTTGATGTATGATTTTCCTAGGAGATCACAGGAGACTGATAAAAACTTTCTATTGCACTGTAAGGTTCTTATCCTATAAAGCAGGAAGTGTGAGTAATATCATTACTGTTTCAGAGGAGGAAACTGAGGCTCAGCAAGGGAAAGGAATCTGCCCAATGTCGAATGGCAAGTTAGTGACAAAGCGGAGGTAGACCCTGGGTCTTCTGACCCCAAATCTGGCGAGTTTCTCCATTCCATTAGACTGCTCTGTTTTCTCTTCTGCAAACTGATACTAAAGTTCTTTCCCTTGCCTAACTCACAGAACTAGTGCAAATACCAGCTTCCTGGCTCACGTGTGCTAGGTGATGAATAGAAAAAACAGCTGATGCTATTTAAGAGCCTGAATTGGTTTAAGAATTTCTCTGGAACAGCAGGGAAACTCCAGGACCTGTGAGAAAGGACTGCAGAGGTTGCTGAGGGTCAGGACTTCAGGCTGGGTAAGTATATCGGTACAGCTCCCTCAGTCCCCAACACAGGAAATTAGCTTTTCATTGAGTTTTCTCTTGTCACAGTTTGATAAAACAATGCTTACAGGGCACAAGCCAACATGGCCACTGGACAAGCATTTGCGCTAGGCACCCCAGGTTTGGTTTTTAATGAAAAGATATCATTCCATATTTCACGGTGAGCCCATACTGTTAATGCCAATTTTTCTGGGAGCTCGTGCCCAAGCATGGATCTTCCTTTCCTGAACACGAGAGTGACTGGAGACTTTAATGCTGTCTTCTATACCCCAAGCAAGCTTAAAAGTCTCCTCTATTCAATTTATAAACTGTTATATAAGTGATAAATACTTGAAACCCATCTTGTGCCTGAAGAAATCAGATTGCAAAGATGAGGCAATTTTGAAAAGTGAAAAGAACTCTCAGATTTTTCCAATAACTCCAGCCTACATTGATTTCCTTCTTTTTTGACATCTCCTTCTGCTTGCTAAGGCAAAACCCTCTGCATGCACATCCTATCCCTTCCTGTCATCTCTGGCAGATTGTGCCCTCTATTGTCCCTGCTTTCTCTAATCTTCAATCTCTCCTTATCTACTGGCTCCTTCTCTGCTGCCTACAAAGATGCCCATTTCTCCCTCATTCTTTAAAACCCTCACTTTATCCCACTCTCCCTGCTAGCTATTGTCCCATATCTCCACTCCCCTTCTCCATTAAATCTCCTTTCTTTTCCTGAGGAGAGGCATTCAAACACTTGAAGCAAAGGTCATGCTCCCCTTTGCCTCCACGTCTTCTTGTCAAGCATACCAACCTCCCAGTCAGCCAGGCTCAGGCAACCCAGTTGTCATCCTCAAGTCCGCATTCTTTCTCACCCCCATATCCTAGTTGGCCAAATCCTGTCGATTCTCCCTTTGCAACATTTCTCATGTACACCCCATTCTCTCCTCTGACACTGTCACCACCTTTATGCAGGCTATTAACACTTCACACCTGGACAATAGCCCTCTGCTTGGTGGCCCTGCCTCAAGTCTCTCCCCACTTCAGTTCACCCTCTGATCAACTGTCAAATTGATATTCCCAATGAACAGGTAACATTCCCTCCTCCTCCATTCAATAAACCCCAGGGGCTCCCATTACCTCCAGGATCAAATATAAAGGCCCCTATTTGGAGTTTAAAGCCCTTTATAAAATAGCCCTTCCTCCTTTTCCAGTTCTTACAATTTCTTCTCTCTACCCTCCTCCAACCCCCAAATTCTGTAATTCAATGACACTGGCTTCCTTGCTTTTCCTCACACAAGATCTTCATCTCACAACTCCGCATTTTCACTGGCTGTCCCCCATGCCTAGATTTCTTTTCCCCCTTGTCTCCACCTCCTGGCTTCCCTTCAAGTTCCAGCTAAAATTCCATCTTCTACAACAAGTTTTTCTGGATACCCTTTAATGCTAATGCCTCCTTGCTGATTATTTCCAATTTCTCTCTCTCTCTCTCTCTCTCTCTCTCTCTCTCACACACACACACACACACACACACAATTTTGTACACAGTTGCTTGCATGTTGTCCCTCTTAACAGACTTTGAGCTTCTTGACGGCAGGGACTGTATTTGGGCTTTTCTTTGTATCCCCAGTACTTAGCACAGTGCCTGCACAGAGCAGGAGCTCAATAAATGCTTGTTGATTTCTCTTCTTAAGGCTAAACATCTCAAGTTCCTTCAACCGACCCTTTGATGGCAGCTTCTACAGGCCCATCACCATGCAAGGTCATAGAATCATAGGAAGAGAATTAGACAGGGCCTCCAAGGCCATGTAGCCCAACCCTCTCATGCTCCAGATGAGGAGGCTAAGTCCTAAAGAGGGTGAATGACTTGGCCCAGGGGGCACGGCAGGTGGGGTCCCAGGTCTCCGACTGCAGAGGTGCTGCCTCTGCCCCTACATGTGCTGCTTCCATCACCATCCTCTGTATTTGCCAATGTCCTTCCTAAAATGCACAGCCCAGAACCCAAAACCTGAATGTAGTATTTCAGAGGTGGTCTGACCGAGATAGCCTTAGATGGGACATAAGGAAAGCATTTTGTCCAAATCCCCAGTTTTACAGATGAGAAAACTGAGGCCCAGAGAGTGGAAGCTGACTTGGCCACAGTCACACAGTAAGTAAGGGAGCCGGCACTTCTTGCATAAGGTCAGGTCTGGCTCTGCCTCCTTTGGAGAACAGTTTCTGACCTTTATAAGGCTTTCATCCAGGGCATAGTACATGCCCTGCCATATCAGATCAGCCTGGATGCTTGATAATTTTAACAGTGTGGTACTCCTTCCACTATCATAGGTCCTAATCCTCTATGCCTCAGTCTTTGTGAGTTGCTTTGACCAAAACAATTCATTCCCTGGTACCCAATCTTCTGGTGATAAGCATCACACTTAGCCAAATGTATTCTGGGATGAGAGACAGAGTGTGTCTTCTGGCCCACAGTGAACATTTTCCCATCTGCCAGAGCTGGCATCCTGCTAGTTGAGCCTTGGAGGACCCAAGGTTATTTTCACACCTCCAGAAGGAACTGGAGGAGGGTGTTAGTTGAGGTGCAATGTATATGATGCTGTCTAAACAGGATTTATGAAAAAATATGCCCCTGATCGTGGTGAGATTCTTTCTTCAAATTGATTAGTTTGGTTTGCTGATTACTTGAGTTAAGGATGCAAGACTAGCTTGTAGGAGCCAGAAAGACATACTGAGGGAGCATAGCTGGTATAGAGTCTTATCAGCACTGAGGAGAAGGCAAGGAGAAGACAGCACTTGGTTCCTATGGTACCAAGGACAGATAGTTTCTTCCTTATCTAGGCTGTTCTACTGCTCTACTTTCCTATTGTTTGGATGGTAATTTGGATAATGACTTTGGATGATGGATTAATTTGGATGGTTACTGCTTTAGAGTATATTTTGAGGCCTCAGAGTGTGACTCTCCCTTTATTTTTTTGTTTCTTAAGATTTCCCTTATGATTTCAAATGAATTCATTAATATTCTGTCTAGCTCTATAAAGTATCCTTCTTGGCAGGCTGAGTGGTATAATACAAAAATAGGAAATTAGTTTAGATAGTATAATGACTTTTATTATATTGATGTAATTCAGTCTTGATGATTGACTTTCCCTACAGTTGTTTATGTTGTTCTTTATTTAAGGAGTGAATTTTAATTGTATCTATATAGGTCTTGTGTGTGCCTTGTTGGAGTGACAGGCAATTTGTAGTTGTTTTGAATGGGATATCCCTGTTTGCAACTCCTGACTTTTGCTATTGTTCAGGAAGACCTGAGTTCAAATCTGACCTCAGACACTGATTACCTGTGTGACCCTGGGCAAGTCATTTCACTTATGTTTGCCTTAATTTCTTCAGCTATAAAATGGGGATAATAATACCACCTACCTCCCAGAGTTATCATGAGGATCAAATGAGATAATAATTGTGAAACACTTAGTACAGGGCCTGGCACATAGTTAAGAGCTATATAAATGTTAGCTATTATTGTTATTATTATATTTATATATTTCTGGCTCTTAACCTGCTATCTCTCCTAGGATTCTAAGGGAGTAGGAATATAGTTTAGTAAAAAGAAAAATGAATTTGGAGTCAGGATCACTGGACTCAAATCCTGGCTTAATTCAACAATAGATATTTCAATTAAACATTTATTTCCTTAGAAATTCTGGGCTCAAGCAGGCTCATGTATCCTGAGGAGAAATGAGGTGGCAGGGGACTGGGGAAATGGCAGGATGTAAAAAGTCCTGGCTGGGTGCTAGAACACCTGCTTCCAGTCCTGGCCATGCCATTCCCTGTCTGATATTAGGCAAACCAGTGAGCCTCAGTCTCCTCATCTGTTAAAACAAGGGGAAGACCAGATGATGCTCTCCAAGTCTTTTTTTTCTCTCTTGGCATCTCCAGGTTTTCAACATCTGCCCAGCATCTTTGTAACTTTCTGTCATCTCGGTTGTTGTGACATAGTCAAAAGGATATTTGACCCCAAGTCAGAAAATGTGATTTCAGTCCCCATTTTGACTCTAATGACACAACTTTGAGCAGGTCATTTTGTCTCTATGGGCCTCATTTCTCTTGTCTGTAAAATTGGAGATAATAATAGCTATGCCTCACAGGGCTACTGTGAAGAAAGCACTTTGTACACTGAAAAGAGCTGTAGAAATGAAAATTATTTGAATTAATAAAAATAAAGATCCAAAGGCATCATTAAAATATCAGTATGTTAACCAGCATTCACACATCTGGCATTTACTTCTAAAGGCAGTCATCTTTTATCATTGAAGTCAAATCAGTCAGGTTCCCCACACTGGGCTAATGAGGCTTAATGCTGTTTGATCTTTGTCTAGGCTCTCATTAATGTTCAATAACTTTCAATTTCCTCTCCAAGGGTCTGAAGGGCATAGTCATTAGGGTACCAATGACATGGCTTCATAAGCAAAACAATGTCCTTCTGCTAAGAAGAAGGCACAGGCTTTCATGTCCTAAATATAAACATAACCAATTATCCTATGTATCATGCATGACTTATTGAAATGATAAATATAAGGCTTTTAAAAATCAGAAATGAGTAATGCTATAAGTAACGAGCAGATATACCAAAGTCATCCTTTGAATATTAGAGAATCATAGAACATTGAAGCTGGAAGGAACGGTCAAGATCATCTAGCCCAACCCACTAATTTTACAGAAGATGAGGAAACCACATCTGAAGAAGGATATTGATAAGTTAGAAAGCCACCAAAGGAGCACTACCAGGACGGCGAAGGAGTAATGAACTGAGCATGTTTAACCTGAAGAAGAGAAGGTTGGGGCTGGGGGGAGGGGGCATGACATCTCTCTCCAAGTATTTAAAGAGTTGTCAAGAAGCCCCAGGGGTTAGAACTGTAAGTTATGGGTTCAAGTTGCAGAGAGGCAGATTTAAAATCCTACAGTTAAGAAATTTGCTGGGACACATGACTGGGAAAGAGAAGAAAAGAGTTCACTTAAGCATTTATAATACAAGACTGTTCTGTTGGAGTGGCTCTCCTTGCCCAAAGCCATTGGTTTTGAATTGAACACATAACAATCACTGAATTTTGAGATTATGTTTTTATTATGGCCATCAGGAACTTGACCTGAACTGAAACCATTACCCAAAACAGGTGTGAATGATAATATAGTTCATCATCAAATTCTAAGGGACCAAAGAGGACACCTAACTTAATCCCTATCTCTTAAAGAGTCTGAAGGGCATAATCATTAGGGTACCAATGATATGGCTTCATAAGCAAAACACTGTCCTTCTGCTACAGTAGGTAGCAGTATGTCCTAAATATAAACACAACCAATAATCCTATGTAATATCCTTTATGAGCAGGAATCCTATCTCCAATATTCTTGACAAATGCTTGTCCAGAATCTGTTTGCACACCCACAACTCTAGAGAACTCACCATTTCACAAGACAGCCTCTTCCACTTTTGTATGGTTCAAATTGTTAGGAAATGTTTTCTTACAACAAAGCTAAGTCTTCTTGACAGCTTTCTTTGTTTAGCCAAGTCAATAAGCATTTATTAAGTGCTGACTATATACCCGCACCCATGTTAGGAGGTGAAGATACAAAGAAAGACAAAAACAATCCCTTGCCTTGAAGGAGCTCATATTCTGAAGGGAGAGACAATGTGTATATAAGTATGTACAAGATACATAAAAAGTAGATGGAAAGTCCAGGGTCTGCCTTCAGTGGGCTAAGTTGTCTTCATGATGCCCTTCCAAATGTCTAAAAACAAAGATCACGTCCCTCCCCTATCTCTTCTCCTGACTAAATATCACAAATTCCTTTAAGTGGTCTTCCTATGACAGGTGTCCAGTCCACCTGCCTTTCTCTCTACACATTCTACCTAGATAGCCTTCCTAAGATACGAGGTCCAGAATGGAGCACAACGCTTCAGATAGGGCCTGACCTAGGCACAAGCCAGCTGGAACATTTAGTCATCCAAGTTCCCAACCTGGGAATTATCCCTGACTCTTCAGTTTTCCTCCATATGAAGTCAGTTGCCAAGTCGACATCTGTGTCATCTGTCTCCTCTCCCTTTTAAACCAGAACCATTCTAGTCCGGGCCTTCATGACTTCTCACAGAGACAATTGTCATATTCTCTTAACTGGACTCCCTCCATATAGTCTCTCTCCAATCTTGTTCATGTTCTAGACGGTTGCTAAAGTGATATTCCTAACTCAGATCTGACCATGACATTCCTCTGCTCAGGAGACTTCAGTGGGACCCCATTATCTATAGAAGATTAGATAAACCCTTGTGACATTCCAATCTCCTCACAATATGGCTCTAGTCTGTCCTTCCAGGCTGATTCCACATTTCTGCTCCTCATGAACTCTACCCTCTATAACAACTAACCTGCTTGCTGTTCCCTAGATACCGTAATCCATGCGTGCCTTTGAATAGGTCATTCCCCATTCCTAGGAGACTTTCTCTCCTTGCCTCTTGGAACACTGAGATCCCTTGAAAGCTGAGTTTGTGACACTTTGTTTAAGGGGGTTTTCCTGATAGCCCCAGTCACTGGTTCTTCTTTTGTATATATCCCCTCTAGTTTTTGATCCATGAATATCTAGCTCCTGGCCCCTCTCCCTACCTGGATGTAAGCTCTTGGAGAGCAAAGCCTGTTTCACATTTGTTTTTGTGTTCCAAGTGCCTAGAACAGTACCCAGCACATAGTAGTGGCATAACAAATGCTTAATGATTGATTGATTGCATATCGGCTCCCTTGCTCAGGACACTTGTCTTCTTTCCACTAAAGCAACCCAAGATTAAATTAGCCTTTCTGCCTGCCAAATCACTCTGCTGATTCATACTGAGCCACACTCCACAGAACTTGATCATCTCATTTACTGCACACCGTACCACACCCACAATACAGAGCGGGCAGAGATGATACTGATTTGCCTAACCCTAAACTAACCACCCAGAAGTATCATTTTCTAAAGCTGAATTAAAAACAGAATGAAAGGATTTAAAAAACAAATCCCAAACTCCCACAACCACTAGTGAATTAATTTGAATAAGAACAAAGGCTTATGCTTAAAATCACCGGATTGGAACAAAATAAAAATATGAAAGTATTCTCACAACCAAATTTAGCCAACATCTCCTTTAATTCACTGACAGTAATAAAAAGAACTTATAAAATTCATTCATTCACTAAATATCTATCAGGTGCCTGGGTTACACAGGTCACTGCCTTGCAAGGGTTACAAATGTCAGATAGAGTAAGGAACCACAGGATCAGACATTTTGAGTCGGGAGGGTCTTTAGAAGTCATCTAATCCAACATTTTATTGACAAGCAAACCCCCAGAGCAATGAAGTGACTTTCCTGGGATCACATAATTAGTTGGTGGCAGAGTTAGGATTGGAATCATAGTGGTGTACACAACCAAATCCTTAATAAAAATTGATTGAATATTGAATGAATGTATTGACAAACTCAGGACTTGATTCCTAAGTTCATTGTTCCTCTCCCTTAGAAACAAGTCTAATATAATGAATGCACTTAGTAGGCATTCAATGAGCATTTATTGAATGAATAAAGTAGTGAATGGGGACAGTCTTTCAGATACCAATAGAGATGCTCAGTTTCCCCCCTCTGTTCTCCCTGTGGGAGACTAATGAGGAAGTAGAATTCATATTTGCCTTCTGCATAAGCATCCAATTACTTGAATTCCTTCTGGTATATAAAAGAAGTCTCAGAATATTTTTTCACCCTTAATTAACTCTCCTCACCATCTCCATTCAATGGCCCAGGGGAGCTGGCAGGGGAATCAGCAGTATCTTACATGCAGACCCGATTTCTGTGGCGACAGATGGGTCATGTGTTACATGGGCTTGAGGCAGAATAGGAAGGTTACTTTGGCAACGCCAAAAAAAAAAAAAAGGACCTGCTCTTGCAGAGATTGACGTAGGATAATCACCTGCAAAAGTGAACCGGGCAGAAGCCAAGAACAGGTCTCAGCTCAAACTGACAATTGGTCAGAATGGTTATGTTCACATTTCCAAAGGAAATTAAGAAAGGAATAGTGGCTCATGTGTCTATAGCAATTTACGGGGTCAAAATGCTTCATGTCCAGCAGCTCATTTGATCTAATTATAGCTCTAGGAAGGAAGTAGTGTGGGGATTATCAGCCCTTTTTTATTGAGAAAGAAAAGGAGACTCAGAGAGGTGGCAAGGTTAAGTTCAAACTTTTCCTGTTCCAAGGTCCACCTCCGAAAAATCTCTAGTTTGTGTTTTCTCCTCTCTTTTGCCTCCATTGCCTTTCCCAGTCCAGTCTCTTTTCTTCTTCATACTTCTTCGGATCCTCACTCCCAGACTCAAAAATCCTCAGCAGCTCCCTATTGCCCCTTGAGTAAAGTTAAAACTCCTTAGCATTCAAGGCTCTCCACACCCACAAGTTTCTACCTCATCTTCAGTCTCATCTCATATTACTCCTTCCATGCACTATAAGTTTGAATCAAACTCTCTGTACCCTGTGCACATCTTGTTCTCTCCTCTGTGTCTATGTTCATGGTATTCCCTGTGCCCGGAATGTCCTCCCCATCTTTGGTTCTGGAATTCCTACCCTCATTCAAAATGCAAAATTTGACTTCTTCCTACAAGCTTTCTTTGATCCTTTAGCTATGTGTATCTTATCCTTGACTAGACTAAGTGGGTAGGAACTGCATGATGTTGCCAGGCCTTGAACTCGGGCCTCCTGACTTCTAGTAAAGTGGAAATGAACTAAAATTTATATTATTTATTCACAGTCATTTATTGGGGCAGGAGAAGGCTAGAAGGTAAAGATGGTAGAGTAGTGTCCCCCTCTAGGCAAGGTTTATAGATGCTTCACTGTCACTCACAGCAAGTTTCAGAGTCACTCAGCATGAGAAAATGAAGAATTACTTCCTGGGAGATAAAAAAAAAAAATCATGCTTTCTAAATTAGCAAATTAGTGAATGGCAATTGGAAATTGAAGCAGAGTTTACGTGACTTGCCCAGGGTCACCCAACTAGTAAGTGTCTGCGGCTGGATTTGAACTCAAGTCTTCCTATTCACCATCCCACCTAGCTGCCTTTATGTCTTGAAGGCAGTGTGGTACAGTGGAGAAAGTGGTGGATTTGGAATCAGAAGACCCGAGTTCAAAATATGAGCCTTTGACACTTGCTGCCTATGTCACCTTGGATTTCTCTGGCTGCGATTTCCTAATCTGCCAAATGAGGGGCTTGGGCTAAGTGATCTCCAAGGTCCCTTGCTGCTCCAGATCGATGGTGCTATGATTTCCACAGAGATCCTTCTCTGCAGACACGGGGGATGGAAGTATACACTGGCCTTGGATTCAGGTCAGCTGGGCTGGGATCCTACCTCATGGACCAAGCACTTAACCCCTGAGATTCCTCATTTTTAAAATAGGGATGCTAATACTTGTACGTCCTAACTCACAGGGTTGTTGAGAGAAAAGCACTTGGCAAACCAGAAAATGCTAGGTGTCAGTTATTGTTAATATTTTCTATCAAGACTGCTGGGAGCTCCCTCTTCTCCCTAGCTCTACACTTCGAATCCATTTAGCACCCCCCATTCCTTGTTCCCTCTTTGTTCTGGTCTCCGAGGAAGAGGGGACCCTTCTTGCCAATACCCACCTTCTAACGGGTCCCTCGATTCCCACCCTTGTACTCCTAACCCCTCTTTCCTCCAGGATCTTGTTCTTTCTATCAGCCCCTCCCTCTGCTTCATTCTCAATGTCTCCTTCTCTACTGACTTCTTTCCTGTTAACTACAGATCTCCCCTTTCCTTGGAACCCTTCAGGCTATCGTCCTCCGTCTCTTCTTCCTTTCAGAGCCAAACTCCTAGAAATCTACAGTTCTTGCCTCCACTGCCTTGCCTTCCCCTCAGTTCTCAGCTCTCTGCAGTTTGGCTTCTGCCCTGACTCCTTAAGGATGACTGTTCTCTCTGACTTCTCTCTCTGGGGTCACCAACAAGCTCTTTCTTGCTAATCACAGGATCATAAATCGAGAGCTGGGAGGGACCTCAGCGGCCATCTGAACCAACCCAGTAACTTCAGAAATGAAGAAGCCAAGACCCGGGGAAGTTACTGGCCCAAGGTCACACAGGTAGTAAGTATGAGAGGGAGGATTTGCATCTAGATCCTCAGCATCCAGAACCAATATTCTTTCCACTGGATCATGCAGTCGTCATCCTTATTGACTTCTTTATAGCATCTGACACAGCTGAATACCTCCTCCTTCTGGATAATCTCTCTTGTCTGGGTTTTCATGACACTCTCCTGGTTTTCCTCCTATCAGACTGTCCCTCCTCAGTTCCGTGCTTCACCTCCTAGATGTGGGCATACCCTAGGGATCTGTCCTGGACCCTCTGTTCCTGGACACTCGATTCTGCTGATTTCATCACATACCATAGATTCAAGCCCATCTTTCATCCTAACTTCCCTCTTTCTGTAAAGGGACCACCATTCTTCTAAGTTACCACTCTCCATATTTAATCAGTTGCTAAATATTGTCAATCCTACTTCCACAACACCTCCCATATCTAACTCCTTCTCTTCACTTGTGCCTCAACCACCCTGGTTCAGATTTTTTTTTTTTTTTTTTTACCACTTATTGCCTACTTTATGGCAATAGCCACCTAACTGGGTTCCCCACATCCAGGCTCTCCCCTTTAACACATATTCTTCTTACAGTTGTCAAAGTGATATTCTTAAAGCATTTAACTCACGGGGCCCAGGAAGTTACAGTGGCTCCCTATAAAAATACAAAATCCTTTCTTTAACATTTAAAACTCTTCATAGCTGAGATGTGAATTTTGCAAGATGATTCCCTGCATTCTACATTCTAGCCCAGCTGGACTACTTGCTGTTCCTTGTACACGACATTCCCTCTTTTGCCTCTGTGCCCTGGCACAGGCTGTCTTCCGTGTTCAGAGTGCCCTTGCTTCTCATTTTGGCCTCTTAGAAGCCATCGCTCCCTTCATGCCTTAGCTGAAGTGCCCTCTCTTACAAAATGCCTTTCCCGACTTTCTGGGCTGGTTGAGCTCCCTACCAAATTACAAAGGATTTCTTTTTCTTTCTTTTTTTTTAATCTTGTATTGATCTATCTGAGGACATTAGATCATAGTTGGAAACAACCATGGTGGTCCTCTGGTCCAATTCTCTCATTTTACAGAGGAGGAAATTGAGATGCAAAGAAATTAAGTGACTTGCCCACGGGTAGTAAGTGGCAGAGCAGGATTCAGACTGGAATCCTGTGACTTCAAGTGAGTATAGTGACTCTTAATTTTTATATTTATATTCTCAGCATAGCACCTGGCCTGGTCTCTAGTAGCTTACGACTACATTAAGATTTTTGGAACATCCTCTCAATCTATCTATCGACACACACACACACTATATATATATATATATATATATATGGGTATATATATATATATATATGGGTATATATATGTATATGCATGTGTATATATTTGTACACATGTATGTGTATGCATTGGTACACATGTATGTGTATATATTTGTACATATGTATGTGTATACATTTGTATATATGTATGTGTATGCATTTGTACATATTCCCTCCCTGATAGAATGTAAGCTTCCTGAGGGAAGACACTGTTTATTTCACTTTTGTTATTGTGTCACAGATGCCTGACATCCGGTAAGTATTTGATGATGCATGTTAAATTGAATGATCCATCCCTGAGTTCAGGGACTAAATCTTATTTAAGTTTTATATCTATCCTATCAAAATACTCTGCATACAACAGGTGCATAATAAACATTTGTTGAACTGAACTGGATTGAAAGGGTACTGAGTAAAGACAGAGTTAACCTTTGCCTGCTGGTCTCTAGCCAGAGCCCCCTGCAAGTCTGCCAGTCAGCTAGGAAATGGTTTTCTAGCATGAAGGAAGATCTATTACCCTTGGGGATGAGTTGCCATGACAGCAAAAACTCAAAAAAGGCTCAAGACAGAAAAAAAGATGTCAAAGGACAGGAAGAAGATTTTTCCAGAAATTTCTGCCCCCTGTCAGATTCTCATTGCAGTTTCCTGCTGTAGTGGAAACAGTGCTGGGTTGAAGCAGAGAGGCTCAGCCAAGGTTCTGGTTCTGCTCTCTAAATTCCTGTGTGATCTCAGACAAAGCTCTTGACTTCTCAGAGCCATCATCATTTCATCTTCTGAAATTAGGGAGTCACACTAGATGATTTTTTCTTTTAAAATTATTTTTATCTTAAAAAATAAATATTGATACCTTTTGGTTTTCTATGACCTAAATTTCCTCTTATATCTCTTCTCCCCACTCCTAGAGAGCTGTGAATACCTCCTTCCCCCTCACCACTGTCCAAATGATTTAATTAAGGTATTTGCCACTTCTAAATTCTAACATCTTATGTCATGAGTGCCTCTCTCTGGCAGCAGGGATTGTTTCATTCATCTGCCAAGTAATTATACCAAGTTCATTATACCAAGTGTCTAGTACAATCCATGGCACAGTGATGGCGCTTAATAAATGTTTGTTGATTGATTGACCATAGGCTGCTATTTGCTTGAGGGCCTCCGTCTAGTCTTATTTGTCCTACTTGGGCACCTATGATGGGGAAATGCCTCAAGTGAATGCAAATCAATGGAAGGCTACACAATCCAGCCTAGGGACCAATCACTGAACCCCAGAAACTCAGACTTGGAAGGAACCTCAGAGGGCAACCTGTGCTTGAGCAGGAATTTGCTCTACAACATCCCTGACAAGTAGTTTTCCAACTTCTGCTTGAAGAATTCCACTTATGGAGAATCCTCTCTCTTCTTAAGAGAATAAAGTCCACTTTGGGACAGCTCTGAGTGTTAGGAAGTTGATTTTTTCAAACTGACATTAGACATGCCTCCTGGTACCTTTTAGTCTCTTCCAGGGGTCCTGACACATGCCTCGACTGTTTTATCAGCTCTGCTTCCTACCTCCCAGTCTTTCCCCCTCCAATTCACGTAGGACAGTCTACTTGGAAGGTCTTTCTAAAAATCTTTCTCACAGTCACTCCCTGGCTGTGGCCTATAATGACTCTTAATTCTGTATCTAGTATATGGTCTGTTTACTGAGCAAATCTTATCAGAGGAGAGCATTCTTGAAGTTAGCAGGGACCTTTGAGATTGATCGTTTGGTGCAGAGATTCTCTATGATCTCAGGGTCCATTTATGCTCTTGAAAATGACTGAGATTTTCCCAAAGAGCTTTGGTTTAGGTGATTATAATCAACTAATATTTACTATATCAGAAATATAAAAATCTTTGTATTATTATGAAAACAGATTTGACCTCAAGGACCTCCTGAAAGGGTCCTTAACCAAATTTTGAAAACCACTGATTTAACTACCTCATTTTACAAATAAGAAAAGTGAGACCCAGAGAAGGGAGTGACTTGCCTACTAAGGGCAGAGCTAGCATCTGAACTAGAATTATTTACTCCCAGTCCAGTGGTCTTTCCCCTATACTATAATGCTCCTTTTTGCCTCATGATCCTGGGGACATCAACTGGATCTCTCATATTTGATTAATTCATTGTCTACCTCCTCTTCCCTTCCCCCCACCCTTTGGGTCAGTTATAGTGTTCTCTTCCTTGCTAAAATTCTGTATATAATACACACACATGCACACATACGTGTGTGCATGTATATTTCTGTATACCTTAGGAGGAGCCCTCAGTTAAAAAAAAAATAGATTACAAAATCTAGAGTTATTTACCCTCATGACAAACACTTGCAGGGAATTCTCTGACCCAGTACCAGTTTCCACTGCCCACACAGACATTACAGATCCCTTGTCTAGCCCCACAAATGGGCAGAGACAAGTGACATCTCCCCAGGTATTTCCACTCTCCCAGAAAACACAAAGACAGGATTGGTTAATTCCCAATTCTGGAACTTACAAGTAGCCATACAAAACTTACACACAGGGTGAATGAAGGAACAAAATCTAGTACCACTTAGAGTACAGAAGCTATGCAAGAGCCCTTGATCTGCCATCCATTCAATTTACATTTATGATCAATGAATTAGAAAGCATTTATTAAGTGCTTACTATGTGCAAAATACTGCTAAGTGCTTGGGATTCAAATAGAAAATCAAGATAGTCCCTGCTCTCAGGAGCTAACATTCTAAACACATGGAGTATGCAGTTAACTGCTATTGCTCTTTATAAACAATGCATGCATTTTCAACAATCACTAGTGCTAGCTGACTTTTGCGACTATCATTCACACCCTCGAGGTATGTATGGAGTAAATGCCAACTCTAATCTCTTTGCATCTCCTTCCATGTCCCATGTACTTGCCATTCACACTGACACCATCTCATGTCTACTCTTGGCTCCATGAAGCTCTGCTATTCAGAATTTATTGAGACATGGTTCTCCTCTCTTTCCTGAACTCTTATATGCCTTCCCTTACACTAGTTCACATGAGGAAACTTTGTTTCCAGTAGGGTCTGACTGTGCTCCTTGCCTATTGATCCCCATGGTGGGACCCACTCAACCAGCACTCTGATGCCCTCTGCTGGTTTCCGCAAAAGGTATTGGGATGCCCCAGGAAGCCCCAAAGCAGATACCACCATCTCATGGGCTTTTTGGCCTCACAGGCTCCCAGTGGGACAGAAGCACTGTCATAGTCTCTGTGCTTCTCTAAAGAAGCCTATTTGGCAGCTGTGAATTTATTTGCCCTAGAGATGATGCTCATGTTTTGAGGCTTCACCCTGGCAGGCTTCTTTGCATCCTCAGCCTTGGCTGCAGAGATCATTTCAGAAGCATGTGAGACACAGATGTTCCCTTCCATGGGTGGAGAACCTGCATCTAAGTTTCACCAGTGAATGATCTGGTTTTGTCTGTGTGACAGAGTACATGAAAGCTCTGACATTGTTCAGGGAACGAAGCACCTCTGTGGACATGTGACCTAGCCAGTGCTTCAGCAGGGTCTGCAGTCCCAGCATCCTCAGCAGCCACAGTCACTGAAGACCCTGAGAAGAAAGCCTTCATTGCCAAACCTTGGGACTGTCAAGTGGTTCAGTGTCAGAAACTGATAGGCAACGAATGGAAATGACATTAATGAAGACACATTACTTTATCTCTGCACCTTCAGGACCATTGGCAGCTGGAGTATCCTCTCTGTGTTGTTTTCTCCATTAGAATGTGAGCTCCTTGACAGCAGGGCCTGTCTTTACATTTCTGTTTGTATCCCTAGCTCCTAGGGCAGTGCTTCATATAGAGCTCCCTGAAAGCAGGGGCTGTCTTGATTTTCTATTTGAATCCCAAGCACTTAGCAGTATTTTGCACATAGTAAGCATGTAATAAATGCTTTCTAATTCATTGATCACAAATGTAAATTGAATGGATGGCAGATTGAGGGCTTCTGCATAGCTTCTGCACTCTATATGGCATTTATATGGCATTGTTTGTCTAATAAATTATTTTTAATTCATTTTAATTCTGGGCCTCTGAGGAGGCAGTGTGGCGGGGTGGAATGAGTTCTAGACTTGGAGGCAAGACACTAGGGTTAAAATCCCAGTTGTTACTGGCTGGGTGACTATGGGCAAGTCCTTTCACTTCTCTGGGATTCAGTTTCCTTACTTATAAAATGAAGGAGTTTAATCAAACATGACAATTTTTCCAGTTCTAAATTCTATGATATATTTCAGTGACACAGGTATGTGTAGAGATTTGGACATTACAAGTCCTGGCTATTAACAGGCTTTTAAAACACATATCTACCCACCTGCCCCTGATACTGCAGGGCTGCCTCCGGAATGTCAATGTCTGGATGGCTGGATGAATGTAAATTTCTTTGGGTCCCTGAGTGGGAGTGCTCTGTTTGCCATCCAACGGAAGGGAGTTTGGGGTTTTAATGAACCATAACAGAAGGCGAAGCTTCTGAGAATGAAGAGTGTTGGTGGAAGGGGTTGATTCAAAGTTATTTTGCTAGTCTTTAAAGAGGTCACGAGCAGGGTCATTGGCAGGGATAACTTCTGAAAATTTCCACTGCAAAGTATGTTTGTTCCCTCTCAAAAAAAACAAAACTGTCTGGTAAGCAGGTTCAGATGAATTCCACAAACTAAGTGCGGCCAATTCCTCTCATTCCTGGCCACTGGGTAGATACCAGGCATGAGAAGGAGCTATTTCTCCATTTCCCAGCTTGGAAATAGGACAACATAGGATTTAGAGTTGGAATTGAACTTAAAAGATTATTTAGACCAACTCTCTCATTTTACAGAGGAGCAAACTAAGGCAATGCAAGAAGAAGGGTGTTTCCCAAGGTCATACTGGTAGCAGGAAGCAGAGTTGAAATTCAAACTCCTACCCTTTGCTCCCAGTCAGGTTCTTGTTCCAGTACACTGCCCAAACTCTATAAATAGTGCAGACTTCAAGAGAAATTAATGCCCTGGTACATTAAGGCAATTTTCCAGTTTCAATGGAACACTGACTATTGGAATCTCAGGGTAAGAAGGGACCTCAGGGGGTATCTAATCCAATCTGTACCTGAGTAGAAATCCCATTTTCAACATCCTTGACAAATAGTTACCCAATTTTTGTTTAAAAACCTGCCTCTGAAGACATCTCTGCCTATAGGTGCTCATTGTCAGGGTTTTATTTTCCTTTATATTAAACCAAAATCTGCCTCTGTTAATTTCCACCTGGAGGCTCTAGTTCTGCGCTCTAGGGTGAAGCAGAATAAATATAATTCCTCTTTCCTATGGCGATCCTTTGAACTTTGAAGAAGGTCATTGTGTCCTCTTATGTTCTTATGTTTTATGTTCCACAGAAAACAAAACCAAAAATAGCCTCAGTTCTTTTAGCCAAGACTCCTATGTTATGGTCTTTGGTCTCCTTACCATCCTGGTCACCCTCCTCTGGTCATTCTCTCCCTTGTTAAAGTTCTTCCTGAAATGGGATTTGCAGAACTGAACACTTCCCTCTGAGTTTACCTTTCATTTATATTGTATAGAGCTTGTATGTATATCTTTTTTTTTTTTTTTAACATGTCATCTCCCCCATTAGATGTGAGCTCCTTTGAGGGCAGGGGCCATGTTTTTGTCTTTCTTTGTATTCACAGGAATAAGCATGATGCTTAGCATCATAAGTCAGCAGCTAGGTGATGCAGAGGATAGAGCACCAGGCCTGGAGTCAGAAAGAGCCAAGTTAAAATCTGGCCTCAGACACTTACTAGCTGTGTGACCCTGGGCAAGTCACTTAACCCTTTTTACCTCAGTTTCCTCATCTGTAAAATAAGCTGGAGGAAGAAATGGTAAACCACTCCAGTATCTGCCAAGAAAACCCCAAATGGAGTCAAAGAGTCATATGTGACTGAAACAACAATATACCATGCCTCCCCAATTCTTTAATTATGAAGTTTTTTTTATCCTAAGTATAGGATTTTATATTTAACTCTACTAAATTTCATATTATTCAATTCAAGTCATCCTTCTAGTCTGTAGGTATTTTTTTTTTTTTGGTCAGGCTTAAAATATAAAGGATGCAGCAGCCTGGGGGGAGATGGGAAGGGGTATGATTCATAGCCTACAGGGATGTTTGGTCAAGATATTCAGAAGCCCAGACAATTGCAGGATAAGAAAGAGGTGGGACCATGTGGGCAGTTGCTAAAGGAGTTTGTTGGGGCATATGGTTCCCAAAGCTCAGCTAAGAATCCCTGGGATAACAGGATTAAGAACGAGAAGGGACCACATTGAGCATCAGGCTGATTCTTTCACTTTTCAGGTGAGAAAGCTGAGGAATAATTTGCCCAAGGTCACCCAGACAACAAGCAGCGATAAGAGCCAAGATTCAAAGCCAAGTTCTCCAACTCCAGATATTGCCCCCATTCTAGAAGGTCATATAGGCTCTCCAAAGCAAGGTAGCTGCTGACTGTAGAAGGAAGAGGACGTAAGAAACACATGAAGGGGATCATTTGTTCACAGCAAAAAATCATAAGACAGAGGTGCTTTGTGGGACCCACTGCTACACAGCTAGAGGCAGCTTCTAGCAAGGGACTGTCTCTGGATCCAGAGAAGCTTCAAGCACCACCCTACTCACAGGGGCCGCAAAGGCCAGTTTGCCAGGTTTAGATCCCCATTACCCCCAAGCACAGTATGAGTCCTGAATTTTGATGCATGTCTTATTCTGAAAATATGAGTGTAAATCAAGGAGAGCATCCCTTTCTAATAATGATGATGATGACAACAATGATGATTTCTGTGAATAAAGTAACTTACAGCTTTCAAAATATGCCACTAAAACATATATGATTCAAACAAACAAACAAAAAACCTGAGCTCATGTAACTCTCACCTCTATGTCAAAGAGCTATGATTTAGTCAGTGGAACTGCCTGTGCCAGAGACAGACTGTCCATGATTTATAGCTTAGAGAGGTACAGGGGGCTCTGAGAGATTGAATGACTTGTCCATGGACACACAGTTAGCAACTGCCAGAGGCAGGATTCAAATCCATGTCTTTCTGATTCCAAGGCTATTCACAATGCCAGAATACCTCTCTTCCCATTTTTGTTGTGTTGTTGTTCAGTTGTTTCAGTTGTGTCTGAGTCTTAGTGACCCATTTGGGGTTTTCTTGGCAAAGACACTGGAGTGGTTCGCCATGTCTTTCTCCAGCTCATTTACAGATGAGGAGCTGAGGCAAACAAGATTAAGCGACTTGCCCAGGGTCACAGAGCTAGGAAATCTGGATTTGAACTCAGAAGTCTTCCTGCGCCACCTTGGTGCCCCTTCCTATTTTTATACTAAGACGAAAAAGGCTGATTTTTTTTTTCTTACCACCAAGAACCTATCAGTGCAACCTTAACCACTGAAGACTTTCAGTCAATCAGTTAGAGATAAAGAATGGAATGTCTCCACACAAAGAAAAAGACCATACAGACCACCCATCCATAGATCTGGTGGCACAAAGGAAGTATTCTCAGAGTACCTCAGCCCACCTGGAAAATTCCAGCTTTTAGGGGAAACTAGGTGGTTCAGTAGATAGAGCACTGGGCCTGGAGTTCAGCTCCAGCCTCAGATATTTGTTGTGTGAGCCTGGGCAAGTCACTTGACCTCTATTTGCCCAAGTTTCTTCATTTGTAAACTAGAGATAATAATAGCACCTCTCTCCCAGTGTTGCTGTGAGAATCAAATGAGATAATATTCATAAAGTGCTTAGCACAGTGCCAGCCACACAGTAAGTGCTATATAAATGTTAGTTTATTATTATCATTATTGTTGTTTTTGTTATCTTAGGAACATCAGCATCTTCATGATAAAGGTATACTCATTACTATCTTCTGATACCCCAAATCATGAAATCCCACAGTTGGTAGGGATCCTAGGGACAACTAGTCTAAACTGTATGTGAATAAAAATTCACCTTATATCAGAGGTTCTTAACCTGAGATCTGCGGATTGTTTTCAGAAAGTCTATGAACTCGGATGGGGAAAAATTATATCTTTATTTTTACTAACCTTTTGTTTCCTTTGTAAACCTATGTATTTTATTTTATGCATTTAAAAACATTATCCTGAGAAGAGTTCCACAGTTGTCATTAGACTGCTCAAGGGGTCTATGGCACAGAAAAGATTAAGAACCTCTGTTTTACAACAATCTCTACTAGTGATCATACAGCCTTGGCTTGAAGACCTCCAGTGATGAGGAACTCATTACTTCCCAAGACAGTATACTCTATTACTGGACAGGTTCTAATCTTAGGAAGATTTTCCCAATATCAAGCCTAAATTTGTCTCCTTGCAACTTCCACTCCAGACTTAGTTCTGTCCTCTAAGATCAAGCTGGACAAATCGAATCCTTATTTCACATGCCAGCTCTCTAAATACTTGAAGCTAGCTATCATGTCCCCTGATTCTACTCTAGGCTGAGCATCCTCAATTTCTTCAACTTCTTTGCTTTGCCAGTCACCTCATCATCTTGGCTGCCTTCCTTTGAACCTACTCCAGAGAGTTTATGCTCTTCCTGTAATGGAAGAGAACTGAATAAAGTACCCTACTTGTGGTATGACCAGAGCAGAGACCAACAAGGCTACTGTCTTCCAAGTTCTGGACTCTATAGTCCCTTTAACCCAGGACAAGATGAAGTTAACTTTTCAACAGTGTTGATTCAAACCAAATTTAGAGTTCACTAAAACCCTCTGCTCTCTGTCACACGAACTGCTATCATATAAAAACCATTTAAGCCTCTCTGAATTGTTTGTTTTATTGCTGATTGAGGTGAGGGATGTGAAACAAGTTATTTCCACTGGCTTACTCTTCAATTTTATTTTTCTGATCACAAAATATTCTTTAAACATCACATCAGGGAGAAAGAGCCAGATTGCATTTTTCATTATGGCCAAGTTGATCAGCTTTAACACAAACCCTGATAAAACAGAGTAAATATAAAACAACTCCTGCCTATAAGCTACAGTATAATTAGACTGCTTTGAGAGCCAAGAGAAAGATATCTTGGTTACCATTTTTAGCAGGATAAGAATATGGATGAAGAATGGATCATAAGACCGAGAACCTAGATCAGTTTCAGCTGCAATCGTACACAGTTGACCAAATGAGGAGGTATTCATGTAAGTCCAAGCAATTAGGTTCAGCCTCACATGATGATGACTTACATAGTGCCTACACACAATAGGTGCTTAATAAATGCTAGTTAACTGACTAGCTATGCAGTGGGATGTTGGACCATGATGAAGACAGAAAAGCAGATGTCTATGGTTCTCTAGCACTCATTAGAAAGCAGGGTGTGGTAAAATGTCTCTTTGAAAGAATTTCCCTATCGAGCAAATGAAGAGCTCCCAAGAAAGATAGAAAAGCAAACTGCTGGGGATAGTTTACCACTTATAGTCATTGGGTGAGGTATACAACTGATAATAAGTAGATTTATCCAATCTATATATTGGATGTCAGGGGACCACAAATAGCCATATAAGAAGTTAAAACTCTGATAGAATAAACTAAAGGTTTGGACAATGATCAAAAATGATCATTGGACAATAATCAAGTGTGGGATGAGAGAAAGGGGAAGAGGGTAGAGGTGTTTTATTAGGTGAATGCATTGGAATTTCTGTTCACAAATGTAATACACGAGAGAGAGAGTTGGTGGTATCTGTACCGACCCTTTCCTCAGATGCCCCAGAGCACCATCTAGGAATAGGATTAATGTGACAGGATTTCCTACTTTGCGAAGAATTCATCATGGGATGTATTCTTTCCTATGATACCCACTTTCCGACTGATCCCACATCCCACCTCTCCCTGCCTAGATAAGAAACTGTGGCCAATTCCTCTAATTCTGATTCGAGGATCAACCTATCAATCCACAAGCATTTATTAAGGGTCAACCACATGTCAGATATTGTACTAGGCTCTGGGGATGCAAATAAAAAAATCCCTATGCTCAAGGAATCTGACATTCTATTGGGAGAGAAGATACATACAAGTATATGCAGAATATATGCCCCAGATAAACACAAGGCAGTTGTGGAAGGGAGGGCAATTAAAACTAGAGGGAATTAGGAAAGGCTCATGTAAATTTTACATGGTAGCCCTCGAGCCAAGTCTTTTTTTTCTATTAATTTATTTTTAGTTTTCAACATTTGTTTCCACAAGATTTTGAGTTCCAAATTTTCTCCCCATCTTGTCCCTCCCCCCCCACCCCAAGATGGCGTGCATTCTGAATACCCCTTCTCTTAATCTGCCCTCCCTTCTATCTCCTCACCCCCCTTCTCTTATCCTTTTCCCCTTCTATTTTCCTGTAGGGCAGGATAGATTTCTATACCCCATTGCCTACATATCTTATTTCCCAGTTGCACATGAATATAATTTTTAACATTTGTTTTTAAAAGTTTAGGTTTCAAATTTTCTCCCTTTTTCCCTCCCCATCCACCCTCACTGAGAAGGTAAGCAATTCGACACAGGTTATACATGTGGAGTCATGCAAAATACTTCCACAGTTTTCATGTTGTGGGAAACTAATTATATTTCCCTTTATCCTATCCCGCCCCCCGTCTATTCTATTCTCTCTTTTGACCTGGTCCCTCCCCTTGAGCTAAGTCTTGATGGGAGTAAGGGATTCTAAGATGTAAAGAAAAGCATAAGTGAATTCCAGATGTGGGGGATAAGATAGAGACAGGAGATGGAGTGTTATATAGGAGGAATAACAAGAAGGTCAGCTGAACTGGACCATAAAGAAGGGGAAGGAGAGTAATGTATAATGAAGCTGAGAAGTAGGCTGGTGCCAGGTTGTGAAGGGCTTTAAGTGGCAAACAGAAGAGTTTATATTTTATCCTAGAGGCAGCTCAGCGATATGGTCAGATCTGTAATTAAGGAAAATCTCTTTGGCAGCTGTACGGAGGATGGATTGGAGAAGAGAAAGACTTGAGACAGGGGGACCATTGAGGAGGCTATTGCAATACTCCAAATGAAAGGGGATGAGTACCTAAACTAAGCTGCATGCTGTGTAAGGAAAGAGAAGAGGTCAGATATGAGTTGTTGTGGAAATAGAAACGACAAGATTTGACAACTGTTATATATGTGGGGTGAGGGAGAGTGAGGAGCAGAGGATGTCACATGAACCTGGGAGCCTAGAAGGATGGTGATGTCCTAAGCAGAACTATTCCAGCTGTCAAATTCTAGGACGCAACGTGAAATGGGATGGGTCCAGAGGACTGGTTGGAGAAGTGGTCAGTAGCCACCAGAATCCAAGCCACTAGAGGGACAGGGGCTGTCAGGAAGGGATTGGCCTACAGGATATCCCAAAGGCATCTCAAACTCAACATCTCCAAAACAAACTGACTTTTCTTTTCCCCTCAGACCTTCCCTCTTCTTTTAAGACACCATCACTTTCTCAGCACTCAGGCTCACAACCTTGGTGTTATCTTCACTACTCTCTCACGTTCACTCCACAGAGCTAACAGGTTGCCTTTCTACCTTCACAGCATCTTCCATATACATAATATTCCCTTCTCTCTGCTCTCATAGCCACAAACTTGGTGCAGGTTCCCACCAAATAGCCCTCAGGTGGGTATCCCTGTCTTAAGTCTCTCCTGGTTCTAATCCATTCTTTACTTAGCTACCATTTTTTTTTTTTCTAAAGTACAGGTTTGACCACATCACTCGTCCCCTGCTGCCCCTTTCCCTCTCAGTAAACCCCAGTGACTCCCTATTACTTCCAGGATCAAATATAAAATGCTTTGGCATTTTAAATCTGGTCCCTTCCTACCTTTCCTCACCTTCATATACTCCAATATACATCCAGGGCCACTGGCCATCTTGTTGTTCCTTGCCATGATGCTCTGTCTCTCAACTCTCAACTTCTCACTGGCTGGCCCTTGTGCCTGGAACGCTCTGCCTCCTGGCTTTCCTGGCTTTCTTCAAGACTCAGCTCAAATCCCATCTTCTACAGGAGGCCCTTTCCAGATCAACCTCTTGACACCCCTCCCACCACCCCTGCCCTGGTGCTTTCTCTCTGAGATTACCTCCCATCTGCACTGTATGTATCTTGTAGGTATAGTTATTTTCTGGTTGTTTCCCTCCACCATTAGAGTGTGAGCTTCTTTTTTTTTTGTTTTTTTTTGGGGGGGGGGAGGTTAGACAATGGGGTTAAGTGACTTGCCCAGGGTCACACAGCTAGTAAGTGTTACGTGTCTGAGGCTGGATTTGAACTCAGGTCCTCCTGAATTCAGGGCTGGTGCTCAATCCACTACACCACTTAGCTGCCCCTAGAGTGTGAGCTTCTTGAGGGCAAGGAATGAATTTTTGCCTTTCTTTGCATCATCAGGCTTAGCACAGTCTCTGGCGCATAACAAAAACTAAATTAATATTTGTTGCCTGAATGACCTTTGGCCTCTAAGAGAAGACCATGACAAAGGACAACAAACTGAACTAGTTCTTACCATAAGCCCAAAGAGAGCCTGTGTGTTTGTAACCTGACAGCAGCCTTTCTCAGTACAGAGAGACTATTCAACAGGATCCATTTCATGGTTTTGCAAAGTAACTCATAAAAACAACCTATGAATGCACAGAGGGTCTGGGATACATGTAGGTGGAGGGGGTGCCCACACAGATGACATCATGGCTATTGTAAAGTCCTGAAATGTAATTGGTTATGGCTTGAAGAATGAAATTATTCCTCTCTGTTTCTCATCCAAAGCTGTCTTCTTCAAGGACTGGGGAATGAATAATCAAGTGCAATTTCCAAAAGCAATGATTCACTGGAGCAGGGAAGCCTTTTCTCAAGCCCACTCAATGTCAGCCCCCTTCCTGCTGCTGTTCTTATGGTCAATGTGATTAAGAGAGGGAGTCAAGCCATGGCCCTCACCCTGAAGAATTAACATATAAATTGGAGACAAAGACATTAAGCTCAGATGGCCTTGGGAAAGACAATGATAAGCCCCATCTGTCAAAAAGTTTATTTCTGGGACATACAAAATAAGACTGTTTAGAAAACATTTGATTCAGTGCCTTTATTTCTTAACCTGGGCCATTCTCTCTGCCTTCCTGTTGGGGCCAGCATGTCAGGGAGATGGCAAAGGCTTATGGGGTTCATACATAGAGGTTCTAAGGTGTACAATTCCAAGTGAAAATCTTTGGCTTTTTTTTTCCCCTGAAACTTACCATTCTATATTTCATGCCAATAGAGAGTTTGGCAAAGTGGAAAGAGCATAGTGTAGTGGAGCCAGAAGGGGAAAACGAAGGGAATAAGCATTTATATGGCACCCACTATGTGCCAGGCACTGTGCTAAGCACTTTACAGATATCTCATTTGATCTTGACAACAACCCTGGGAGGTAGGTTTTAATAATTAAGGAAACTGAGACAGAGGTTAATTGACTTTCCCACGGTCACACAGTAAGTGTCTGGGGCTAGATTTGAACTCAAGTCTCCCTGACTCCAGGCCCAACACTCTCTCCACTATGCCACATAGCTGCCTCAATAAACCTAGAATGGCTGAGTTCGTGTCCCTGCTCTATCATTTACTAGATTCTTGGCTTTGGGGAAGCTCATTCTCCTCTCTAGGTCTGTTGATACATTTATAAAAGAAAGGATTTGGACTAGATGACGTAACATCTAATATCCTGTGAAGTCTGTAAACCATGGAATCTCTGAGGCAAAGGTACTGAAGACAAGAAGGGTGGGGAGGGCCCTCCAAGCTCCGATACTGAAGGATCAGCTGAAAGAACTGGGAATATCTTAAACGGGGGAAGAGAAAACTGAGGAGGAACTGGATGACTGCTGCATGTAACTGAACGGCTCTCAGGAAGATGAGGGTTAGCCTTGCCCTGCTAGATTCCCGAGTAGAGGAATAGGACCCATGTGGGAGGAAGGACATGGGGACTGGGGAAGGAAGGGTTAGAACAGATTTCGGCTCAACATAAGCAAGAACTCGATAACACTCAGAGCCAACTAACAATGGAATGAATGGGCTGCCTCAACAGGGAATGAGTTCCCATTACTACTGATCTTCAGTGAAAGGCCAGCAGCCTGGGCACCATCTTTGACTCTTCATTTTCCCTCACCCTATACATCCAATCAGTTTCTCTGCAGTCTGGCTCCAACTTACCACCAAAGGATACCACCTTATTATACATTCATCTCCTTCAGACACTCTGTGGTCGGGCCAAGTGGCCATCTGATTGTTCCTCATACATGACATTATGTCCATGTGAGGACACATATAGGCTGTCCCCAGACCTTGAATGTTCTTCCTCCTAACCTTCACCTCTTAGAATCCTTCATTTCCTTTTAAGTTCAACTAAATCACCACCAGAATCAACAAGGGATCTTCCTTCCCTGGTGCCCTTAGTTACTTTGCCTCCCCCCAATTTATCATGAATTTATTTTGCATACATTTGAAATATACTTTTCATGTCTCTATCCTCCCCTGAAAGAACGTAAGCGCCCAATGGGCAGGGGCTGTTTGGTTTCTGCCTTTGTGGCACCAATGCTTACCGTAGTGCCTGGCATATTATAAGCACTACATAAATGCTTGTTGATTGATTGCTAGAAGTCTGAATGACTGCTCTTCATAGATTTTGCAGAAGGGATAACTGCCAAACTGTTCTATGAGGCTCTTTTCAATGCTAAGATTCTGGTTCTAAGTACGAGTTCCTTCTACGGCTTCCCCAACAAGCTGCTCACTGCATGTATAAACACAACATGGCCCTTTTAAATATCACTCCTGCAAAAGAACTGAGAGTTTAACAAACAGAAAGATGGCACCGCTGAGATTTTAGCTAAATGCAATCACCAGCATATGTTTCTAGCTGGCTGTGCCAAATGATAAGAACACACAAAGTCCAAGCCTTCCTCAAGTCCCTAATAGTTACAGACATTGTTTGCATGAAACGCCTTCTGGAAACAGAAGTTGTACAAGCCCAAACACATGTGCTGCAAAGGGAACCAGAAAACTGCAATGGGAGGTTTAGAATCGCCACATGTCAGAGCAGGAAGGGATGACAGACAATGAGGAAGGGACTTTACAAACCATCTAGTCCAATACCCTCATTTGACAGATGAAAAAATGCAGGGTCAGAGAGGGAACTGACTTGAAGATTACACAGCATATTAGTGGCAAAACTGAACTCGAACTCAGGTCTTCATAATTCCATTCCAGGAGGAAAAGGAATAAGCATTTATTAAGCACCTACTATGTACCAAACATGGTGCTAAGCACTTTACAAATATGAGCTCATTTGATTATAATAACCCTGACAGGTAGGTGCTATTATTATCTCCATTTTTACAGTTGTGGAAAGTGAGGCAGACAGAGGTTAAGTGACTTGTCCAGTCACATAGTAAGTATCTGAGACTAGATTTGAACTCAGGTTGTTGTGACTCCAGGCCCAGTACTCTATCCACTTTGCTACCTAGCTGTCTCTTTTCTCACTCTGCCATAATATCCCCCTGCTAGAGGTAGTGGTAGTTTGAAGGAGACCTGGGGAGGGGGCCTTTATCTCTCCTGCTCACCATCAATCTCTGCCTGGCCTCTGGAGATTCCCCTCAATTCTTCCCATTCTCTTGACCTCAACATGGGTATTCCATTCCTTCCTCTTAACGTACCTGACATTGAGAATGGGTTTTTCCAAAATGACTTTTCAGGTAATTAAGGGAAAGGAGATAAAATAGCTGAAATTAGAGAACATAAAATGTTATGCTATAGAGTCTAAGAATCCTGTTTGAGAATCTATCTTTTATAACCAAAGACATTGGCATACCTGCCTGAACTAATTAGCCTGATTTCTATTCATTCATTTAAAGACAATAATAATAATAATAATAATAATAATGATGATGATGATGATGATAGCTAGCATTACGTAGCACTTCAAGGTTTGTAAAGCGTTTTACAAATATTAGCTCACTTGATCCTCACAACAGCCCTGGGAGGTAGGTGTGATTATGATCCCCATTTTACAGTTGAGGAAACTGAGGCAGACAGAACTAAAGTGATTTGTCCAGAGTCACACAGCCAGGAAGTGCTCAAGTCCAACTTTCTATCCACTGTCCCACCAACTACTCCAAATCCCCTTCGATATTCTCTAGGCTCACATTTCTCTAGTGCTTAGAGTTTACAAAGTAGTTTACAACCATACTTTAAGGTAGGTAGTGTCAATATTTTACCCTCCTTTTACAAACAAGGAAAGTGGATCAGACAGAGGTGAAGTGACTCCATCAGCTCAGGGTCACCTGGTAATGAAGTGGCAGGGATGGACATTGAGCCCAGGCCTCTGGATTCCCAGTCCAGTCTGCTTTTCGCTGTGATGAGGGGCCTGTGCTTATTTGTGGGAGGTCTGGTGCTCAGGAGGAAGGGTGATGCAAGGATAATTAAAGCAAGAGCTGCCCTCAAGGAGTTTACCATCTGTGAGCCTGGTCATAATGTGAAGGGCTCATGCTGACACAACCATGATCATCTCTGTCTATGCACTTGGCCCAAATCCACTTCCTTTTCCTGCCCAATTTGGTCTTTCCTACAAACTTCCGGGTGCCAGCAGAGGGCCCTGATCACTACTCTGAATTACTTGAAGGGTGGTCATGTGGAAGAGGTTTCAGAACTGATTTACTTGGCCTTAAAAGGCAGAACGAGGGCAGGACTGCCACCAGATGAAAGGCATCCAAAAGCAAAATGGCTTATGTGGGCTAGTAGTAAGTTCCCCATCACCAGAGATCTGCAAACGGACCTGTTAATTCTCACTTGCTGGGAATATTGCAGAGATGTAGTGACCTTTTCAGCTGGACCATATGACCTCTGAGGGTCCCTTCCAATTCTGGGATCCTATGTGTCCTCTCCACTGGTCAGGCTGGGCTCCATCGACCACCACCACATCTCACACATGTTCCAGTCCTGACATCAGTTCCACTAATTTCCCCACATGTAACCGGATGAGTCATTGTTTTTCCTCTTCCTTTAGGCTAAGGTCAACCTCTGTTAATCACAGGTTTCCATTGCTTACATGCAATGGCAGGCACGTAACAGCTCCAGCCTTTAGTAAGAGAAAGGATAGTTCTTCTGACCATTGCACAGAGACAAACTGTTAGCCCAGCCTCCTTCCCTGGTGAAACCCACATATCAGCCATAGCTTCATGATACCTACACAACTGGCTGAACAGCAAAGAGTTCAGTCTAATTATCAGGTGTATTTATCTTCTAATTGAAATATGTGGCTTGACCAAATGACTGGTATCTTTCTTTTGGTGTCTTGTAGATATAACTACAGGGAATAGTTGACTGTGGCTATGGATTTCTGTGGCCTTCTTCGCTCCCCTAACATGCCATGCTGGGGTTAGGGTTGCACAGCAGGAAATAAAAAGGCAGGCCAGGCAAGGAGATTTCATGGAAGATTAGAAAGAACACTGGATTGGGAATCTGAGGATCTGGGTTTTAATCCTAGCTTTAGTCATTTACTCTGTGGGCACCTTTGGGCAAATCATCTTTCTTCTCTGGACTTTTAAAATGGGGACATGTTTCAGTTTACTAAGAATGCATTGGGGTAGATACAAAATTTAGATGAGACACTATCCTGGGAACTTAATCCATGGAACTTAATCTGGTGGAAGGTTATAGATAAGAATAACACACAGTATTGCAGGTAAATTGATTAGAGAGCACAGAGGGCTATGTGAGGCCCAGTAAGGAAAGGTTGCTGCTAATTAAGGGTGATGAAGGAAGGTTTCCTAGAAGAGGTAAAACTCAGTTGGGGTTTGAGGATGGGTAAGAATTTGACACCAAAGATCAGCATTAATGTGGCAGGTCTAGCTCCTATTTGTAGTGTGGCATAGTGAAAGAGTCAGGCAACAAGCACTTATTAGGCACTTGCTGTGTGCCAGGTATGGTGCTAAATGCTGGGGATACAAAGAAAGGCAAAAGATAGCCCCTGCTCTCAAGGAGCTCATATTCAAATGAGGAAAACTAAATATAAACAATTAGGTAGATATAAGCTATACAGAGTAGATGGAAGGCAACCTTGAAAGGGAAGGTACCAGTAGCTACTGGGGGAAACAGAGACATGTTAAGTTCTCCTGCAGAAGGTGGGATTTGAGTTGAGTCTGGAAATAAGCCAGGGGAATTAAGAGGTGGGGATGAAGTGAGAGAGCATTTCAGGCATAAGGGTCAGTCAGCACAAAAGCATGGAGATAGGATTTAGACAGCTAGTGGGCCAGTATGGCTGTTGTTCAGTCATTTCAATTGTGTCCGACTCTTTGAGACCCCATTTGGGATTTTCTTGGCAAAGATACTGGAGTGGTTTGTCATTTCCTTCTCCAGCTCATTTTACAGATGAGGAAACTGAGACAAACAGGATTAAGTGACTTGCCCAGGGTCACACAGATTTGATCTCATGAAGATGAGTTTCCCTGACTCCAGGCCTGACATTCCAACCACTGAACTATCTGGCCGTTCCATCCACATGGCCATTCTGAAAAGTATAAGAAAGGGAATAATGGGTAAGGAGGCTGGAAAGGGAGGATGGAACCAGGGCATGAAGAGTTTTAAATTACCCCAAAGAGCAGTTTATCTTTTCTCCTAGAGATAAGGGACCTCTGGAGTTTGCTGAGGAGCACTGTGACATGGTCAGGTCCATGCTTTAGGAAACTAACTTTGATAGCTGAGTGGAGGATTGAGCAGAGTGGGGAGAGACTTGAGGCAGGGGGAGCAATCAGAAAGCCATTGCAATAGTCCAGGAAGCGAGTTAAGAACTGGGTTCACATCCCACCTCTGATACTCATTAGTTGTGTGACCCTGGGCAAATTACCTCACATCACTGGGTCTTAGTTTCCTCACATGTAAAATGAGGAACAGTAATAATAATAGCACCTATCTCCTAGGGTTGTTGTGAGGATCAGTGGAGACAATATGTGGAAAGCCCTTTGCAAACATTAATGTGCTACAAACATGCCAACTAGTACTATTAGTGACTGTGCAGTCTTGGGAGAAACAAAAAAACAAAAACTTTCCTTTTCTGGGTCTCAGTCTCCCCATCTATAAGATGACGGGATTAAACGCTCTTCCAGCTCCAACATTCGGTAGTTCTACGAGTCTGTAAGCCAGAAAGGGGCTTGGCCCTCCCAAGGGCCATTTCCTGAGCACGCAGGAAACGAATGTCTCATCTAAACGTTGTTATTTCTCCCAGGAACGGAGACTGCTGTAGGCACAAATGGTAATCAATAAATGCTTGCTGAATCACCTGACGGGCTGGGCAGGGGTGACTCAGAAGTCAGAGAAATAAACAGAAAAGATCACAAGGTCACAGATTTAGGGCTGGAAGAAGACCGACACCACAGGCTATCCGGTCTAACCTTTCTTGCTTTATAGATGAGGAAACGGCCCGGAGGTGATGTGATCTGCCCAACGTGACCCAGAGAGTAAGTAGCAGAGGGAGGATTAAGCCAGGTCCTCTGCCTCCCAAAGCACTGCTTTTCCCAATGCTCTATTTCCCCTTACAAGAAAGCAACAGCTGAGAGCCAACTCTGGGCCTCCTGCCCAACGTCACATACACACATACGCGTTTAAAAAAATAATCCTTCAAACTGATGCAAGCATTAGCATCTTGACTTTGGAAGAAAATAATTACAGCCAAGGTCTCTATGATGTCATTCAAAATGCAGGAAATAGCAATGTCAATCCGCCTCTCACTTGGCTTGAAAAGAATGCTAGCTTCTGGATCCTTTTCAGCCAAGTGACAGGCTTGACAACAAGTGTGTGCCTTCTCCTCAGCAGGGGCATGCTCATCGTTCAGTTCACAGTCCTTGAAGAGAAGTGCTTGGCAGAAAAAAAAATAAATCTGCTTGGCCCAGTGCTCATGAGCCTGCTATGGGAATCTGATGAGTCACCCAGAGACCAAGATCCCCTCCAAACAAAGGCTGTTTTTACACGGAGTGCTTAGAGGGACGACGAACTGCTCACATAGTGGATGGATGTGAGTACATGTGTGTATACGTGTGCATGAGCGACCCTGGTAGATGGAGATGTAATTCCTTTAAAATTTAGTTTTCCTTGGACCCCTCCTGGTCTTCTTTACCCTACTAAGCGCAGGAGTAGGGGACTACATAAAGTTAGGACTTTAGAAAACTCCTTTGAATTAAGTCATCCCCCTACCCATAATTTGAGTTTTAAAAGAAATTGACTAAGGAGGTAAAAATGACAAGTCATAGATTCACAGACTCTCAGAATTGAATGGGACCTCAGAGCTCTCTAGTTCAACCAGGAATCCTTCTAGAACATCATCACTGACAAGTGTTCATCAATGCCTCACCTGGACACCTTTAATTCTTTCTGGTAAAGGATGTTTTGGATCTTAGTTGGGGTGTTCAATGAATTAGCTAAATCTCTCTTACCTCCTTATCATCTGTAAATACGAAAATCATATTATCTATCCCTGTATCCAAGTTACTGATATAATTCTGAACAGCACAAAGCTAAGGATCAATCCTTGAGGCATTCTGCTAGATATTTGTCTCAAAACTGATTGTGGTCTATTATTAAACTATTTCCTGGGTACAATCATTCAGTAAGAGGGGAAGTGGGATCACAATCCCATGCTCAGACAAAAACCTGCATTACCTTGAATTCAATCACCAATAACTCCCCCCAGATCCTTGCAGCCATACAGAGACACATACAGATGAACAGGCATCTATAAGAGAATTCTGCCCTTCCAGAGACACAGCACACAAGAGCCATCTTCTCTTGATCGACGTCCAGAACTCTGTCCACAAAAGAGCAACACTCATTCAAAACATTGGTGGAGAGAGCCAAAGGGAAGGGGGGTATTTAGCACAAGGTATTACAGGGGTAACTATGTTGCCTCCTATTCTAGTCCTCAAAAGCATGGCTCTGCTTCTGAAAGCATTGAGGTTTGGTAAGTAGAAGCCAAGGAAATGTTTCTGTGTTAGGTTTTGATGGCCAATGGAGCAAAGCCACTTTCGAAGGACCAGGGAAGCTCTCTTGAAATGAACCAAACAAACAAATACAAATACAAAAATGAAAGCCAAAAAAACCCCAACTGGACTACCTGATATATGTCACAGGTTCTGCTGTCAGCCCTCTTTCCCCATCCCCATGTACTAAGATCTTAGCTATTCATCAAGGCCTAATTCCAATGCCATCTTCCTCAAGAAGCTTTACCTAAGCCTCACTCAGGTGTGCTGGAGGCCACTTCTCTCTCACCTATTCTTGTAGCACTTTATACTCTTCATTTATTAGTTAAAGACATCCATTTAACAAGCACCTACAAATATCTACAGTGTGGAAGGCATTCATGAACTTATATTCTAACTTGCATTATTGTTTTCTGTGTTCAGTTTTTCATTGACATGTACCTCCACAACTAGACAATAATGGCCCTGAGAGAACAGACCATCTCTTATCTAAACTTTGTAACTCGCATAGTGCTCTGCACACAGTAGGCACTTGACAAATGTTTTATTTAATGCATGTCGATTGCTGAGTGAATAGTTAGCAGGTACTATTTGCCCCGGGGACATATACCTAGGGCCTTCAAATTAAATGCTGATGTCTCTTCAATTACCCTGGATGAACCCTGGGGGTTCATCAACCTCTTTTATTCCTTTGATCTCTACCCTCACTCTACCTCAATCTCAAATAGGGATGGGCAAACTTTTCATTTCACCATCACTTACCCACAAACGTTCTACCTCCACAATCAATAATTTTGAAATTCTTCTATCGACTATAGCTTCATGTCCTTCCTGTTCTTCCTGTGCCTTGCCCCTCTAAGCCCTCGTTACATCCTCACTGCAACCTCAAGTCATTTCATTTCTTTTCTTTTCTGGCCACCTGATGCTGGGACTTCTCTGACTGACAACGCTCCCCCCACCACACTCCCCATCTGAACCCCCTCTTCCCTCGACCCTGGCTTTTTAGCTTCCTCTCGTGTGTCCTCCTCTCCCGTTAGATTGAGGGCAGAGACTATCTTTTTTCATATCTGTATCCTTAGCACTTGGCATAGTGCTTGGCATATGGCAGGTCATTAGTAAAAGTTGATTGACTGAAGTCACTCTACTCCTTTGTGCTTTTCCAGGCCACTGACCCTGCTCTGGCCTCATTTTCTTCCCTTCAAAAATCCTCTGTCCTCAACTCTTCCACCCCTTGCCTCATTGTTCAATTGTTGAGCAGCTGGCATCATCGTCCCCTAAAGCCCACCTCTGGATAGCTCTTTCCATCTGCTCTCTCCATTCCTGTTTAGGCGCTGCTAAATACTCCTGGAGGAGTCCCACCACCATGCTGACTGGGTCGGCTGCAAATTTACGTTGTCTGATTTAACTGGCCCTCCTTGCCGCAAGTCAGACTTTCAGCCTTTCACTGACAGACCGTTCATCCCACAGGGAATGTCCCAAACCTTTTCTTCTCAGGCCACTTATGCCATCCTTTCTGCAGGGACTTCCTCTCAGTAAAGGACCTTTATTCATAATTCACAGAAAACAAGGAGGCCATCATTTATGAGATTCCTCTCACTACCCAATCCATCCTTTAAATTTCCTCAGCATCATTTCCCATTCTCTTCTCTTCCTCAGTCACAGAGGATAAGACGATCCTACAACTCTTCTACCTGCTCCCTTCAGCTCCACCTGAATGCATCTCAAACTCAACATATACAAAATGGAACTCATTGTCTCTTCCTCTAAGCCAGCCCTCTTTCTAACTTTCCTATTTCTGTAGAGAGCTATGTTTTTCTTCAGTCACCCAGATGCAAATGCTCGGAATTATCTCAACTCTTCTCTCCCAGATCCGTTCAGTTGCCAAATCTTGTCAGTCAAGCCTCCTCAACATCTATTCCCTTCTTCCTAGTTCAAGTCCTCATCCTTGAGCGCTTGGGCTATTGTAGTAGGTCCCTAGCTGGTCTTTCTCCAGCTAGCTTCTTCCTTCTTCCAATCCACATTCCCTACTGTTGCCAAATTGATATTTCTTTGGCACAGGTCTGATGATGTTACTCCTCTATTGAAAAAAGTGTCACTGGCTTCTCATTGCCTTTAGAATAAAATAGAAACTGTTCGGTTTGGCATTTAAAGCTCTTCCTAGTTTGGCTCCAGTCTGCCTTTCCAGGTTGATGACACATTGCTCCCCCTCAGGTACTTTGTGTTCCAGCCAAATTGGCCTCCTTGCTATGTCCATCTCCTGTCTCTGGGCCTTTGTACAGACTGTTCCTAAGCCAGGAATGCTCTTCCTCCTCAGTTCCAACCCTTGGAATCCCTAGCCGAAGGGCTCCTGCCTTCAAAAGGCCTTTCCTGGTTCCTCCAGTTATTAGTCTCCACCATTACCCACCCTAAGCACCATATATTTATTTTGTTTCTGTCTGTGGACATATTGTATCTATCCCAGTAGAATGCAAGCTCCCTGAAGGGAGAGATTGGTCTTACTTTTATATCTATATCCTTAACACAGTGCCTAACACCGTAGTAGGCACTTAATAAATGCTTGTTAATTGACTGATAGAATTTTTCATATATAATCTGTCCATTTGAATTTTACAAAGTGTTAATAAGCACACATAGGTGTCACAGGATTTTGATCTGGACCATCTGATCTAAACTTCTCAGCCAATATCATCAAATTGATTAATAAATAGAGTATTTTTTTTGATCCATTAACAGGTAGCTTCATAAACATATTGAAAGAATCTCTTAGCTGGTAAGTGACTAATGGTTGCCTTGTTCCATCTGTATCTGAACCACAGAACCATTGAATTATCAGAGCTATAAGGGACCTTAGAGATCATGTGGTCCCACCTGCACTACGTATTCATGAAATGCCTTCTCTGGAGGGGAGGGGAAGGAGGAGAAGGAGGGGGAGAAAATTTAAACTCAAAAACTTATGGACATGAATGTTGAAAACAAAAAATTAATTTAAAAAAGAATACTCGTTCCCAAAATATTTATCTATACAAAGAACAACAGAAAAGTAGTATTATAAAAACAGTAAAAACTGAATGTTGCAAAATTATAAAGAATAAGCTTGGTCCCAAAGAAGAGATATGAGAATATAGCTAACTATCTCTACTCCTTTGCAAAGGCTGGAGTACAGGAGTGTGGATCATTGAATATAATATCAGTTTTATAATGTATTGATTGGTTTTGCTGAAATTTTTCCATTCCTTTTTTTTTTTAAATTAAAATTCTTTGCTATACAGGATTGCTCTCCGGGAGAAGGGAGAGAGAGAAATGGGGAAATCTAGGAGATGTAAAAGCAAAAATATTAGTCAAAATCTATTAAAAAGGGGATTATGTGTGAAGCTGTGAAACTTGTTTTTTTTTTTAAAAAGTACATAATTAAATGTTACTTCAAAAAAAAGTTACTTTAAAAAAAAAAAAAAGAAATGCCCTATCTACAACATTCCCAACAAGAGGTTATCCAACCTTCTTGAAGACTTAGAGCAGAGAGAACTTACGACTGCCTTAGCCAGCACGTTCTACTTTTGGGTAGTTCTAATTGTTAGACAGTTTATCCTCACATGAAGCCTAAATTGACCTCTGTGCAATTTCCACTCATTACTCCTAGTTTTGCCCTAGGAGTGGTAGGGAGAACAAGTTTAATCCCTGTTTCATATGAAAGCCCTTCAAATAATTGAAGATAATTATAACACTCCTTTCCCTATTCCAAACCTCATCTAAGTCTTCTATTTTCCAGTCTGAGTATTCCCAGTTGATTCAACTGATTGTCACATGGCAAGGTCTTAAGGTCCCTTGTCATGCTGATCACCCTGCATAGAACCTCTCTGATTTGACATTGTCTTTTCTAAAATGCACCACACAGAACTGAGCATAATAACCCAGATAGAGTTCAACTAAACAAGAGTCTAATGGAATTATTACCTCAAATGTTCTGGATAGTATCTCTGTCCTAAGATTACATTTACTTTTTGCACTGCTTTGTCACACAGTTAACTCATACTGAGTCTGTAGGAGTAACTAGATGGTAGAATGGATAGTGTCCCGGGCGTGGAGTCAAGAAGTTCTGAGTTCAAATTTGGTCTCAGACACTTAGTAGCTGTGTGAGCCTGGGAAAATCACAACCTCTGTTTGCCTCAGTTTCCTCATCTGTAAAAGTGGGGATAATAATAGCACCTGCTTTTCAAGGTTGTTTTGTTAGGATCAAATGAGATAGCATTAGTAAAACACTTAGCACAGTGCCTGGCACATAGTAGGCTCTATATGAATGTCAGTTATCATCATCACCATCATCTTTATTATAAATATCCACTAAACAAGGTGCCCAACTCACAGTAATCACTTAATAAACTCTCGTTGAATGATAGACTTGTTGACTGTTTAACCCCTATGTTCTTTCCATTTGTCTAGACACAACTCCCTCATTTTGTACTTATAAAGTTGATTTCTTGAACCAAAGTGTAGGCCTTCACATTTACTTATGTTAAATATCTCTTATTGGATCAGGCCAATCTTTTTAGACTGTTAAGATCCTTTTGGATTCTGGCTTTGAGTCGTTGACAAATTTGAGAAGTTTGCCATTTATATCTTCATCTCAGTTATAAAAAAAAAAAAAGTATTCATTAGCACAAGGCCAGAATGGATCACTGGAGGTACCCAACCAGCAAGCTCCTCCTGTTTCACATTGAGCCACTGGGGCCAAGAAGAAAAAGTTTGATCCTTTCTCCATACGACATCCATTCACATACTGGAAGACCTCTGTTATATCTTTTTTTGGTGAGGCAATTGGGGTTAAGTGACTTGCCCAGAGTCACACAGCTAGTGAGTGTTATGTCTCTGAGGTCACATTTGAACTCAGGTCCTCTTGACTCCAGGGTCAGTGCTCTATCCACTGTACCACCTACCTGCCCCTATCATGTCTTTTTCAAGTCTTTTTAAAATACTTTGGTAAGCAAGGTATATTAAAGCACTCTGTACAATCTTATCAGTGTTATGAAATCCACACATTCAATAAATATGTATTTGACACTTGGGAAATACAAAGTTGTGCAAAGACGTGGTCCCTCTCTCCGTGGAGTTTATAGTTAGCAGGGGGGAATGAGAACAAAAGCAGCAAGAAGGCCAAGTTGGAATCTTCCGAGCCAGACAACTTATCAGGACTAATCACGCGAAGCACAATTCCTTACAATTCATAATAAACGTAGAGCTCAAGGGCCAAAAAGAACCTCTAATGGTGTCTGATGTTATTATCACAACCAGTTACAGCCCAAGTAAAGTAGAGACATTTTTTCTTTCAATCTCTCAGGGCTTTATATTTCTTGCATAAAGTTGGCTTCCAAAGCAATTTCTTGGGGGAGAGAATCATCATTTTCCTTCAGCAGTTAGAAAGTAAGTACTAAGTATTGCAAACTGTCTTCTGGCACTAGGAAATTGTGTGGGCTTGATGACTCACTGTGTCTGGCCCAACAGTGGCCCTGAACACGTACGTTACTAAGTCTGATCCAACTGCAACATTGAATGGATATTTGCCCATACTGCCAGAAATTAAAGAGGTCACTGACACGTGACATCAGAAACACTGGTTAGTAGATAAAGGTGTGGATGCTGCCAGTCATCCTGACCCTGGAAGACTAGTCCTTCTGGGATGTTGCTGTTAATTCAGAATTTCTCTTTCAAATAATAATAATAATAGCTGGCATTTTATAGCATTTTAGGATTTTCAAAGTGTTTTTCATACAATATTTCATTCGATTTTCACAACAACCTTGTAAGGGACTAGTATGACTCCCATTTTACTAATGAGTAAAATGAGGCTGAGATTAACTGACTTGTTCAAAGTCACACAGTAACCATCTGGAGGGGGTATGAACCCAGGTCTTTCTGATTCCAAGGTTTTTGCTCTATCCATTATACCATACTGCGTCACCCGATTTTAGAACTGGGCCAGAGTCTTCTTCATTGTTAAGTAAAAAATTGTGAATGATTTTAGAGTATTTTTCTTTGGTGGCTCCATGATTTTCTTTGTGTGACATTCCCTCTACAGACCAAGGATGCATTCCTTCTCCCAGACCCTCATTTCTTACTGTCCTTTTCATCATTCATTAAAGACAGATTCTTCTTTCTGCACAGATGTACACATGCTTATCCCTTCTCTGCTCAAAATCCTTCAATAGCTCTTTATTGTCTACTGGATAAAGTTTGAAATCCTTAGCCTAGCAGTCAGAACTCCACATTCTAGAAACTTCCTTTTCAGCCTTTTCCCATATACTGATGTTCTTATACTCTACCTTCTGACCAACATGTTCCCTGAACCTGTCTAAAGATCTTCCATATCTGCTTTTGCTCTGTAAACATAAGGAAGAAGACCCTAGAGTTAAAGGTAGAAGGAGTGGCTGCCACATCCTTCTTCTGATAATTAGTAGCTGAATGACACTGGAGAGTGTCATTTCCCTTAAACATCTCTCCAGGATGAAAGGGCTGCTATCTATGTCAGTGGAAGGATTGCTCACACAGAAGTTCCACACCCTGACAAAACTGGATGTCCACAAATACTTAAAACAAGCCATCTTCTCCTTGCCACCTGTTAAATTCCTGCCCATTTTTTCCAACCCAATTCTATTATCACCTATTTCATGACTCCTCCCTTTTGATCCTCTCTCAGACATCAAAAAAAAAAATCCCCTTCAGAATTGACACAGCACTGTGCTTGCAACTCTTTGATACATTTATGAATTATTCCATATCATCAGTATTTATGTTTTGTCTGTCTACTACTACTAATAAGAATAATAGCTAACATTTATATAGCTCTTACTATGTGTCAGGCACTGTGCTAAAGTGCTTTACAATTATCACATTTGATCCTTACAACAACCTTGTGAAGTAGGTGCTATTATTAGCCCATTTCGCAGAGGAGGAAACTGAGGTAAACCAGAGGTTAAATAACTTGCCCAATGTCACACAGTTATCAAATGTCTGCTATTGGCTTTGAACTAAGGTCTTCCTGACTCCAATCTTGCTCTATCCATTGCACTACCTAGCAACAACCTCCATGAGGGCAAAGACTGTGCCTTATTTAAACGTGTGTCCCCCCAGAACAGGACTGTGCACTTAGAGACGCTTAATAAATGTTTGAATGGAATTGGGTCAGCGAGTCTTGTCCATGTTTTCCTACAAAACTGCCGAGAGGATCCCCCCTACCCTGGCTAGCACACAGAGGTTGTCCTGTGGTTGTTCCAATATTTGAGGGCTACCAGCCCAGCCCAGGGCCCTCTGCCCATCACGCCTTGCTCTACCATAGGACCTGGATGCTTCTTTCCCTTTTTTTTTTTTGGCTAGGCAATGGGGTTAAATGACTTGCCCAGGGTCACACAGCTAGTAAAGGTCAAGTGTCTGAGGCCACATTTGAACTCATGTCCTCCTGACTCCAGGGCCAGTGCTCTATCCAACTCGCCACCCAGCTGCCCCTAGGATGCTTTCTTTCCTGTCATACGTGTATTCAATGACATTTTAATGCCAGCTATACCAAGTCTTTGGCAATAATGCACTGTTAGCTACACAGGTGGGTTTGGTTCATTTCAGTGAAATGAAAAAATGAAATGAAAAAATGAAAGTTCATCTTTGCTAAAGATACATCTGGGTCACCTCTGTAAACCTGGTGCCAGGAGGCAGCACTAGCCCTCTACCTGTCTCACAGACCCATCCAGTTCTTCCATGCTTTTGCTGTGTGGAATCAGGACATTTTTGTTTTATTTCCTACACCTTTCTGCCCCATGCTGTGGATTCCGGATGAACAGGACTCCTGGTGCTCCTCAGTCTCATTCAAGCCCACTTCACCTCTGTGCATTCTTACTGACCACCAGCCTTTCTCTTCCTTCAAGATCCACACTCAGGGTCTTTCAGTGCAGGGGAAAAACCAGTGGGCTTGAAATTAAGAGAATGGCTGGGGCCCAGTCCTGGCTGTACTACTTATGTGCTGTGTGACCCCGAGCAAGTTCTCGTCCTCTCTGAGCTTTATAAAAGGAGGGAATTGTACTGGATGGTCTGAGGTTCCTTCCCACTCTAAAAATTGATCAACACAAAGCTCTCCTTTGGAGACAGCAAAGAGAACTGGGTCTACTTTGTCTAGAAATGGTTTTTTTAAGTTCAAAAGGGGATCCAGACAAGCAGGGCAGTTGTGGTACTATGATGTTCAATTTAATATACACTTGAACAAACTGGACATAAGAGAAATTCACAGTTGCATAGACTATCTTTTTCTTCTTCTTTGGATATCAAAATGTTCATATTTGTTGGTGCTGGTTCAGCTCAAAATAAAAAAGAACACTTTGTAAATGGTTCCTGTGACCAAAGCTCCTCCTCTTAATAAGCCCTATCAGTGCCAGCCTATGAGTTCCATCCTTCATTTTACAGAAATTACACATTTATCTCATCTAAAAGATCATCGTGACTCATATCCCTTGATGCTTTCAGGTAACAAGGCTTTTTCACCACAACCCACCAGGAGGGAAGTGAATTCAGTATTACCTCCCACCCCACCCCCCACCCTACATTTAATGAATGAAGAAATAGAATTGAAGAGACGAAATTTGCTCAAAGTCATATTCCAAGGAAGTGATAGAGCCAGGACTTGAAAACAGGATTGATTCTAATGCAAGAACTAACTTAGTTAACAGGAGCTCCAGTTTAGAGCAGGAAGAAACCTTAGAAATCTCTAGTTTAGCAATTCTAAAACTTTTTGGCATCAGGACCCCTTTACAGGCTTAAAAACGATTGAAGGCAGAGCTTTTGCTTACATGGGTTATATCTATCAATGCCTACTGCATTATCAATTAAAACAACAGCATTATTATGTAAAAAGTAAATGCCTCCACAGAACCCCAGAGAGGGTCTTTCGAATCCCCAGGGTCTCCAGACCCTACCTGAGGATTATTACTCTACTTTAATCATTTTACTGAGGGCTAAAGACACTAAATGACTTGTCTAAGGTCATACAGATAGCAAATGGCAGACCTGAGATTTGAATCTAACTCCCCTGACCCCAAATCCTGGATTCTTTGTACTATATTGTGCTGTTGGCTAACAAGAACCTTAAAAGGCTAGGAAAGGGGATCACTGATCTCTTTCTTTCAAATACCATGCTAAAACGTCAGTGTTGGTTATCAGAAAAGCAAGAGTCTTACCTCTTCCAGAGCCCATAATGAGTCAACCATGGGTTTGATCTTCTTCTCGTTGTACAGGGCTATGAGTTTGTCCATTATACCTTTAATCAGGCCTCCTCTGCCCTGTTTGAAAAGGAGATTGAGGAGCGAAAATCCAGCAATGACTTTGTTCTCCTCATACAGCTTAATGGGATTCACCTTCTCGACCTGCCACCACTGCGGATAGAAGTGACAAGAACATTAGAAGAAATGGGGAACAGAAAAAAACAGTCAAAGCTATGTGCCCATGACAGAGGAAGAGAGGGTGCCACCAAACTCTAAAACTTTGGCCACTTGAGATTTAATCCTTCCATTAGTAACGCCTCCACAATAAAAATAATGATAATGATATCACTGACATTTATATGTTGTCTTCAAGTGTGTAAAGTGCTGTGGGACTTTGGGCAAAGCATCTTCCCTTTCTGGCATCAATTTCCACCTCTGAAAAATGAGCAAATTGAAGATGAGCTCTAAGGTATATTACAGACTTAACAAGCTACATTTTAAGGGCCTTTGTAGCTTTGAGCTTTTGTGTTCTAAGGCCTTTTCTAGGCCTAACATGCAATGGGAGGTCATGGTTTTTCATACTTGAGCCTTTCTTGAAACAGCTGAAATCAGGTCCCTATGGAGCTCTCATCTGTCCCTTGACTTAGCACTTAAAGAGTCTTTAGAGATCATCTGACCAATTCATAATTGGAGATGTAGAAACTGATTGATGAATGGTGAAGTTCAATGACTCAGATGAGGTCAAGAGATAGAAAGTGGAAGAAAAAGGATCTGAAATCAGATCCTCTGACCTCCATTCCAGAATTCTTTACACTCCACCATGTTTGAAGGCCACTCATAAGCATATACTGCCATTGGCATGGTTATTCAGCCTGCTGCTGCTGCCAAAAGGACTCAGTCCCACTCTTCACACCATATGCAGTTTCCAACAGGGGCCCTTGTTTTTCTGAATGCTTCAGTCAAACATGTACACAATGCAATTATTGTGTTAACATTGTGCTTATGGGAGCCTGTATTTAGGGGAGAAAAGGGAAAACACTTTGTACAAGTGAATGTAATTTGGGACCAATTTGCTTACCCACAGCAATCTGTCAGCATTGAGTTAATTACAGCAACATAAAAATAGCTATTCTTGTTCTGAAACCAGTCATCAAGAGAAATGCTCACACAGGCATCTTGTCTTTTCATTTTTTTTCTGCGATGAAATAATTCTCCTCCCAGATATTAAAGCTCAAGAGGAAAGAAACCTTTAATGTCTATCTCAGAAGGGCAAGGAAGATTACATGAAGTGGTTTCAATTAGATAGTGAGTAGAGGAGATGGTGGTACCACAGACCATGGAATTTGGAACTGGAAGAAACCAGTCTCTTCCGCCACAAAATGAGGAAGTTGGACTAGACAGGACCCAAGGCTCCCTTCCAGCTCTGACATTCCATGTTCTGTGTTTGATCCTCATAACAACCCTGGGAGATACGTGCTATTATGATCTCCGTTTTACAGATAAGGAAGGAAACTGAGTTTATGTGACCTGACTTGCCCAGGACCATACAGCTAGCAAGCATCTGAGGCTGCATTTGAAGAAGAAGAAGAAAAATAATAGCTACCATTTATATAGTGCCTACTGTGTGCCTGGCACTGTGTGAAGCACTTTACAATTACTATCTCATTTGATCCTCACAACAACCCTGGGAGGTAAGTATTATTATTACCCCCATTTTATAGACAAGGAAACTGAAGCAGACAGAGGTTAGGTGACTTGTCCAGTGTCATACAGCTAGTCATTTTTTGAGGCTGGATTTGAATTCGGGTCTTCATGACACCAGGTCCAGCATAAATGGCATAGCAGATCATAATAGTACCGATACCTCCCAATGTTGTTGGGAAGATCAAAGGAGAAAATATTTGTAAAGCACTTAGCACAGCGCTGGGTATACAGTAGGCCCTTAACAAATATTTGTTGCCTTCTCTTTTGACATCCTATATCCTAACTTCTATCGGGAGCCTTGACTCTGACATTCTATCAGTTTAAGCATGAGGCACACAGGTTAATACAAATTGATTCTTACTTGACTGGAACTTCAGGTTAACTGCATTTCTGAGCATGATGATATAATGGAATGACATTAGGAAAATTACAATCTTCCTGGCAATGGTTATCCCATATTCTGAATTTTGCCAATTGACAGATATTAATTCTTCTTCTCATCTAGAGTTAGAATCTCTGAATCCTAAAGCTGAACAGAAATGGTGAGGCCAACTAAGCCATACTGGAGATGAGATTCCTTCTACAACATCTCCTATGAGTGGTTACCCAGGCTCTCCTAGAAGGTGTCCAGAGCTGAGGACCTCACTACCTCCCAAGGTGGCCCAGCCAGGGTTGGACAGCTCTAATTATTAGGAAGTTCTTCCTGACATTGAACCAAAAGGTGTCTCATTGTAACTTCTACCTTCTGCTTTTTAAGGCCAAGAAGAACCAGTCTAATCCTTCTTAATAATGACAATTACTTAATGAATTCAATTAATGACACTTTGTGACACTTCATGAATTCAGCTCAACAAACAAATGAGGTCCCTAATGATGATGTCCCTTCTACAGGGGCACGAGAGACACAAGACAGACGAGAGCAGAGCTATGGAAGGAGAGAATCTCTTGTCCTGCTACACTCTGCTCTGGTGAGATGTCATCCGCAGTGTTGTATGTGGCTTTGCACGACACATTTTAAGAGAAACATGGAGAACCCAGAGCACTTCAAAAGGACATTGGAGATCATGTCTTGACAAAAGGTTCAGTGGAAGGAACTTGGGGGAAGCTTAAGAAAAGGGAAGAAGCATTTATTAAGCACCTACCGTGTGCCAGACACTGTGCTAAGCATTTTACAAATATGACCTCATTTGATCCTCACAACAACCCTGCAAGGTGCTATTATTATCCCCATGTTACAGTTGGGAAAACTGAAGCAGAGATTAAGTGATTTGCCCAGAGTCACACAGGTAGTAACTGTCTGAAGCTAGATTTGAACTCAGGTCTTCCTGATTCCAGTTCCAGTGTTCTATCCATTGTGCCACTAAGACGACTACAGAAGGGAAGCCTTAACACAGTGCCTTGGACATAACAGTGTTGTTGTTGGGTCTTTTCAGTCATATCCAACTCTTTGTAATCACATTTTGGGGTTTTTTTTGGTTTTTTGTTTTCTTTTGGCAAAGATACTGGAGTGGTTTGCCATTCTTTCTCCCGCTCATTTTACAGATGAGGAAACTGGGGCAAACAGGGTTAAGTGACTGCCCAGGGTCACACAGCTAGGGTTTGGACTCACAAAGATGAGTCTTCCTGCTCCATCCACTGCACCACCTAGCTGCCCAGGACCTAGCAGTAGGCGCATAATAACAAATGCTTGTTGAATTATCTGGAGACACGTTAGCCATCTTCAAGTGTCTGAAAAGCTGTCATCACAGAGATACGAGACTCGTTCAGTCTGGCTCCTGATAAGAGCTAGGAGAAGTGAGTGGAAGTTACAGACACACAGATTTCAGACATAAGAAACTACTAATAATTACAGCTATCAGCAATGGGATGAGCCTTGGGAGGTAATAACATCCCCATCACTAAAGGTTCTTATTCCAAGGCTGAAAGACTCCTTCTGGGGAATGTTCTAGAAAAGATTCCTGTTCAGATACAGCGTAGACGAAATGCCTTCTGAGACACCACACAGACGCTGAGATTCTAGCTAGAACATTCAAATTCTATAAAGGTTCTCGGTAGATGGCAACAGGCCTAATACACAAGCAATCTCTGGTTAAATTAAATTGAGCATTTCTTGCATTTTTGCCCCATCTACCACACCAGAAGAAAACTGCTGCTAGTAAATTCATTTTTATAGTCATTGTTCTGCTCCCTCAGGCTTTTAAAAATTCAGCCTAATTCTACGGGTGAAAACCAAACACGTTGCTAGGATGAATAACTTCAGAAGAAATTGACAGGATGTCTGGTACCTATATATCTGTACTTACACAACCTTCTATCATCACCTGTATTACTTCTCCTAGCATTCGATTTGCTGTGCCACTTGTGTTGGGCCTAGAGTCAAGAAGATTTGAGTTCAAATCCAGCTTCAGACACTGACTAGCTGTGTAACCCTGGCTAAGTCACCTAACTTCTGTTTGTCTCAGTTTCCCCATCTATAAAATGGGGGAAATAATAGAACCTACCTCCCAGGATTGTTGTGAAGGTCAAATGAGAGAATAATTGTAAAGCGCTTGGCATAGGGCCTGGCACACAGTAAGCACTATATAAATGTTAGTTATTATTATTTCAGGGCAGCCTCAGACACTTCATAGCTGTATGACCCTGCATAAGTCAGTTAACCTCTATCTGACTCAGTTTCCTTATCTGAAAAATGAGGATCATAATTTGTAAAGCACTTATAACATTGCCTGGCACACAGCAATCACTTAATAAATGTTTGCTCCCTTCCCAGTTTCTGATCCCATCTCTGCACTCTGCCCACCAAGAAGTGGACTTGGGCTTGCATTTCTCAACACAGTATCCTCTGCACATTCTTAGACTCCCTCCCCATATCCAAGTCCCCTCTCTGACATTTCAGAAGTAGATCGCCTTTTTCTAACCAGAGTATTTCCAGACCATCCTCTGACACTAACATGGGTTCCCTCCAAGAGGCTTAACATATGCTTGGGCCTGCGGACTTTCCCAAGGGCTCTTCTGCTAAATGGCTTTTGGTTCCTCTTATCACCTGCAGATCTCCAGCTGGAGCCAGCTTGGCTAGGAAGGAAACCCCCCCTCCCCCCCCAGCCCATTACAGCAACGTGGGATGCGTGTCACATTTCTACAAATACTCACTGATTTTGCAAAGCTGAAGAAGCTCTTGGTCTCCCCTGTCACGGTGTTTGATGACCCTGTGAAGAAAGGACATGGGACATGAGCCACTGAGAAGAAAAATGGCACAGTCATGCAGTGACAAGAATACTGAAAGCCTGGGGCAAGTTGCTTCTCCTGTTTTTTTCTTCAGTTTCCTCATCTATCAGCCTGGATGATCTCTATGACCCCTTCAAGCCCCAGATCCTAGGAAACAAATTCTTTGGGAAGCAAAAGCATTGCTATTTGCCCCAAATGAAAGGGTTGTCATCGTAACTCTTAAGGTCCTTGGAAAGGAAGGGGGGAAACTGAGAGGAACAAAAGAATTGAAGTGACTGGAGGCCGCAATGAATGAGCAGCAGTGGAAAACAGACAAACAAGCAAACAACTTGGCTTAGAGAGAAAAGAAGGCTCAGAGAGACCACAGAGGCTGTCAGGTGGTAGAGGGGCTAGACTTGTTTTGTGTGATCAGGAACAGGAGCAATGGGTGGAAGCTGAGGAGAAGCAGATCTAGGCTTGACATAAGAAAAGGCCTCCTAACAATTGGAATTATCCAAAGACAGTACAGATACCCTCACTCAGGTGGAAGTGCATTTTCTCCACCTTTGGGGCCTGCCACTGGCATCTGCATGGCCATTTCTCAGGGAGGCTGTAAACAGATTCTTGCTTAGGCAGGATGGTCTCTTGGTTAGGTTAGATGGCCTCTGAGGCCCCGTCCAACCACTCATCTGCTAGTTATCACTGAGCAAGGTATCCGAGGACAGCAGAGAAGGAAGGCACCGAATGCAGCCTGGGGACCTTAGTTTTGGTCCCAGCTCTGCTACCGATTAGTTGAGATTGAGGCTGTCACTCCCTGTCCTCTCCTCGGTTCTCAGTAAAATGGAGACTGTTACTGACTTGACACCAGCCTCCTTTCTGTTCCTCATACATGCCACCTTGTCTCCCGGCTCTACGCATTGTCAATGGTCTCTTTCTCTACCTCTTGGCTTCCTGGAAGGAAGCTTCAAATCTTAGCTACAATCTACCTCTGCAAGAGGCTCTTCCCAGCCCTCCTTAATCTTCGAGCCTTCTCACTGAGACTATCTCCAGTTCACGTTCGATGTATCTTCTTTGCATTCAGCTGTTTGCATAGTCTTCCCCATTAGACTGTGGGCTCCTTAAGAGCAGGGCCTGTTATTTTGCCTTTCTTTGTATTCCTGGTGTGTAAATCAGCACATGGCATACAGGAGGTGCTTAGTAAATGCTTGTTACCTTGACTTCCTACCTCACAGAGTATAAGAAAAACACTTTGTAAATCTTAAAGATCTAGATGAGAGGTGCTTAACCTGGGGTCCATAGATATCCCTCACCCCACCCAAAGATAGATTTCAGTGCAACTATGAACCTGGATGGGGAAAAGATTGCATCTTTATTTTTACTAACCTTTTTTATTTTTTTAAAGGAGGGGGTTTGAATTACTTTTTTAAAAAGGTTTTCTTTTTTAACTTAATGTCTTCTGTTTCTTACATCATCACAGTTATCCCCAGCAACCTTCCCCCTTCTCTTCCTAGAGAGCCATCCCATATAACACACAGTAGTTTTTAAAGATGGGGAAAAAAATCAGCACAACTGATTAATATGCTGAAAAAGTCCAAAAACATGTATGTGGTAGTAGCTGTGGGCCTCCTACCTCTAACAAAGTGGTGAATTGGGGTTCTTTTCTTTTCTTTTTTTATTTTTTTACTTTCAGGCAATTGAGGTTAAGTGACTTGCCCAGGGTCACTCAGCTAGTAAGTGTCAAGTGTTTGGTCTGAGGCCAGATTTGAACTCAGGTGCTTCTGACTTCAGGGCCGGTGGTCTATTCACTGCACCACCTAGCTGTCCTGGGTTCTTTTCTTATATCTCTTCATTTAAGTCATGCTTGATCTTTATTATTTTGTTACATTCACTTCTGATTTTTTTGGTGTAGTTTCACTAACCTTTAATTGAAATTTATAATTTCCTTCAATTATTTGAAAGTGTGATTCTGAACAGGGGTACATAGACTTCACCAGACTGCCAAAGGGGCCAATGACACACACACACACACACACACACACACAGAGACAGAGGACAGACAGACACACAGACACACATGGTTAAGAATGCTAGGTCTAGAGAAATGGGAATAATTATTTCCCTGGAATAAAAGGTGACTCATTTCATGATAATTTTTTTTTTTGTTATTTTTGAAAAACAGACATCTAGGAGTGATTTGTGCTGACTTATGTAAGCCCTTCAATACGACATTTGACTGCCTTACTGAAATCCTTTTCATATGACACACTCAGGAACAGGCGGACAAGGCATGCATGGGTCCAGAAATCATTTAACCTCTCATCTGCTAACTTTTTTTTTTTTTTAAATCTGAACTATCTCACTCAGGCTGCAAGTACAGAGGCTAATCATGAGTCCTACCCACTACAGATTGTCATCTGCTTTGTTTCCTACTTGAACCAGTTCATGCCTTCTTAGGCAGCCTGGTGGTCCCGATACCAAGGGCTCACTGTATTGAAGCTGGACTTACTGAAAACATGTAAACAGTTTAACCCACCAAAACCTGGAACTCCTGAGCTCAAGAGAACCACAGCCTTCCTAGTCGTTGGGATTACAGGTACAACCGTGTCTATCTCTGATGACTCTTACAGACTTTGGAGAAGGGAATCAATCTTTTTGAAGTCATTGTCATCAGAAAGGTCACTCCCTTTCTGGACCTCTGGGATCTTTGTGATAGGGGTGATGAGGTCTAAAAGAGTTGAAAGTAATTTCTTCTAGGACACCTATACCCAACAGCAATGAAACCAGGCAGTGTTTCACCTAGTCTATGAAAAAGATCCCTAGGCTGGAGTCTCCTAGTGCTGCCCCAAATTCGGGGTGTGACCTTGGGCAAAAGTAACTCCCTCTCACTGTGCCTCCGCTTCCTGTTCTGTGATATGAAGGGGTTGGGCCAGATGCTCTCTATGATGCCTTTGAATTCTGAGAACGTATGTTCTATGTGCTAAGGTGCCTTCTAGCTCGAACATTCTGCGTTTCATGTTCTAAGGTCCCTTCCAGCTGGGACATACTTTGTCCTGACTTGAAAGGTCCCTTCTAGCTTGGTCACTTGATGCTCTAAGTTCTAAGGTTTTTTCCATTTCTGCTCTTCTATGTTTTATGTCCTTGAGGTCTCTTCCAATTTCAATTTTGGGTTATATTTCCTAAGGTTCTTTCTAGTTGTTGCATTCTCTGTTCATTCCACACTCTGTGTTCTAAGGTTCCTCTCAGATCTGACACGCTGTGTTCCATGTTTCAATTTCTCTTTTAGCTTGGTCATTTTTTGAGTCTACAAATGCTCCATAGTGATTCATATCCAGTCCCTCAATCTCAACCAGTGTTCTACATCAAACATAAACTTTAAAGACTAAAGGTCTCCCCAACAGTTCCCTTGCACAAATCTCAATGTGAAGCCACAGAATGTCAGAGTTGGAAGGGAATTAGACTTGTCAACAGAGGTGAACTCATCCAAACCTTCATCTTACAGAGGAGGAAAGGAAAGCCCTGAGGAGCGAGGGTGTGACCCCCCCACCCCCCACAGTCACACAATAATTTAGTGACAAAGCCAGGATAAAAACTCTGTTCTACCTCCAAGACCACATTCCCACCATGCCATGCTGTGTAATCCTGAAGCTATTAATAGATTTAACTTTTAAGGGCAACAGGTTGAATCAACATACTTTTATGTCCTTAGAATTTGTCCATATGAACAACAGCTCACTTGTGAAAACCATGACTTTCTTTTTTGTAAAATGTGTTTAATTTTTTATTGTGAACACTAACAAACACAAATATTTTAATATAAAAAACAAGAAAGGGGCCTATATAAGAGACTGTGGGTTTCTGTTATATATGCTGTATTTTCAAAAAGCACATATATGTATATATATGTACATGTAGTTTAATAAGATATTAACAAAACTGTTAGATGTTTTTGTGTCCCTTTCCATATTTTTCAGTTTTCTTCTGTTCATTACAAAATGTTTTCTTGATGTTCTTTTTTATACGAATATCTATTCATACCCAGTCAAAATCAGGCCACGTAGTCTGATGGTTTTCTGTTTTGTCTTGGTTTTTTTGTGTACCCCTTTTGCAAAACCTTCTTTAAAAGTACACATAATACAAAGGCAGGGTGGTGTGCTAAAGACAATGCTGGATTTGGGAATGGGAGATGTGGGTTTGAATCCTGCTTCTATCATTCAATAGGTCTACAGCCATGGGCAAGCCACTTCACCCATTTCCTCATGTGTCAAACTGGGGATGATAATAATTGCCCTATCTAACAAGGTTGTTGTGAGGCAAGTACTTTCTCTACTTTAAAGGGTCATAGAAATTATATCATTGTTATTTCTTGTCTTGAAATTGGGAGTATCCCAGGAAATTATTAGATTCCTTCCTCCCCATCTTTTGCCCCTCCCCCTGATAAAACCAAACCAAACCCTAAACTTGACAATTCAAGATATTTCCCCCTTTTCTCACAGATGTGCCCTTTACATCTTCTATACTTACCATATAAAATATATGTTCCCAGAGGTTTCAGAAGACTGAGACCTTTTCCTGTGTTTTCTCCACATAGACAGTCCAAGACAATATCTACGCCTTCTGGAGAGATTCTGAATGGCAGAGAAACAAAATGCAAGACAGGTATGCACCAGGGAATAGAGAAGATTATCTTTTTCCCCTTCCCCCTTATTATTAATTATAGATCCCAGAGCCCTGGGACTTTTGCTGAATTGTCCCTAGCTCCAGATGCAGAAATAATATCATGCACCTGATTTTGTTGCTTCTTTAGTCATCTAAACATCTTAATTAGAAAGTTAAGGCCCAAACTTAATTGCAAATAGAATAATTTAGTCAAGAAAAAATCTGAAAGACCTGGAATTTAGGCCTCCCACAAACTGCCATTATTCTACCTTTCCAGTCTTATCCCATACTATTTCCCATGACATACTCTATACTCTGGCCAAACAAGGTGCCTCATCTTCCCCACATACATCCATTCTCTGATACCTGTGCTCACGATGACACCATCTTTCATCTCTCCCAGGTGATACTCTACTCATCCTTGAAGATCTAGGTTGGACTGGGTGACCTTCTAACCCTTTGATTCTATGATTCTGCATATTGCAACCTTCTCCGGCAAGTAATAACCTTTCTCCTATTGAGAAGGGCACATATTGTCCCAATTTTTGAAAAGGAGGAAAAAAAAATGGGAGTGTACAATCTGTAGGACAGTGAACTTGACTATGGTTCCTGGCAATAATCTAGAACATTTTACTGAGGTGATAGTTAAGGCAGCTAATTGGCACAGTGGAGAGACTGGACTTGGAGTAAGGTTCAAATCCTGCCTTAGTCACTTAATAACTGTGTGAACCTGAGCAAGTGACTTAACTTCTCAGTCTCAGTTTCCTCATGTGTAAAATAAGTGAGTTGGACTTGAGGCCTCTAAGGTTCCTTCAGGGTCTAATTATGATCTTGTGATCCAGAAAAGAATTTAAAAGCAATAAATGTAAATGTACCCTTGGGTTCATAAAATCAAGTCTGCATGCGTGAGATTGGGATGGTATGGCTAGACAATTACTCATTTGAAAAATACTTCGGTTTTAGTGGCCTGCAAGCTCCATGGGTCAAGGATATGATATGCCCACCAAGAAAGCCAATTCAATCTTTGCCAACATTTAGTGTGGCATAGGGTTCAGGAATAAGGAGGTGGGAGATGGCAGTTTGCTCAGGTAAGATGGCACTGGAATAGGATGCTATCCCGTGTACCACATTTGAGGAAGGTAGTTGATAAGTTGGAAGAGTGTTTAGGATGGCACAGGGCCTTGAATTCATGCCATATAATGATTGGCTGAAGGGATCAGAGATGTTTAGCTTGACATAGAAAAGGCCTGGAGGAACATGATTGTTCTTGTTGTTGTTCAGTAGATTTTTGGTCATATCTAACTCTCCATGGCCCCATTTGGGGTTTTTTTGGCAAAGGTACTGCAGCGGTTTGCCATTTCCTTCTCCAGCTCATTTTACAGAGGAGGGACTAATGCAAACAGGGTTAAGTGACTTGCCCAGGGTCACAAGGATAATACGTTTCTGATGCCAGATTTGAACTCAGGAAGATGAGTCTTTCTGACTCCAGGCCCAGTGCTCTATCCACTGTGCCACCTAGCTGTCCAGAGGGACATGACGGTTATTTAGAAATATCTGAAGGGTTGTCCTGCTAAGGGGGGTTGGAATGGTTTTGATTTGAAGGCAGAATGAGGAACAATTGGTGAAAACTGAAAAGAGCCAAGGTTGAGCTTGACAGCTTTCTAACAGTTACAACTATCCAAAAGGAATAGGCTATCTCCTAAGGTAAGCACTCCTCCTTTATTGGAGATATTCAAGCAAAGGCTTCACAATCAGTTGGCAGGATTGATGTCTTTTGGGAGATGGCTGTTGGACCAGATGGCCCCTGACGTCCCTTTCAATTCTAAAATTCATTTACTTTGTAGGTCTGTATACATCTGCACATGATACATACAATGCAATCATCCTGTGCTATGTTCTGCGGCTACTTGTGTGTACATTCTATGCCCTTTAACACTTTATAATCCTGATGGGAGGGGGAGCAAAATCAATCTCCTACTGAGATTGCAGGTGTCTTGAAGTGCCTGGTGCAGGAGGTGCTTCATACAAGTTACTTGCATTTCACCTTTTCTCAAAGGCATGGTGGGGTGGGAGGAGGACGGAGAGCGAGAATGAGAAAAGGGGGAGGGAGGAAAAGAGAGGAGAGATGGAAAGAAAGGGCAGGGGGAGTAACAGGAAAGGAAGGAGAGGCAGAGAGAGAAAGAATCCAGAAGTAGAATGGAGAGTAGGAAGAAAAGAACAGGGGAACTCTGACTGCCATGGCCTTACATTCAAAGGGCTTTCACATAGAAGAGGAAATTGACCTGTTCTGCTTAGGTCCAAAAGGTAGATCTAGGGACACGTAGGAGTGAGGGGTGGGAGGTAGGGGAGGGGGAAAGGGCTTCCTAGCAATTAAAGATATGCTAGAGTGGAATGGGTTGCTTCTAGAAGCAATGGATTCCCCACCACTGGAGATCTTCATATGGAAACAGGACAACCACACATCGGGAAAACTGCGGAGAGGATTTCTGCTCCAGCTATGAGTTGGATTAGATGCTTCCTGAGGTCCTTTCTAGCTCTGAGATTCTGCTATTCCATGAATAGCAGATTCCTTTTTCTAATGTAATATTTCCTTAGGCACAAACTTCAAAACAGCAAAATATTTAGCAATAATCAGACCTTCTGCTTACAGCCTAATTATTGAGAAGGCAAAACCAAATTCCATTGTTTGGGTCTGTTATAAATCATCCTGTACCAAAATACCTGATCTCAGCTAATAGCACAGCTGTAAACACATCAGCAGCTCTCTTTAATTAAGTGATTATGTTAAACAGTGGGGCCTTTCTTGGAAATGAAAACCTTGAACAGATAACGTCCCAATTTCCTAATCCCCTAAATCAAGGACTACCTGGGTGTCCTTCATACCTGCAGTGCAATTATCTAGTGGCTGAGCCTGGGGGAACATTTTATGGTCCCTTCTTTCTCATACTTCAAGAAACAATGAACAGATGTATAGGTGACAACTGGAAAAACAGCCCCTTGCTGAGAAATTATTTTTATACTATAGTTCCACTCTAAGCCTTAATCTCACCCTTTGTCCCCTCCCACAGTGTACATTCCAGCTAAATTGGCCTACTCTTCATCTTGGCTCCTCTCATTTTTATGTCTTCCTCCACACCTACAATGGTCTCACCCACCCTCATCTCCTTTTATTGAAATCCTTCCCTTCCTTCAAAGCCCATCTCCTGTAGAAGATCACCTTCCTTGAGAATCCTGCTTACAATGATCTTATAGCTATGTTGGACACTTCCTTATCATAGTCTTGTTTGGGTCTTATCTCCCCAGGTGTATCTCTAACATGCCCCAAACTGATCTCACCTAGGTCATAAGCTCCTTGCAGGCAGAATGTGTCTGATTTCAGCTTGAAGCCTGATGGGTTTAATCTATGAGTTTGAGGAGCTGGACTTTGACTAGGATTATCCCATGGGCCACCTGGAAGTCCGTCCCCATACCAGGATAAGAACCATTTCATTGTCTTGGTCAAGATGAGCTGTGCACTGTCTAATTGTGAATGGAAAGCACGAAGCCAGTCTCATATCAGAAGCCACTTAGGCAATGCAGAGAATCAATGTTCCCTTGGAAACCATCTCAGCTGGACGTAGAGGATGTTTGATGCCATCCTTTTCCAGAGGTAGAAAACTCCTCTTTCCACCTGTATCCAATCATTTGCTAAGTCTGGTTGATTCTCTCTCCACAACATAGTTTGCATTCATCCATCTCCTTCTCTCCACTCACATACATCCCACCCAAATTTATGCCCTGGTCATTTTTCACCTTGTTTATTGCAACAGTTTCTAACTAGTCTCCCTACACCCAGGGGCCGCTCCCTCCAACTCATCGTCTATACAGCTACCAGACTGATATTCCTAACACCAGTTCTTTGAGTCTGCTAAAGAAACGTCGGTGGTTCCCTATTGTTCCCAGGACTGAACACAAGGCACTTAAAGAATGGTTGTTGAATTGGGATACATTGAATTTAGTCTTTGTGAGTGCAAGGCTAGAGTATCTGGCATTTAAAAAACACTGACATGAAATGCACACAGTCCTTTAATTCTAAGATGCTGGGGAGTTGTAGATTTCTCTGCTCTTGACTCTCCCTCCAGCTCTTTTCTTTTATTTTTTTCTTCTTTTCTCTAGGCTCTCTCTCCTCTTCCTTCTCTCTTTTCTTTTCCCTTCCCCCTTCTCCTTTCTTTTTCAGTCTTTCTCCCTTTCCCTCCTTTTCTAATGCCTTACCACCATCATTTTGAAAGATTTCTGGAAAATGTTCTATTGTAAATTGCCCTGAGTAGTAATTACTCTTCAATAAAACTGTCACTAAAAGACTCCTGGCCCCTTTACTCAGGAATTCATTTCTTTTTCTTACATCTTTCAGTTCAAGCTTGGTTTCTGGTTCTCTGCTTTGCTCCTGTAAACCCATTCTTGCTCAGTGAGCTCATCTAGTCTCAAGGCTCCTACCATCACCCAGTGCTGACTATGGTGATGACTCTCAAAATGAAATCTCCAGCCTCAGTCTCCCTCCAGAGCTCCAGTCCCCAATCTACAAAGGCTGGGGGACATTTCATCCATCTATAAAGACTAAACACAGAAAATGTTTAGTCAGTTCTAGAGAAGATACAAATAAGCCAGGATCTCATTTCTGGATGCAAGGAGCTCACACTTAGCTATCTCCTTGATTCCTCAGATTTAACATGCTCCAAACTGACCTCATCATACTCCCCAACAAATGACTCTTTTCTCACTGTTTTGTTTTCCATATTCACTGCATTCCCAAACCTTATAAATTCTACCTCCAAAGTGTCTTTTGTATCTGTTCCCTCCTCTCCATCCTCACCCTGATCCCTGTCATCATCTCCTCACAACCAGATCTCTGTAACAGGCTCCTCTCTGGGGCCTACGCACTTCAGACATTCCTGACACCCCCCCCCCAAAAAAAACCTGTACAAACTGCCAGATGTTTAATCATTCTTAAACACTGACCTGATCATGTCACTCCACTACTTAAAAGTGAAGATATGATCAGCTGTTATCATTAATCAGCTACAGCCTGGAAGATTCTAATTAAGTATGGTATTAATTTCCGAAGGGTTCATTCATCCAAAATTTATTAAGCATCACTAAAGGCATCCCTATGATTTCTTTTCATGGCATGAAGGGGACCCTGCTCTTAAAAGTAATGCCAGTAGAGCAAAACTCTGGTAGTCCCTACCAGAATGGAAAGGAGTTGAGTAAAGGCACATTGTTCAAAGATCAGACTAGCTAGGAGTGGAAAGGCTCATCACCAGAAAGTGGGCTGCCAGAAGATGAATTTTTCATCATAGCAACGCATAAGAACTATCTACTAAAGCACAAGAGATCACAATCTTCACTAGCAGAAGATGCAGACACAGAGAAAATTAAAGATCTTTTGAAACACTCAAGTATGTGCAGAGGGTTGTGCTCGGATCTAGGGGAAGTGCAAAGATGAGGGAAATACCATCCATATCTCCAAAAAGCTTCCAGTCTAGTACGGGTGATAAGACACTGACAGAGATGATTATAAAACACATTAGGATATGATAACTGCATGAGTTAAAGTACTAGAAGATCCAATTTACAGATGAATAGATCAGGGGAGTCTTCTTAGAAGTGGCATTTAAGCTAGAATTTGAAGGAAAGAGGGGGAGCATCAACAGGTAAAGATATAGGGGATTAGAAAATAAGAAGCCCTCCAGATATAGAAAAGAGTAGAGGCAAAAGCACAGAGATGGGAAAGACTGGGACATGTTCATGAGAAGGACAATCATTCTGTTTAGCTGAGCATAAAGGACATAAAGGGAATCAGTGTGAGATCAGGCTGGGGAGGCAGGGTGGTACCAGATGGTGGAGGGTCTTGAGTGCCAGTTTGGAGAGTGTAGATTTATTTGACAAGCAATGGAGAGCCAGTGATGAGTTTCAGAACAAAAAGCAATGGTACGTAGAATGCATTGGAAGGAAAGACCAGACAGGAAAAGGTCTAGAAGCAATGTGTATTGCAGATGATTCCCGAAACAGCTAAAGAAACGACAAGTTCAAAATATCCCAAATTGGAGTCATCCCCCTGTGATTTTCATGGTTCCATTAGAATGGTCAGCTTTGTGGGTTAACATCCTACCTTTTAACCTCCTGCACGTAGTCAGCATTTCTGTCAAAGAGGTGGGTGACTGAATCTTTGATGGCTTCATGCTTGAAGGAAGAAGCAGTTCCAAAGACTGTGACGTTGGGGATAGTTGAGCAGAGCTGAGCAACAGCCTGGCCCTGAAAATGCAAATCATTACATTAAGCATTGATGGAACACGTTAGTGCCAGCCACCTTGGCTACCTTTCAAACGGCTTGGGACCTTCACTCTCTCCCAGCCTCCAGTGTATCTAACACACTGTTTTGCTAACAAAAATCAGGCCCACAAATATTTATCTTCCTCTAATTCCCAAGTCTGATCTTATCACTGTTCTATATCAAACTGCTGAATACCTCCACTTGGCCTAGTTAAAAAAAACCCCAATATCCTTATAGGGCATTCAAGGCCATCTACAGCTAATTTTCCCAGCCCCATTTTACAGCTATCACCTTTAGGTGCCCCACACCCTAGCCAAACCAGATTACAAATTACTTTGCAAACTTGGCTCGCTCTATTTCCTTCCACTGATGGGACATGCTACTCCAGGGGTTTGCCACCTTTTTTATGTCCTAGGCCCCATAGAAAGTCTAATGAAGACTGTAAACCCCTTTTCAGAATACTTTTTAAAAAATGTATAAAATAAAATACATAAGAATACAAAGGAAACCAAAGGTTAATGAAAATAAAGATTTTTTTCCCATTCAAGTTCACAGAACCCCTAAGATCCACCCACAGATTGTCAATGGACCCCTGGTTAAGGACCCCTGCTCCAGTCAAACTGAATGATTCCCATGCCCTCAAACACGTTCCCTACTTTTTTTAATTAGGAACTTGACAAACGTGAATATTTCCTTACAAAACGAAAAACAGAAGAAGAGAATTGTGTGACTATGAATCTGCATGTACAGATATTTTTTAAAGTACGTATTAAATTTAACACAGTATTGCCAACACTACTCCACTTGTCTATGTCTTTGGAACCTTCTTTTGCACCCTTCTGTTTATTTTAAAATTTTTTAAATTGATGTCTTTTTTATATCACTATAATAACCTTCCCATATACTCCCCAATAACCTCTCCTGGAAAAAAAAGTCTCTCCCCCATAACAAATAGTCAAGCAAAACAGAGCAACACATTGACCTTGTCTGAAAGTGCATGTTTCATTCTGCACTTCTAGTCACTTCTCAGGTAAAAGGTGGGTCTTTTGGAATCATCAGTGGTCATGATATTGATCAAAGTCTTAAGTCTTCACAGTTATTTTCCTTTACAATGTTGTAGTCATTGCATGACTCTCACCTTAATTTTTTAAAACCTTTGTGTCTTTGTTCACACTGATGTCTGTGACTGGAATTCATTCCTTGCCCATATTTCTAGCTATTGGCATTCAAAGCCCAGCTCAGATGTCACTACCAAGATTTCATTAAGTCTTTCCCGATGAAGTTATCTTTCCTTTCTTAGGCCTTTCAACAGCATTTTGCTTATCCTTTTCTGTGTTGACTGAATGTTAAAATGATCTAGAAGTGTTTCACATCCTCCTGTTAGACTGAGTTGCATAAGGACATGTCTGAAGTCAACTATCTCCCACAAAACCTAGCACAATGTTCTGCACACATTAGGTGTTCATCACGGTTTGAATTAAATTAATATTAATTACTTGTATTTAGTGACTAGATTTCAAGCTACTACTGAGGAATACAGGCACATGAAGAAAAGTTTGTGTGATTTTAAAATTCTAAATGACACAAGGAACATTATACATATTTAGAACATGTAAGACCAAGAACATGTTACTATGAACTCAATTTTTTAGTACTGACCGTGCATTCAAAGATACTATCACTGTTTCTGTCTAGGAGCTTATGTCACAAATCAAAGAGAAAATATTTCCATTTAAGTAAACTGCAGGAAGCAATACTTGCTTATTGTATTAATTGCAGGTCTTCATATTAGTGACAAAATCATATGGGAAATGCAATTTCCTCATCACTGTTAAAATGTTAGAAAACCATATGCAGAATGTCAGAGTTTAGAACATATAATACAGCATGTCAGATCTGGAAAGGCTCTTTGAATACAAAATGTCAGAGTTATTTTCTCTGACCCCTTCATTTTACTGGTAAGAAAACAGACTTGGAGGGAGGAATGACCGCCTCAAAGTTATACAACTAGGTAGGTGGAAGTGGAAATTAAACCCATGTCTCCATTTCTCAGTTCACTGGTCTCTCCACCAATCCATGCTCATGCGTTCAAATTCTGACATTCTCTATTAAGTTGGCAAAGGAGATGCTTCTGACTTCTCATAAAAAGTTTCATTAATATGCCTACCTCTGACTTGGAATTGAAAGATTTAGAATAAAAAATTATTAGTATTAATCTGTGTCTTCTTACATTTTAAGTCTCATCTCCTACTTTTCACAAGTAACACCAGCCATACTGAACTACATGTTGTCCTCATATATGTCCTGCAGTTTCCTATGTCCATCCCACTGCTCATTCCAATCTACATAATTTTCCTGGTTTTCTGTAAGTTCCAACTAAAATTCCATCTTTTATAGGAAGTCTTTCCCAACCCCTTTTTACTCTAGTGCCTTCCTTTTGCTAATTACTTCCTATTTTTCTGGTACATGGCTTATTTTGTATATATTTGTTTGCATGTTGTCTTCTCTATTAGACTACAAGCTCCTTGAGGGCAGGGATCTTTTGCCTCTTTTTACATCCCTGGTGCTTAGCACAGTGCCTGGCACAAAGTAGTTGCTTAATTATTAATCCATAAACATTTGTTTATTGATCAGTTGCCTGGAATGCCCTCTGCTGCCCCTCTGCCTGTTGAGTTGTTAATCATCCTATAAGTGGCCAAAAGAAACATGAACAAACAGTAAGTATTCAAAGGAAGATCTGCAAACTATAAATGACCACATGAAAACATGCCCCAAATCACTAATAGTAAGAAAAACGAAAATCAAAACAATTCCCTAACTCCACTTCACACAATACAGACTGGGCAAAGATGAAAAAATGACACAACAGTCAATGCTATAGGAGCTGTAGGAACAAAGGTACACATGGATGCAGTGATTATAAAAAGAAAAAGATGATTGTTCGATCTTCTTATTCTATGTTATCATCATTTCTAAATAGATACCTACCATTTTTCCTACCCATTGAGGCACCCCTTACACCAAAGAATAAAAGAAAGAGAGAGGGAAGACAGTTTAGAAAAACAAACCAACTACTTTGTGCAAGCTGTTTTGGGGGCAGCTAGGTGGTGCTGTGGATAGAGCACTGGCCCTGCAGTTAGAAGGACCAGAGTTCAAATCCAGCCTCAGACACACAATGCTCACTAGTTGTGACTCTAGGCAAGTCACTTAAGCCCAACTGCCTCACCAAAAAAAAAAAAAAAAAAAAAAAAAAGCCATTTTCCATGAGAAGTCTTTCCTGAGCACCACTCCCCCAACCTTAATTCTAGTGCTTTCCCTCTGTTGATCATTTCTAATTGGTCCAGCATAAAGCTTATTTGTATAGAGTTATTTCCATGTTATTTCCCCCATTAGACTGTGAGCTTCTTGAGGGCAGGGACTGTCTTTTGCCTTTCTTTGTATCCCCAGCCCTTAGCACAATGGAACTTGCCATATAGTTGATGCTTAATAAATGCTTATTGAGTGACCAACTACAGCAGAATTATCACTTCCTCCAAGGCTATTATTAATTTACCCTAAGAAGGAATCAGTTTTTAGCACCCTGAAGCCTCTCAGCTATTAAAGCTCATAAGTCTGTGGCTCTGGATTTGTTGCTGTCAGGTCTCTCCCATTATGTGTGTGAATTCTTAAGCCATGGAGGACAGAAATTCACATTGAGTTTCTTTGCCTACTTCTTCATTTTGGAAATCCTACCGTCATTGGTTGCTATTTTAAAATGATTTTCCTAGTAGAGGGCAAAATAAATAAATAAATAAATAAATAAAGCACAGCAGAGAAGACCTGGATTCAAATCTTAGCACCTCAGCAACCTTAGATAATACCTTACCTTCTCCGTGTCTGTTCCCTCATTGGTAAAAGGCAAGATTTGGGCCAGATGGTTTCTAAGATCCCTTCCAGTTCTAAATTCTTTGGTCCTATTTATCCAAATTTCCTTTCTGTCCAAATGGCTCATCATAATGGAAAGCAGTTTTCCTAATGCAGCAAAATGGCTTGGCTCACTAAAATTGCTTCCTGGGACTTGCAGAATGCAAGAGAAGGAAATATTGAACTTACAGGTTTGGAGTCATATTGTTCTCATTTAGGTTGTAAGGAAAAGATTTTCAAAGGCACAGATATGAAGAAGGCGTGCAGCATTGGCTAGTGGGGAAATCCTGGATGATAAGAGGAGGCCCCTTGAGAAATTTCTGATTTGAAAAAAATAAGTTGTAAGGAAGGCAAACTGATGGAATTATAGTTCCTGAATTCAAAGAAATGTAAGAGGTTATTCAATTCCACCTTTACCTGCAGCAAAGAATCCCAAACAACTGGTTGACAAGTGGTCATCTAACCTCCCCTAGAAGACCACCAGTAACAGGTGGTTCACAACCTCTCAAAGAAGTCCATTCCATTGTTGGATCTCTCTAATTGTTTTGTTCTTTGGAGGTAAGTAAAAAAGTCTGACCCTTCTTCCCCATAACAGACCCTCAAAACTTGATGAGAGGATCACATCCCTCCCAAGTCTTCTCTTAGGCATCACTGTGCCTGGCACATAGGAGCCACTGAATAAATTACTGTTGGGGCAGCTAGGTGGTGCAGTGGATAAAGCACTGGCCCTGGAGTCAGGCACTTAACACTCACTAGCTGTGTGACCTTGAGCAAGTCACTTAGCTCCATTACCTAGCCCCCCATCCCCCCATAATTATTGTTGATTGATCCAGGCAAAACATATCTAATTTTGTAACTATGACATAGCACGGTCTCCAGGTCCCTAATCACCCTAGTCACCCTCCTCTGGATATATTCTAACTTGTTAATATCCTTACCAAAATCTGCAAGCTAGAACAGAATTTACATAATAGCTTCTTCCACTAATGAAAAATTTCCTTGTAAACTCACAATTAAAAAAGAAGAACCCTACTGATTTGGGCTCTTCCTGCACTTAACCTAATTCAGAGGAGTGTTTTCAGCACATGGATGTAGTCTCCTTTACTCAAGCCTTCCACTGATGCCTCCTTGTAGTAGGAGGTGACGATGGGTCCCTAAAGATTAAACAAGCTATGAGCAGTCCTACCAGAGATGGCAAATGACTTTCCCAAAGTTCCATAGCTAGTAAGTGGAAGAAATGGATTTAAAATTCAAATATTCTGACTCCTAGTCTAGGTTTTATTCCCATTGCTAGGCAGTAAGAATGAGGTTCTGAGAACTGCTAGTTTATGGAAAGCTGATAATTTCAGAAGAGCTATAAAGGCCAGTGAAATTTCCATCTGGTCCTAAAGGAGTTGTTGAATGAGGAAGGCATACTAGTGTATTATTGAAAGTCAAGCTACAGGAGGTCAACAGATAATAATGTTTGTGTATGCATTCTTTTTTTTCTAGGGTTTTTTTTTTTTCCTTTTAGGCAATTGGGGTTAAGTAACTTGCCCAGGGTCACACAGCTAGTAAGTGTCAAGTGTTTGGTCTGAGGCTGGATTTGAACTCAGGTCCTCCTGACTTCAGGGCCAGTGCTTTATCCACTGCGCCACCTAGCTGCCCTACAGATATTAATTTTTAAAACAGTTCACATGTTTATAGTGCTTTAAGTTTTACAAAGCACATTATATGTGTGTGTGTGTGTGTGTGTATGTATACACACACAGACACACATCTCATCTCACTTGATCCTCAAAAAGATTCTATGAAGGTAGTGAGTGCTATCACCATTTTACAAAGAAATAAACTGGGGCCCAGAGAAGTCAAGTGATTTGTCAAAGGTGAGTCAGCAAGAAGTATCAGAACCAAGATTTGAATCCAGGTAATTCACCAGGATGCCTCTCCATGAAGAGGTATTCCCTATATGGAAGGGCAGGTTAAAAATGTCCCTATCTCTAAGAAGCAAGGGCTGTATGAAGCAGGAAGGGGCTGAGTGACCATTTGGCCTACATGGACAATGATTCTATAGCATCTAAAGTAGTCAGACTATCTGCTGTGCTTGCAAGAAGGGGCTTACTACCCTGGAAATGACCTTTGAGGTCTCTTCCCACTTAAAGATTCTATTAATACAAAGCTCAGGAATGAACATTCATACCGCTAACCATGTGGTAATTTTACAGAACAGAACAAGCACAGTCCTGGCTTAAAATATTAACATTTTTGGTCTTCTTAATGAATTCTTTGTTAGAGTTTTTGCCTGATCTCTGAAAAGCAAATACTTTGGAATCACTGGAGTCTTTGTTGAAAAATTTTAAATACCTTTGGTATAAAAATTGAGATTATCTCTTGGCTTGGGGCTCAGGATATGGGAGTAGTTTGTACAGAGTACAGGAAAAAAAAATCCTTCCTCCCTCTTTCCCTCCATATTCCCTGAATTAAAGAATCGTAGATCTAAGAGCTAAAAGGAACCTTAAAAGATAGAATGGACATATACCATAGAATGATAAAGTTGGAAGGGACCTTAGAACATAAAATGTTGGAGCTAAAAGAAACCTTAGAACACAGAACACTGAATATTAGCACTATAAGAGACTACCTAGTTCAGCCATCTTATTTTATCAGATATGGAAACTGAGGCTCCTAGAGGGAAAATGACTTGTCCAGTATCACACAACAAGACAGAGCTCGTATTGAAATCCAGGTCTCCTGATAGCCATTCCTTGCTCCTTCCACTGTACCAACTGTCTCTCAATCAATGGAATGCTGAATTACTGTAGTTCCATCCTTTGGATTATATTAAACTGTTCTGAGGAATATTTCATTTCCTTATCACTGTCACTTGCTGCCTCAATTGGAGTCCCACATGGTCTATGAATCAGATATTGCACTTTTAAAGCTTGTACAACCATATGGATCATAAAGAAGTAAACATGAGCATATGGGTTATTAGAGCAGTTGGCTGAGATACAGATTGGGCTTGGTTCTAGACAATCTGGAAAAAAGAGAACATCCAATAATTCCATCGTTCATTTGTGATTCATTTATTAACTAGCAAAGCCCCACTCTGATGTCTCATCATGGTGTGAAGATGACATGAAACTCTCAAAGGCTATTGACATGAAACTCTCAAAGGCTATGTATGCCAATGGAGGGCAAGCTCTGGCAGGATCTACCATGCTGAGAAAACTTTAAGTATGGCCCAGTGAGAGTGTCTTTTCTATGGATCAGCCCAGCTAAGAATGAAGAGAGGCTCCTTACCAGTAGGCTGACCACTTAGTGATAAATTCCTTATTCATGGCAATGCATGGAACAAAAATGCAAAATGATCCTCAGTGCTATTGTAGCTCCCCTCTGCTTCTCCAGCAGCACTGGTAGAGTGGCAGAAAAGGGAAAAGAGGGAGCTAAGAATCACATAGCTTTTAGAGCATCTTTAAACATTGCCTTAGTTATTGGTACTCTAAATGTGAGATCCCTGACCAGTGACCAACAAGTGGACCAACTACTGGAAGAAATTAATCATATAGATCTCGACACTCTCACTATAAACAAAACCAGAAAATAAAAGGAAGTTGCAGCTAAATAGAAGAGGGGATCATAGGTTCTTCTTGGATTGGCAAATAAAGGAGACTGAGATGTTTTTCTTGTATGTCGGAAGGAAAGGAGAAACATGATGTTACAGGACATTTGGTCATCATGTAATTCCAAGGTCAACATAAGCATTTGCAAAAAGACCACCATGATGATAATGAGCTAACACACTATCACCAGCTGAAGAAGATAAGGAGACAGAGAAAATACATGAAGCACTGGACAAGACCCTCCAAATTAAAGCAACATATACTTTGATACTCAGGTATTGCAATGCAAAGGTGAGCACGGACAGTAGGCAATAAAAATGTTGGAAAATATGGCTTAAGAGTAAGAAGTGAGAAAGGGCAAAGACTCAGAGACTATACAGATGTTTCATGTCTATATATCAAGATTAATTTATTTGAAAAAGGATTCAAGAGGCACTAGACATGGTGAAAACTAACATCACAAAAATGAAATTGATTATATTTTAGCTGGCAGGAAATGACATTACTTTTGTGGGGATAATTACTAAATCATCTGCATGCAATCATACCATGGACTTGTTAAAGATCAAAATTAATAAAAAAAATTAAAATGGGAAAAACAATTATGTAATTAAAACTGACAAATCTAATCTGACCTATTTAAATAAGGTATTGAAACAAAAAAGGGTATTTGACTGGAGGACAGACATTGATGCTAATCCTTTAAAGATTATTGATGCAAATCAGTTGCAATAGTGAAGAATTCAAAAGAGCCTCGAAATGGCCTCATACAGTAAATACTTGCTATTCTTGACAAGGGGAGATATATGGCAACCAAGGGCAACACTGGTTTAGAATATAAACTCACTTATAAAATCTTCTAAAGAAATATGGTAGAAGTATTCACAGAACAGTAAAGCACAGTGAAGGGAAAAACAAGTTAGATGAAAGCTTACTAAGAAATTTAACAAAGCAAATTCGTGCCCAGGACATTCCAGGATGAAATTGGAAGCAGTACAACAAATAAAAGAAAAACGGAAAAGAATTGTCAAAAAGAGTCTGTTATAAAAATCTTTACATCAAGGACAGGGGAGCTGTCATAATTAGAGTCTAATTTTACAGTCACCAATGTGCCGAGTCAAGTTAACAAGAATTTGTAAGGGAATGGAAATAGTACTGAGGAAAGCAAAGATGGTGAAAACAGCCAAACTAGACAGAGGGGAATCCATGCTGGAAGTGACACAATATTTAAGGCATTGAGAGATCTACTCTCCAGACTTCTGAAAAAGAGGAAGAATCCAAAAATATAGAAAAATTTCAAACCTCATTATACCCAAAAAAGGTAACTGAAAATATTAATAATGGCTAATCCTTATCCCTACTTTCCCACATAAATAAAGACTTTATGAGCACAATCCATGACATCCTTGATGATGGTATAAGAAAAGAACAGGAAGGTTTTCAAAACTAATATTCCATAGTAGATCATACCTTGTAATCAACTGTGTTTCTAAAAGTTATTTAGATAGTACAAAATCCCTCTGTGATTGACTATAGAAATTATGTGATTTACTGGAGCAAAACACAGCCTTATAGACTCTCCCAACACATTGTCTTTCACGCATATGTCAACAGTATGCATGATACCTTAAAAGATTTCATAAAAGTGGTATTTTTTTCCAATAACCCTCTGATTATGACTATTAAGAGAAGCATAAAACAGGAGATACATGCTTATTAAAGGTGTTCACCAAAGTCATGGAGAATGTACAGCACAGTCCAAATGGAAGTGGGATTCCCTATGGGGCCAAGGTCTTGCTGATGCTCTTATTTGCAGATGATAATACGCTGATTGCATTAGAACTTTTCAGAAGTTTGTAAAGACAAATTGTTCTTTTTGCTGCCCCATCCCCAAGTTGGCTGGCGCCAGCTGCAATATTTCCAGCAAGAAAAAAATACACTGATTTAACAAAACTAGACAAACCTCTGAGAGAGGGGACCCCAAATTGTACAGGACATTAGCTTAGGTTTTGACTCCCCTCCCTGAGTTTGCCTGCTGAGCAACACTCCTACTAAAAATACTTACTGTTGACTATTTGTGTGACCAGGAAGCAGTTTGTATGAAAATGATTTAGGGGAGGTCAATGTTAAAAAGAACTATCTGTTCCACACATACCAAAATACTTACAGCAGTAATTTTTGTAGTAGCAAAGATCTGGAAGCAAAGTACATTCCCAATGATTGGGGAATAGCTAAGCAAGTTGTGAATGTGATGAATGAAAAATGAATGAAAAGCATTTATTAAGCACTTGCTATGTTCCAGATGCTGTCTTAAGGATTGGAGATAGGACAAATACAATTCCAACCTTCAAGAACTTCTGCAAAGTGAAGCAAGCAGAACCAGAAAAACACACACATGATGGCTACAACAATATAAACGGAAGTAACAACAAAAAGTGAAATTGAATGCAGTAAAATTATAACAACCAATCGTAGCCCCAAAGAACTATAAGAATTTACTTCCCTCCCTTTGCAGAAGTGAGAGAGAATGGGTATAGAACAATGCCTGTAATGTCAGATTTGGTTGTTATGTTGGTTAATTTTGCCGAACTGTATTTTTTCCCTATTTTTTAAATTCTTTGTTATACAGGATGTAACTTGGTGGTACAAAGGATAGACTCCTATACCAAAAGCCAGGGAGAGTCAAATTCAAATCAGGCCTTGGATACTTACTAGTTGTGTGACCCTGGGCTAGCCACTTAATCTCTATTTGCCTCAGTTTCCTCAAATGTAAAATGAGGATAATAGTACCTACCTCACAGGGTAGTTTTGAGGATCAAATGAGAATATTTGGAAAGCACCTAGGATAGTGCCTGGCACATAGTTGGCACTATACAAATACTTATTCCCTTCCTTCAATCTAATGAGTAAGAGCTATAGAAGAGAAGTAGTATAACATAGTGAATTGGAAAACCTGTATTTAAATCCCAATTCTGACATTTACTTGCTGTGTGACCCTAGACAGGTCACTTCATCTCTAGGAGTTTCTATTTCCTAGCTTCCCCGACTTCCTTCAGGTCCCAGACAAGATCTCACCTCCTGCTAGAAGCTTTTTCAAGTTCCTCTTAATACTAGTGCGCCTTCCTCCTAAGATTATCTCCAATTTGTCCTATTTTTCCAATTTGTCCATGTCTTGTTTGTACATAAATGTCTGCATGTTGTTTCCCTCATTAGACTGTGAGCTCCTTGAGAACAGTGACTATTTTTTGTCTTTCTTTATGATCCCAGTGCTTAGCACTAACACAATGCCTGGCGCATAGCAAGAGCTTAATGAATTCTCATTGTCTTGACTATGAGTCTATAAAATGGCAATAATATTTTCATTATGTACCTCAAAGGACTGTTATAATGAAAACTCTTTGTAAACTGGGCAGATAGATAGAGTTCAAATCGGACCTCAGACACTTATTAGCTGTATGATCCTGGGCAAGTCACTTAACACTGTTTGTCTCCATTTCCTTCTCTGTAAATGAGCTGGAGAAGGAAATGGCAAACTTCTCCAGTATCTTTGCAAGAAAATCTCAAGCAGGGTCACGGAGAGTTAAATACGACTGAAAAATGACTGAACATAAACTGTAAAGCATTATAAAGATGTGAGCTATGACTACTCCTTTTTCAGAACGGACATCATACTAGCTGGTGCACATTCACAGGAAGTCCACCTGAATGGCTAGCCAGGACTTCTTAAACTTTTTCTACTCTCGACCTCTTTTTGCATTTTGGCAGTGTTTGTTCTCGGTGTGTAGCATGACAGCACATGCAGTGCAAAGTGTGCATGCTTTGTGTTCAGAACCAAGGCTCTAGTGAAGTTGTGTGATGCAAACACCTCGGATTCATTGCGCATTTGATTTTTAATTAATTTTTGGTCATTGTGCCTTCAGAAATCTTTTTTGAAGGCACAATTTTTTTGCAAACCCATATGGGGTCACGACACCCAGTTTAAGAAGCGCTGCTAAACAACAGGGTGCCATACCATGAGGACTAGTTGAAGGATTTGGAAATGTTTGAACACTGGAGGCTGGGGAGTGGGGATAATTGCTATCTTCAAGACTTTGAAGGAATGTTGCAGAAGAGGGATTAGACTTTTCTGCTTCAGCTCTGATGGGCAGAACTAAGAGCAATGAGTAGCAGCTGAAGAAAGGCAGCTTTGGGCTTAATATCAAGATACATTTCTAATCATTAGAGCTACTTCAAAGTGAACTGGAGTGATACAGCAGCAAGTTCTAGATCAGCGGCAGTCTCTGAGCAGAGGCTGGATGATCACTGCTGGGGTTATGAGAGAGGGGAATATCTGCTTCAAGTCAGGCTTGGGCTAGATGTCCTCTGAAGTCCTGTGGGGCTCTGCGTTTCTGTGATTTAACAGTAACAAGATTTTATGTTCTCATTAAGCCACTCAATGCTTACATTTACATTATCAAAGGCTTAAAGGAAGCGATTTTATCCCAAACCCAAAGATCATCATTTGCTGAAGTATGAGCAAATACATTCTTTCTTTATAATGTGATAGGGTCTAAACTTTGGTGAGATTTGTATGTGAATTATGTAGATAAAGAAACTCAAAGACCTTTTAACATAAGGAAGTTAGTACTTTATAACATAGTTCAATTCCATGGAAGAAACATTTATTAAACACCTATTCTCTGCTCAGTATCTGAGAAAGATACAAATATGAATAAGAACTAGTCTCTGCCCTCAAGTGGCTCCCATTCAAGTAAGGGAGATGGTCACAGACAACTTGCCCAAGGGTAACATGGTCAAAAAGTGACAAAGCTGAGACTCCAAACCAGGTCTTTTGACTCCAAATCCAATGCTTTTTTTTACTACACTATGCTGCCCCTTATTGATCCCAGTCTTCCTCTGGTGGAAAGCAGTCAGGCAAGTCAACAGCAGGTACCGAACAATGACTCCACAAGAAGGTAGAATGCTTCTCCCTAAGCTCAGTCTGTATAGCAGTAATCTCAACAGGCTGGAGTCAGATTTTCTTGGATCTTTGGAATTTCTCTGTAGAGATCCCTTTCTGTTGCCACTGCACATGCCAAGCACATACTCAGCAAGTGGCTGTCAAGGATGTTTTGCCAGCCATAGCACTCAGGTGACCATATTGCTATTGAGATTGGCACGTTATCTGCTATTTCTTAATTTTCCCCTTAACTAAAACGGAAGCATCAGTAAGGGGGAAAGGAGAAGGCTCTTTCCTTTTCCCAAGGAATACATATCAGTTGGCACAAAGTGATTGTTTGGTAGAGTGAAAAGATTGCTGGATATGGAAGGAGATGACCTGGGCTTTAAGCCTCAGTGACTCTTCCAGTTCTGAATCCATGGAAGGACATGAAAAAAAAGTCCAAGTAAAAGGTCATGAGATTAAAGAAGATTTGGACCATTTCTAGAAGGGCAGTAGCTGAGCTAGATCTCAAGAATGGAAATGGTTTTAAGAGGTGGGAGAGTCCATTCTAGACATGGGAGACAACGAGTAGTTGTAAAGAGGCAAGAGAAGTTAGGACAAGGTCAGGGAATAGAGGCCAGCCTTGTTTGATGGAGACACAGAGTTTATGAAGAGAACCACTGTGAGATAAGCCTGAAAGGATAGACTGGAAAAAGATTTGAGAGATCTTTGACCATTGGTCGAATTTCTATTTTATCTTATTAACAACAGGGAGCTACAAAAACTTTGCGGGGAGGAGGGGAGAAGTGACACAAGTGGTTAGACCTGTGTATAAAAATATGAAGGAGACAATAGCAACTGAGGAAGCAAGATACAGAAAACAGGCTCTAGAGTCAGAGGATATAGATTCAAATCCTGCCTCTGAGGCTTTGTTCCCTATGTGACCTTGGGCAAGGCACATAACCTTGATGGGCCTCAGTTTCCTCATCTGTAAAATAATGATACTAAATTAAATGCCTTTTGAAGTCCCTTTGACCTGTAAAGTTACGATCATATGAATGGAGACAGTGGAGGCAGGGAGATCAGTGAAGAGGCTTTGTAATAGTCCAAGGAAGACCTAATGAGAGACTAAACTAAACTGGTAGCATTGGGGATGATTCAAACAACCACAACATTTCTAAATGATTTCACTTAAAGGATTTTAAAAACAAATTTAGACTGGGCCTCATGCAAGGAATAAATAGATTTTTAGAACTCATTTAGGATAAATGCAGCACTGTTTGTAGAAATACAACATGTGAAGAGGAATTTGCATAGAAGACTTGGAAGACTATTGAAAAATATTTTATTGTTTAAGCATTTCAATAAAATTATTAAAGTTGTTCAACACACATAACATAATTTAGAAATGATAACAGCTGACATGTGCAGCACTTTGGTGTCAAAGAACCCCTCATATTTCCTGACAAACTCACTTCACTTTTTTTTTTTAATGCAATTGGTGTTAAGTGACTTGCCCAGGGTCACACAGCTAGTAAGTGTCAAGTATTTGGTCTGAGGCTGGATTTGAACTCAGATCCTCCTGACTTCAGGGCTAGTGCTCTATCCACTGCGCCACCTAGCTGCCCCCTACTTCACTTTTAAACTTCCCAATTTCTGTCCAGAGGCATCACAATCCTTCCAGTCTCTGAGGTTAACAACCTTGGTCACCCTCAATTCAGCCCTCAAATCAGATCAAAACAGTTGCCAAATCTTGCTATTTCTATCTCCATAACATCTTATGAATTTTTCTTTTTCTCTGCCCTCATAGAACCACTCTCTGAGTTTAGGCCTTAATCAGTTCTCACTCGGGCTATTGCACTAGCCTCTAAATTGGTTTCCTTGACTCCAGTATCTCCCAAGTCCAATTTATCCTTCATACAGCTACAGAAGTGATTTTCTTAAAGTACAGGTCTATTCTTGGTACCCCCCCCAACTCAATAATTTCAAATGGCTCCCTATTGCCTCTACAATCAAACACAAACAACTCTGGCATTTACAGTACTTCATAACCTGTACTCTTCCTATCTTGAGTTTTCTGATATCTTACTCCCCCCATCTCATACTCTATGATTCAGCCACACTTGCTTTACTTGCTGCTCTTCATACATGATGCTCCATCTCCCATCCCCATGTCATTGTGCTTACTATCTCTCATGCCTGGAATGCTCTCCCTTCTCATCTTTACTTTTTGGAATCCTTGGTTTCCTTTAAGATTGAGACCAAGGCCACATCTTAAATGAGGTCTTCCATGGTTTTCCCAACTCCATTCTCTCCCTATAGCAAAATTACTTTGTATCTGCTCTGTACATTTTCTCTCCACCCCATCAGAATGTAACTTCCTTGAAGGCAGGGGCTACTTTACTCTTGTCTTTGTATCCTTAGCACCTAACAGTGCTTGACACATAGTAGTTTAATAAATGCTTGGTGACTTTTTGATTGATTTCAGGTTCATAAAACATTTTATAAACATTGTATCATTTGATCTTTTAAAAATTTAAATTTTTTTCATTTTAATTTTTAAAAAATTTCATTTTATCTGTACCTTGTCAGGTAGGCAACATCCAGATATGACAAGAGAAGAACGTAAGAAGATAGTGTTTGAGAATAGAATTTGGATGTCTGGATCCCGGATTTAAATACAGGCATTACAGACTCCTGTCCAGTACTTGACAAATGCTCAAATCTAATCAAAAGGGCATTAAGCTAAAAGGACAGTATATCCTGTCTCCGTGTATATCCATCAAACCAGCCCTAAAGAACAGCTAAAATGAAGAATGACAGTTGAGACACTCACAGGAGTGTTCAAGTTCACAGGAGACAAAAATCCAAGAAACAAGACAGTAGCAAAACTCTTAAAAAAAAAAAAAGAGGTCTGAATGTCTAGACACAAATGTCCAAAGTTAAGGCAATAAGCAAGATGAGCTACCATTGTAAATGCTAGGAGGTATATTTGACTGCATAGGTATCATTGACACCCGATGTGATGAAACCCATGACTAAAGTACAAATCTAGAGTATTCCTTATTGAAAAGAAACAAGAAAGGTAGAAGCCCCCATCATACTCTAACTTGCATTATGCTTATTTTTGTATGTGTCTTATCCCAATGGCTAGCAAGAGCATTTCATTCCCATTAATGCTTCAAAGATACAGGAACATGAATTTATTGGTGTCTCTCTCCATTAATTCAATAAGTTTTTATTAAGTGCCTGCTATGTGAGGGCAGTATGATATGGTGGACAGTAGTAGCAGTAGTAAGCATTCATAGAGTACTTTAAAGTTTACAAAGCACTTTACAAATATTATTTCATTTTATCCTGACATCAACCTAGGTGCTATTATTATCCTCATTGTGCATATGAGGAAATTGAGGCAAATAGAAGTTAAATGATTTGCTCAGGGTCATATAATTAGTAAATGTCTTAAGTAGGATTTGAACTCAGGTCTTCCTGACTCCAGGTTCAATGTTCTATCCACTGACCTTTGTGTTAGGATGACATGAGTTCAAGGGAAGCCTTTGAATAAATAAATGAATAAAAAAAATTCATTAAGCATTTACTGTAGGCCAAGAACTGTGCTAAGTGCTAGCGATACAAATGCAAAAGGCAAAGACAAACTCTGCCCTCAAGGAGCTTAGGAGAAGAAACAGACACCAGAGAGTGGTGGCCAAGAAGAAGCCCTTTAGTACAGAGAGTTTTAGGGAAAGTGTATGGGGGTGGAGAGGTGAATGGGCCAAGGGGAGCAGATTGGCATATCCCTTTCAGGAACAATAGTAGAGTTGATGTAATCTTGGGTTGAAAATTTATTGAAGAGGGTGAAGGGTATATGCTTGGCAGCTGACAAAAAGGGGGATGAGGATTAGGAGAGGAATAAAGTGAAGCATAGCTGGGCCTTGCCTGAAATATTGGGCCAGATGGCTGTGTTATCATTTCTTAATATTTCAATGCTCTCAGGAACTATGATTCCAAATTAAAGGAATTGTCAGTCTGTATTGATAAAAGGAGTTTTCACACTGAGAGTTCCCCCTTACTGATGAAATTTAAGGTTCTGACACCACCAGCCCCCCAAATCAGTAAGGCGCTAAGCTAGACACTAGGGATGTAAAGACAATACAAGAAACAGTCCATAGCCCCAAGGAACCTACATTCTGTCAGATACAATATTTATACAGACAGATAAATAGAAGAAAATTTGAGAAGGGAGAGAAAACTACTGACTTGGAATGTGAGAAAAGGGGCTTTCATACTTGTTTCTGAAGGTAGAGCAGAGGTGAAGAGGACAGCCTGTACATAGTCCTGGAGGTGGGAGATGGAATGCCAATTTCAGGAAGCAGGAAGCAGGAAGCAGGCCCGTTTCTCTAGAATGCGGGGTGTGAAAGGAGGAGCAACATGAAAGAAATCTGGAAAAGTCTTAAGGGCTTTCAGCACTGAGCTAAGGTTGGTGTTTACCAACCAAACTCAGCCCCTCTCCAAAGTTTTGGTAGGCAGCTTCATGAATTTCAGTGGCCAAAAAAATTCATTACTTTTGGCCACCTTTGAGATAAGCCTCTCTGAACCTAACTGGGCTGATTCACAGATGAGAAAAAGGCAATCTCTCTGGGCCTCCATTCCCAGGGCCACCCACAAAGCTTTTTCTAGCTTAGCAGGCCACACTAGAGCATTTGAGCCAAATGCAGAATCTTTAAGACGCCAGAGTCTAGTGGAAGTCTTGGACACAGTGCTTGCTCCATAATTTTTTATTGAATTTGTTTAATAGAGAAATAGAACTGGACACTTACCCCAGGAGAGGGTGGGGTTGGTCAAAAACAGGGGGAAAAAAGCTAAAATATTCATGGCAACACTTGGGAATTAACAAAAAACTGGAAACAAAGAATATGTCTATCAACTGGGGAATGGCTGAATGTTGTTTTTGTCCAGTCGTGTCAGACTCTCTGTGACTGCATTTGGGGTTTTCTTGGCAAAGATAGTGGGGTGGTTTGCCATTTCCTTCTCCAGCTTATTTTACAGATGAGCAAACATGTTTAAGTGACTTGCCCAGGGTCATACAGTTAGTAACGTCTGAGGTCACATTTGAACTCAGGAAGATGAGTCTTCCTGACTCCAGGCCCAGTGCTCTGTCCCCTGCGTCACCTACCTACCCCTAGAATAGCTGAATAAACTGTGGTATATGATTGTAATGGAAGATTATGATGCAGTAAGAAATGATGGCCATGAGGAATTCAAAGAAATCGGGAAGATTTCTGTGAAGTGATGACGAAGGAAGTAGCAAAACTAGGAAAACAGACACAACTACAATAATTCTTTTTAAATCACTAAAAAGGAATTCAAACTGAGAGTAATCAAAAAGCCAATAATAGTTCTGGAGACTAGATAATGAAATATCCCTCCCTCTCCTCAGGAGAGAAGATGGCAACTATGAGAAGCGAATGTTGCCCACGTCACTGGAGGCTAGTGTATCCATGGTTTTTGCTTAACTATTGGATACAAGGGGGCGGCAGTGGGGGAGGGAGGCATTCTATAAAGAAAAGACTGTAATACAAAAACAAGAGGCATCAAGAAAAATGAAACTATAGAAATTACCGCTTAAAGCCTGAGACAAAAGAGAAAACAGGGTAAAACTCCACAAAAGCTTTATGGACACCCTACATGTGTCCTAGGGACTAGGGAGTAGCATGATTCTCATATTCTATTTAAAAATGTGCAAAATATACTTTTGACTCAACTGCAGGTCTATCACTTGGGTGGGGCGGAGAGCAGTGTAATTGAAGTGCTCAGAAATGTCTGACATTTAAAAAGAGCTGAGCCGATTTATCCAGTCAGCAACTGAAGCACACCCCATTACACTTTACATCAAATGCCCAATAAATATCTCCCTGAGCCCATGATGTTAATATATGGTTCCCTCTATTATTAATGAAGGGTGTGATAGAGAGGTTTTGTTCTGTTTAATTTTTCAATAGTTTCCATTCCTCCAGTCACCAGCAGCAGGGCTCATGAGAGTGGAAGTGCTGATGGGGCATGCCTCACGTGAGCACACTTCTGCAGGGCCAGGCTGATGGGTTAAGAGTGGGGACCTTCTGTTCCCTCTTCTCCTCCCCATCGAAAACCACTCAGACACTTTCCACCACTATCTTTCTTTACTCCTGTCTCACATGAAGAGGTGGTTCTTGCCAAGACAAACCTTTCTACATGCATAGATGATCCCATTCCATCCTGTTTTCTCCAGCTAATTGTTCCCTCTATCATTCCTACTCTCATCCCTCAATGTCTCCTAATCTACTGGCTGCTTCCCCACTGCCCATAAGCATGCCCAGGTCTCCCCATACTCACTTGATCCCTTCATCCCCACTAACAATTATCCCATATCTCTCATGACTTCCTGGAGGAGGCCATCTACAATGGGTTCTTCCACTTTCTTTCCTCTCACTCTTTTCTTAACTCTCTGTGGTCTGATTTTCAACCTCATCATTCAGCAGAAACAGTTCTAATTTTACAAATAATCTCTTAATCACCAAATCAAATGGCTTTTCTCAATCCCCATCTTTCTTGTCTTCTCTACAGCTTTTGACAGGGTTATTAATTGCCCACTTCTGAATACTTTTCTCCTCTCTTTTTTTCTTCACACACCTTTCCTGATTCTCCCTCTCTCCTTGCTCCTTCTCAGCCTTTTACTGGATCTTCATCTAGGTCACATCCACTAACCACAAATGTCCCCCCCAAGGCTCTGTCCGGAGCCCTTTTCTCTTTTCCCTCTGTACAATTTTGCTTGGTGACAGAACTGGGTAGTAGCACTAATGCATGAGATAATGGAAATGAGTTTGAAAAAAACTCACCCAGATGGTACAACAACATAATATTTAATAGGGATAATTCTGAAAGGCAGTTAGGTGGCACAGTGGATGGACTTGGGAGTCAGGATGATCTGAATTTGAATCCTACCTCAGATATGTACTAGCTGTGTGATCCTGGCAAGTCCATTCACTTCTCTCAAGCTCAGTTTCCTCATTTAAAAAATAAAGATAATAACAGCACTGACCTCCCAGGATTATTATGAGGAATAATGAGATAACATCTATAAAATGCTTTGCAAAACTTTAAAGATCTATATGAATGCTTGCTATTATTGCAAGTACAAATCATAAGATCACAGGTTCATAGATCTAAAGCTCTAAGGAGTTTCAAAGGTCACATAGTCCAAGCCCCTCATTTTATAGATGGGGAAAACTGAAATCCAGAGAAGCTAAGTGATGTGGGAAGGAAGGCAGGCAGGAAGCAGCACAGGTATTGAGTTTTAAAAAATCAGTTATACAAACATGGGAAACAAAGTACACCTATCAATTAGGGAACGGATGAACAAACTGTGGTGTATGAATATAATGGAATGTTGTAGTTCTGTGAGAAAGACATAGCCTCAACTCTCTTCAGAGTTTCTCTTCTAGGGCTGGCTCACTCACCCTAACTTTACCCATGCTGGCAGGCTGGGCACAGGCGGTGACCACATTGCAGCTGCTCATTCTCAGGGTCCTTGAGTAACTGTGGTGTGTATGTGTGTGTGTGCACGTGTTTGTGTGTGCGCCTGTGTGTGTCTGTGTCTGTGGGAAACCTAGGTCTCCTATTCACCACTGGAGTTCCTATGGCTTCAGTGGTGAGCTTCCCATTTAGGCCGACAAATCCCAAATCCAGATTTCTGTCACATATGACACGATCAATATATAATTTTCCCATAGTTCTCTATAATTCTTTGATTCTGTTTTCCAGCAATAAATGTCCATGTCCTAAAAATAGTCATATATATTACCTACTGAGAAATAATGCCCTGCAGCCATCTGTCAGTACATTTGCTTCAGGGAAGAATCCTTTCATTCAGGTACTTCTAGAACTGTCTGTATTTCTTCTCAAGCTACTTTTCTCTGTGTTTCTCACATAAATATTCCCTTTCTGCCCCTTTCGGTAAAAAAAATGTCCTCATAAGAAAGGGGCAATACTTTACATAAGACCTGAGTAAACTGATACTGAGTAACGAAAGCAGAACCAGGGGAACCATATACACAATGACTACAATGATGTAGATAAAGAAAACACAAAAAGACAATGGAATTCAGATTAAAAGCAATGCCCAAATTTTAGCTACAGATACTCATCTGGATGAAGATCACACTTCCTTTCTCTTGCTAGAGAAGAGATAGACTATAGGTAAGAAGTGGTGAGTATGCTAGAAATCATAGTTGTGTACCAGATGGTTTTGTTATTTTTGTAATGGAGTGTGTGGGGGAGATTACTAGGAAGCAAATATGGTGTAAAAGCATTCTTAAAAGATTTAAAAAAGCTTTTAAAAATCAAATGTACAAATATGGAATGGGGAAGACATTGTTTATTGACCATTCATTGAGAAAAGACCTGGAGTCTTGGTGATTTCAAATTAAATAACTCAAAAATGTTACATGGCAGCTAAAAACCCTAATGTGATCCTAGAGGGTATGAATAGAAGAAAAGTACACCAAGCAAAGGACATGACAGCCTTGTTGTTCTCTGCTCTGGTTAGACCAAACCTGGAGCACTGTGTTCAGTTCTAGACACTGCATTGTAAGAAGGACATCTATAGGATGGAGCCCTTCCAAAGAGAAGGGTGGCTGAGATGGTGAGGAGATTCAAAGTCATGATGTAGTGAAGAACTGGGGATGTGTAGCTGGGAGAAGAAAAGATTTAGAGAGAACAGGACTGTTGTCTTCATGTATTTAAAGGGCTATCATATAGAAGAGGCCTTGTTTTGCTTCACTATAGAGGAAAAAACCAAGAGTGAGGAGAAAGATTCCAGCTCAGTCTAAGGAAACATTTCCTAATGCTTTGAGCTGTCCAGAAGTGAAATGGGCTGCTGAGTTCCCTTTCAGTAGAGGTCTTCAAATGGAGAATGGATGACTGTACCTTTGGTAGGCTAATGAAGAAATTCCTGTCCAGACACAAATTGGACTAGATTGCTTTTGAGGCCACTTCACACTTCACAATTCTATGACTTTATAAAATTTAGGAGATGTTAATGACTTTCCATGAATCGCCAATAAAATGGACCATTTCTTATAAAGCATAGGACTATTCATCAGGAACAGTTTTCTGCAACTAATTCGGCATGTAAAACCTTCAGTGAATTACACTCTAGATCATCACAGAAATATCCTATAGTCATTAATTTCTCATTAACCTTTTATCGCTTACTATTCTTTCAACCAAATACCTCCACTTGCAGATGGTTTTACAGATATTAATAGTACTTAATTCACCAAAATTGGAAAGTTGCTTGATATATACAAGTTCACATACTATATCATTTTATGATCCTGGGCAATTTCTACTTCTTCACTGAGCCTCAGTTTCCTGCTTTGTAAGATGAGGAAACTGTACTAGATGGTACCCGAGTTCTCTTCTGGCTCTGACATTCTATTTTCTTAAAATCTTTCCTGTTCCATTATTCAAACAGTTATCACTATTCTGTGCTAGGTACAGTGCTGGCCATCAGAGATAAAAAGGCAAAACCAAAGCAGTCCCTGACTTCAAAAGCTTACATTCTCCTGGAGGAATATTAAATATATAGAGATAAGTAAATACAAGGGAGGGATAGTCTAGAGCCTGGAAGACTCAGATTCTAGAGTTCACATCTGTCCTCAGATATTTTCTAGCTGTGTGACCCTGGGCAAGTCTCTTAACCCCATTTGTCTGTTTCCTCATCTACAAAATGAGCTGGAGAAGGAAATGGCAAACCACTCCAGGATTTTTGCCAAGAAAACTCCAAATGGAGTCACGAAGAGTTGGAAATGACTGAACAATTTAATAATACAAGGAAATCAGAAGAGTGCAAGAGCACAAATAAACAGGAGGAAGAGAGAAGGCATCATGGATGAGCTAAATCCCATAGTAAGATAAGAATTATGAAAGGCAGAAATAAAGAGAGAATAAATTCCAGGGATGGGGTAAGACTGTACATATGCAAAGAGGTGGAATATCTAGTATGGCTATACTACTAAATGTAGTGTTTTAGTCAGTGGACTGTCATTTTTAAGTGTCTACTATGTGCCAGGCACTGTGCTAAACCCTGGGGATACAAAGAAAGGCAAAAAACAAAAAAAAACAAAAAACCAGCTCCTACTCTCAAGGAGCTCTCTGTCTAACAGGGGAGGCAACATGAAAACAATGATGTACAAACAAGATATTTACAGGGTAAACTGAGGGAAACCTTAGAGGGAAGGGCCAAGTTTAAGGGAAGAGGTAGAAACAAGAAGGAAAAATGTTTCTGGCATGGGGTACAGGTAGTAATTGAGTGTCACATTTGAGGAACAGCGACTATGACAGGACCTTCAGGTGGAGATGTCAAAGGCAGTTACTATTCAGGATTGGAGTTCTACTTTGTAAGGCCCCTCCCCTCCTTGCTTGTCTTCTCTGTTCTCCAAGATATTATCTTCAAGATAGGCCTTCACTGATTTTTTCTTATTGTAATAATGTGTAAATCAGTCAACAAGCATTTATTAAGTGCTTATTGTGTGCCAGACACTCTTAAGCACTGGGAATATCAAGAAAAGGAAAAACAGTTCCTGCCCTCCAGAAGCATATATCGAATGGGGGATATAACATGTATATAGCAGAACATACAAGATAAAAATAGAGTACAGTAGGAGACAGTTAGATGGCACAGTGGACAGAGCTTTGGCTTTGGAGTCAGGAGGACCCAAGTTCAAATCTGGCCTCTTAGACACTGGACACTTACTAGCTGTGCAACCTTGGACAAGTCACTTAACCCCAAATGCCTTACCAAAAAAAAAAAAAAAAAAAAAATAGAGTACAGTAGATGGAGAGTAATCCTAAAGGCAGAGGTGCTGGAGCCAGCTTCAACCTACTCAAGAGAGCTAATTGCTGAATTTTCAGCTTGTGCAAATACATTTTGAAAACTGGCAAATACTAAAAATCAAGGCTTGATTTATTGTTCTGTTTATTGCACCTTTCCTCGGTTGGTTATTTCAAATTTGTCCTCTATATAACTTGTTTGTACATAGTAGTTTCCACACTGTCTTCCTCTTTAGACTGTGAGCTCTCTAAAAACAGGGACTATCTTTTACCCTTTTCTCTATTCCCAGCACTTAGCACAGAGCCTGGCACATAGGAGGTGCTTAATTAATGTTTATTGATGGACTGACTGAAGAAAGTGATGAAGAAAATGTAAGTAATGCAGATTAAACTTAAAAATGTGCCTTGAATACATTCTGCGCCGAGCTCCCCCCCAACCTCAGAGCTGATAGTAAAACATCTAACAGCATAGCCCTGCTTAAAAGGGATGGCACCAGCAGTTAAAGGACCAGAAAATGTCTCCAGGAAGATACAATAGCTGAAGTGAATCTTTAGATAGTTAATTCTTCAGGTGGCAATCTGATGACGAAGCAGCCCAGAAAGCAGACACATTCTCTAATAATCCCAATGAACATTTCCCTGGGCTTTCAATTCTAAGCTGTTTGAACTACAGTGATAAAGGCAACATACATAATGAATAGAATTTAATAACCGAGTATCATTCATCTAAATACATGTCCTGATTTCAGTCCAAAGATCTTTGGCACTGAAGACGCTGCTGAGAGATGAAGCTACTATCAGCTTGATGGTACTTAAACTTCTCCCAAATTTCTTCCTTTCAGCACCCATGATATGACTGTTACTTTTGTATACAGGACTGAGGAGGGCAAAGATTTCTTCATTCAACCTTGCCTAGAATCTTCTCTTTGAGTTGGGCTTTAAGGGAGAATTGACGTCAGACCAGTACAAGCCTATATGGTACTTCTAAGAGATATCTGAGGGCACAGGGAAGCACTCTAACACTTCACAGTTCTATGATTTCATAAAACTTAGGGGGTATTAATGACTTTACATGAATCTCTAGTAAAACGGACCACTGCTCAAAAGGCATAGACAACTCATCAGGAAAAATTTTCTGGGATCAATTCAGTACACCCAAATGCACAAATATGGAATAGGGACTATTCATGTGAAAAAGACCTGGGGTCTAGATGATTTCAAATTAAATAATTCACATACTCTGTGTGTTCCAGCCATGTTGAACCATTGGCTATTTCCCAAACTCAGCATTCTATCTCCTACCCTGCCCCACCCCTCTTCTTTCTGGAAGGAACTCCCCCTTAAACTTCACCTCTCTGACTTCTTCTTCCTTCAAGGTTCAACTCAGGCACCACTTTCTATGTGAAGCCTTTCCTGATCCTCCCATGAGCTAAAGATCTCTGCCTCCTCAAAACTACCTCAGACATACTCATTATTGCACCTGTAATCTCCCAGTAGAATGTAAACTTCTAGGGGTAGGGACTGTTTCCTTTTTGTCTTTGTATTCTTGGGGTTTGGAACAATGCCTTAGACTAGATAGTGGCTTAATACATGTTGGCTGAATTGAATAGAGATCCATGAATGACAGAGCCCAAGAGCTAGACAGGACCTGAGAAAACACAGCTTCCCCAAGAAGTGATCAGTAAGCTTAAAGATCTCTAGGGATAGGGAACCTACCATCTTCTAGGGCAAACCATTCCACTTTAGGACATTTCTAATTGTTTAGGAAGGTTTTCCTTACTTCAAGCTAAAGTTTGATCTCAACAACATCCACTCTCCTCCCCACCCTATTTGGCCCGTGGAGCTAATTAGAAAAAAATACTAAACTCTCCTGCACCAGGACAGTCCTTCAAATACTAATATCAATCACATGCCCTTTAAATCTTTCCTTCTCCAAACTAAACATTTCTAGTTAAACTTCTTCCTAGTTTGGAAGGGAAACATTCAGAGACTATCTGAAAGAAAAAAGAAGGAAGTAATTAGAATTATTTGATAAAGCCTTGTTAGCAATTGAATTCTGGAGCAGCTTCCATTTGCATTAGGGCTTGGCAGGAATGTGCTAGTTGCCCATCAAGAGCAGCTGGAGAGAAGGTCGACAAATCCTGAGAAAAGGAGCAAAGAGGCCCACCATAAAGCAGTTAAGACCTGTTCAAGAACCACCCCCTCCCCACACACACACTGAAAGGAGTAAGTGTAGCTAATAGGAAGTTTGCCAGGGCAGTTCCCCATAAGAATAAGCCACAGAGTGCTACCAAAAAGAACAAGGATCTTATTTTAGCAGCTATGGAAGTCGAGGGGTGTTTGGTGTTTCTGCCAGTGCTATGGATGCACAGAGGGCATGTTGAATTCTGGTCCAGAGGAGGAGGGAATCACACCTAGGGGAATGCATCTCTACTCTTCATATCAACAGGTTATCAGAAGCAGCTCTCTCGAAAGAACAGAAAGAGAGCATCAAGGAAGAAACAAAACAAAAAACCCTGTGAGAACAGAATTCTGCAAATTTGGGAGTTCTTGGATTTAATCTGTCAAGACTCACTAATGCCAAAGTCAAAAGATTCTGGTTTTGCAATATTGTTGAAATATGTATAAAAACATCACCCAAGAATGATGTTCTAGTTCTGACAGAGAAATGTCTGGGTAATAGTGAGGTTTAACACTCATAACAGAGTAGCCCAGGAACTTTTAAAGTCATTTAAGTGGCGGCATCAAGAAAACCTTAGATTAAATCTTTTCCTAAGACAGTTACTGGTTGTGGGACCCTAGGCAAGTCACTTAACCTCTCTCAGCCTCAGTTTCCTCACCTATACAGTGGGGATAGCAACAGCACCTACCTCATAGGGGTGTTGTGATGGTTAAAAGAGATAAATTGTGTGAAATGTTTTGCAAACTTTAAAGTACTATCTATCTATATCTATCTATCTATCTATATATATGCACACACACACGCACATATAAAATCAAATGATTTTATTAAATAATTCAATAGGACCCTTTCAGATTAAAAATAAAAAATCCAACCATTTACAGTTTCTAAACTATATTTGAACATATGAGTAAATGAATGAATTCTACATGAAGTGATAAATAAAATGGCTAAAAAACAGACTGAGATTCACAGGAGACCTAGGTTCAAATCCTGATTCTGTCTGTGACTGTAGGTAGTCCCATCTCCTTTCTGAGTCTCAGCTACTTATTTGAAAAATAAGGGGGTTGAACTCCATGATTCTCGACATGCCTTCTAGTTATATCACACTATGGAGAACATTCTAAGGACCCTCCCAGTCCTGACAGTCCCTACTCTAATGTCCTCCCCAGCCCTGTGAGTGTCTGTTCTAACGTCTCTCCCAGTCATGACAATCCATGTTTTCTATGTTTTAAAATCTCATTAAGTTCTCTTCTAACATTCTCCTATCCTTTTCTCTTTTCAGTTATATTGAAGTTTTCTACAGAATTATGATGAGATCTTCCAATGACCTCCCCTTGTCCCCTTCTTGGGCAGGAATCCAATAGAAGTTTGGGTGTCCCTTGAACATCATCTAAACTGTCCTTTAACTTTATTAAGGATCCTCTGTCTTAATTAGTTTGAATAGATCATTTTCTGAGTTTGTTCAGTTTCTAGTCTGGAGAAGGGAATAGAAAACACCTCAGCTAAGGATAGGTTGTTAATTGATTGATGAAATGAAGTTACAAGGGGTACTTAATTCCAAGAGTAAGGTTATAAATAGGTACTGACTTAAAAGCATTACTTTGGGGTTTTGTGGCTTTCCTAGGGTTTTGGTTCTACTCTATTAATGACATTATTGAGAAATGACTTTGTTCAGGACAACCACACATAGGATATATCTTATCTTGATTCACATCATTGTCATTTTTCTTTCTCAACAGTTGCTTAAGACTAGCCCAACCCTCTCCAAGCAAAAAAACAGAGATGAGCTCTAGGTTGACTCCATGTCTGAAACAACTATAACATGTTTGAAGAGCACTTTAACATTTACAAAGAACTTTTGTACAAGTACTACTATTCTCATTTTACAGATGAGGAAACTGAGGCCCTGATCAAAGAAAGGAAGTGGCTTGGCCAAGGTCAAATAGATAATTATTAACAGAACTGGGACTTAATGTTGGAGGTATTGGCAGCAAATAGGTATCCTAGTGCTTTGCTGATAGAGCTGTGAATAAGTACAAATATTTTGGAGAGCAATTCGGAATTATGTAAATAAAATTAAAATGTCCATGAACTTTTTACTTCAAGATCCCACTGCTGGGGGATCATTGAAGAAAAGAAAGTCTCATATATACCAAAATATTTGTAGCAGCATTTTTTGTGATAGCAAAGAATTGAAGACAAAGTAATTGCTCACAGGTTGGGGAATGACTAAACAAATTGTGGTACCTGAACATGATGAATACAGAGAAACTTGGAAAGATTTCCATGAACTGATGCAAAATGAAGTAAGCAGAGCCAAGAAAACAATATATACAATGACTACAACAACGTAAATGGAAAGAACTACAAAACAATCAAAAGGGAATATTTCAAAATTGCAACGAACAAGCATCACTCCAAAGTGGTAAAAGAAGACTGCCCTACCTCACTCCTTTACAGAAACAGAAGGTCCATGAGTAAAATACATTGCACATATTTCTAGATATTTTCAATTAATTGATAGATTTTGCTGATTTTTTTCTCTTTTAAAAATTATTATTTATTATATGGTATGGCTCTCTGAGAGTCAAACTCAGGAAAAAAAACTCTAAGATCTAATCTCAGAAAGATCATCACTGAAGCCCAAATCCAAAAAGACCATTTCTGAGATTCCCACACATACTTAGAGACATTATCTGAGACCTCTCACATCCGGAGATATCCTCCGAAACCCAAACCTAAACGACCACCTCTGAGATCCTTTGTATCTAGAGAGACAATCTGAGACAATTACTATCCAGAAAGAATCTCTGAGACACCCATCTACTCTAAGAGATTATCTCTGACACTCACACACAGAAAGACCATCTCTGAGTTTCCATAGAACCAGATATCATGGACATCCAAAACAAAAGCTCCCCTCACATTCCAAGACATCATCTCTGAGATCTCTCATATCCAGAAAGACCATACTGAGATGTCCACACATCTAAAGAGACTGAAACCCCTTGAATGAAAAGACCATCTCCAAAACACACCAGAAAGAAACCATCTCTCAAATCCCTCATACCCAGAGAGACCACCTCTGAGCCCATTTCTTAGACCTCTTGATTTAAAGGGCACAGATTCCTCTGACAAGTCTGCCTTCCTCTGGCCCATGCCTTTCTGACCCCAGATCACAAAGCTACTTACCACGCCACCTCCAGCGGAGTGCACTAGCACTGACATTCCTTCTCGCAGGTTGGCAACCTCAAAAAGCATCATGTAGGCAGTAACAAAGTTCATGGGGAAGGCAGCAGCCTCAGGGAAATTCATGTCATCTGGGATCCTGTAGACAAACTCTACTGGTGTACAAACAACCTCTGCCCATGCGTTGTAATTCACAAATGCCATGACACGGTCTCCGATCTGTGGGGAAAAACACAAGGTGAGAGGAGACTCCTGGAGATGGCTTTAACAGGAACTGAGAGGATCAGTAGCTCCTCTGATGCATAATAATTGTTACAATTCTAAGGCACCTAACACTTTCCCTACCACAGCAGTAATGAAATCATTAGTATCCACATGTTATAGATAAGATTTCGAGTTGGAAGGGCCCTTAGGGATCACTTTAGCCCAACTCTCTCACTTTGTAGTTTGGAAAAACAGAAGCCCAGAGCAGTCCAGTGACTTACCCAACAACATACATAAGAAAGTAATAACCAGGAAAGAGTCTTGGTCTAGGCTGCCACAAGTGATGTGAATGTCATGGTAATATTGATCTGATCATTGTTCTCATAGCAATAACTGGAAATAAGTGAAGTGGATAGGGGGCGGGTACAACTGGTAAGATGCTCTCCCTTGTGGTAGACCCAGTTGTCTTGGGAGATGGCTAGTTGGGGTGTGAAGAGGAACAATGGGTTAGGTGGGTTTTTTCATTCACCTATCAATAAGGACAGCTCACTCCCTAGGCAGAGTCCAGAAGCTCAATGGATTAACTAGGCCCCATCCCTATGAGAGCTGGCAAATAATAGAGGCAGGATCTATGTTGGGATTTCAGGTTATCCAGGATAACATACGTAAAGTGTTTTGCAAACCTTAAAGTACCATATAAATATTAGCTATCCAGCTCTTTTTGTGGTGGCAAAGAATTGGAAATTGAGAGGATGCCCATCAACTGGGGAATCAAGTTGTGGTATACGAATGTAATGAAATACTCTTGTACTGTAAGAAATGATGAACAGGCTGACTTCAGAAAAGCCTGGAAAGACTCATATGGTCTGATGCCGAGTGAAGAGAGCAGAACCAAGAGAACATTGTACACAATAACAGCCATGTTGTGTAATGACTAATATTGATAAACTTAACCCTTTCCCAGCAATACAAGGATCTAAGACATCTCCAAAGGCCTTGTGATGTAAAATGCTATGCACATCCAAAGAAAGAACTATGGAAGTTGAATTGCTATTTTTTTTCCCTCTTCTGTTCAGTTTCCTCTTTCCGGTGGTTCCTCCTATTGGTTCTAATTTTTACTTACAACATCATTAATGTAAAAATATGTTTAATAGGAATGTATATGTATAGCCTACATCAGATTATGTGCTGTCTTGGGAAGGGTGGTGGGGAGGAAGGGGGAGAAAAAATTTAAACTCAAAAGCATATGGAAGTGATTGTTGATAAATTAATAAAAAAAATTTTAAAAGATATCAAAAAATAAATATTAGCTATCATCCTCATCATTATTATTATAATAAAGGTTATATGCCCATTTTATAAATAAGCAAACTGAAAAATACAGAGGCTAAGTGACTTAGTCATGATAACACAGGGACTAAGTATAAGCGGTAATATTTGAACCTAGGTCATTTCTAACTTCAGTACTCTTCCCACTGTATCACACTTTACCTCCTAGTGTATAGTGGGAAGAACCCTGCATTTAAAGTCAGATAATTGGATTTCAAATCATGATTTAACGACTAACTACCCAGGTAATTCACTTCACCATTTAAGCCTCTGTTTTACCTATATATAAAATCAGAGGCTGGTCTAAGTCAGGGATTCTTAACCTGGGGTCCACAGGCAATATGTGGATAGATTTTTGGAGCTGGGGGAGGAGGAGAAATCTGGGAACTTGTACTAGAAAGAAATGTTTATTTTCACTAACCTCTAACTAAAATTTGGCATTTCCTTCAATTATGAACATAGATTACAACCCACAATAGTATTAACCTTCCCCAGACTGCCAAAGGGGTCCATGACATAAACAAAGTTAAGAGCCCCTAATCTGAACAATCTCCAAGTTTCCTCCCCGTCCTAAAACCTTTGATTCTATGACATGTTGCACATTTTTTCCATACATGTTCCTTTGATATCACCTCCCTCTCCTCAGGTGGCTCTAGATAATTCAGGCTCTTGAAACCACCACCCATATTGTTACCTCATAGCCTTTCACATTGTCTCCAAGGGCTTCCACAATCCCAGAGCACTCAAATCCAGGGACCAAGGGTGTCTTGGGAGGGTTGTCAATATTCCCTTGTCTCACCATCAGATCAATAAAGTTTAAACCACTGTGAACAATAAAAAGGAGAAAAGCAAGTCAATGTGATAGAATTTGACTAAAAGAAACTTTAAAAGTTCTCTCCTGAAACGTGCACAGGAACACATCACTCATCCAGATAGCATTTATTTGGCAGCCTCGTCTAGGCAGCGCACAGACAACACGACAAGAGCATGGGAAATAGCATCAGTTCAGGCGTCATGTTTGCTACAAAGCCCACACTCCCCTCAAGCCTTCACTTTACTGATTTAGTCTTTTTTTAAGATACAAACTGAAATAGCTGAATTATATTGTTTTCCATCCCATAAGTGTAACCAGTCAAGCCCTTCTCCCAACTGCTCTTGCTCTGTTGTATACAGGGACACTCCCCACGGGAATGGCAGCACATACACCTCTCTCCCCCTTCTCAATTTTACATCAACTGACCTCCTGCCAGAAGGTAGATTCAGAAAAGAGGTGTGCATATAATGTAGTGGAAAGAGTATGTATGGGTCTGGAAATCTGGAGACCTGGGTTTCAGGCCCGGCTTTGTCACTATGTGACCTTAGGAAAATTGTTTCACCTCTCCAGGCCTCAGTCTCCTGTTCTGTACAATAAGGGAGCTGAACTTGATGATCTCCCTGCTATCCTAAGAATGATTTTCTCATACTTCCATGTCTATGGCTCTTCCCTAGCAGAAGCAGGTGCAAATAAATGTGCTTTCCTGGGCTACATCCTATGATATAGTCCCAAATAGGCCCTTGCTCTGCTTTGTGGACAGTGTCCTTCCTGGGGCCACTAACTGAAGGGGAAGATGCACATAATACTTACCCCTGGACTATCTGAGGACACGGGTGAAGTGACTGACAAATGTCACAGAAGTAAAAGAATGTCAGAGCTGGAAGGAACCTTAGAACAGAGAGAACATAGCACTTCCTCAGAGCTAGAAGAGGCTACAGAGGACATCAGTTTCAACCCTTTTACTTTACAGATGAGGAAGCAGAAACCAGAAGAGGGAAAGTAACTAGCTCCAGGCAACCAAATAAGAGGCAGAGGTAGAAATAAAACCTGGTCTCTCCACCAGCCTGTCACTGGTACAAATTTAACATCCTAGCCTTCAGGGTCAAGGGCATCATAGCAAGAGGCTATTCCAAACCTTAGGATGGGAGTATGGAGTTGCCTTCAGCTCAGAGAATAAAGAGAATCAAATTACAAAATCATTCTGCCTGATTAGCTCATTGAATTGGGATGCAGAATAAATGAAATGATTGTTTTTAGGTCTCAAATGAACAAAAGAAGAAGAGAGACAGAGAGAGACAGAAAGAGAGAGACAGGGAGACAGACAGAGAGACATACGGAGTGACAGATAGAGAGACAGGCAGAGAGACAGGGAGACAGGGAGACAGGGAGACAGGGAGACAGGGAGACAGGGAGACAGGGAGACAGGGAGACAGGGAGACAGGGAGACAGGGAGACAGGGAGACAGGGAGAGAGAGAGACGGACAGAGAGACAGAGAGACAGAGAGACAGAGAGACAGAGAGACAGAG
>NW_020954556.1:62840357-62851144 GCF_900497805.2 Vombatus ursinus
GACAGAGAGACAGAGAGACAGAGAGACAGAGAGACAGAGAGACAGAGTCTCCCCGGTAGATAGAATGATGTAATATAAAGGTAGGATCAACAACAGTGTCCAAGGAATCAAGGACACGACTTTAAAAAGTAAATCACATTTGTGGCAACAATTCTGCATAGGATTCATTCTGAGGATTCTGAACTTCAGCAATCAATAGCAGCTAACTGTTAATAAGGAACAAGATAAGTAATAATTTAGTAGTGGTGTCAAAACTCAAAAGGAAACCAGGCATAATGATCCCTGTGGACCACATACTGACTTGGAAAAGCATAGATTAACATTATTTATATTCTAGTGTATTTTTTTATTTTGTTAAATATTTGCCAATTACACTTTAATCTGGTTCCTGCACTTGTGGGCTGCATGTTTGACACCTCTGAATTAAAGCTCCATGAATGTACTACCTGGGAAATGATTTTCATTAAATCAAGAGTTTCTGATTATAACGTTTTATCAATAACTACCTATGTGACCTGAGGTAAGTCACTTCCCTCCTTCCATTACTTCATCTATAAAAATAAGGGAGTTGGTTTCCCAGCTCTGACATTGTATATTCTAAGATTCCTTCCAGCAAGAACATTGTGCTCTAAGGTCCCTCCCAGCTCTGACATTCTATAGTCTAAGTTGTTTTTTAGCTCTGATGTTCTATGTTCTTGTACTTCTTTCAGCTTTGACATTCTGTGTTCTAAGGTGCCTTCGAGCTCTGATAAGAAGCCCCTAGACTACTGGTTCTCAAAACACAGTCTACGGAACCTTTTTAGGGTTACCTGGGAGCTCAAAACCATTTTCATAATAATACTAAGATGCTTTCATTTTAAATAAGTAAATATTGATAGATATAACCTATGTAAACAGAAGCTCTTTAAGAGTTCTCAATAATTTTTAAAAGTGTAAAGGGGTTATAAGACAAAAATGTTTGAGAACTGGGGATCAATGAAATCACAGGTCCCCTCGAAGCACAATACATTTGTACAGTCCCAAGCAAAAGCCAAGGAACATGAGACAATGCATGATAGTAATAGAATTAATGGACTGAGTGTTCCTGAGTAACTGTAGAGGGACTCAAGGTAGTTCATATATTCAAAGTGAAAAATGAAGCCACATGATTATTTTAGATGATAAAGACCAGACTGGTGTCTGTCTCAGAAAATATAATTTAGATTGGACTGCTGGACACTGCTGCATCATCCCAGTGTACCCTGACTGAGAAAGGGAAGTGCCTCAGGAGAGATGAGTCAGGTGTGGGCTATTAAGCCCATTCTGAATCCACTCTGTCATCACAGACAGTTTTCCAGGTAATTACAATCAAGTTGGAGACTTTGACTAGTCCCTTCCTGAAACCTACAAGCAGATAAAATGAGTAATGGCTCCCCCATTTTGCTGGGATAACACATTGATAAAGTTCACTCACTATCACTCTAATCCCATAGATAAAGCCTATAGGAAGCCATATAGCTCACACAAAAGGTTAACCAGTACCACCTTGGGCTGAGACCATGAAATAAAATGTTATATCCCAGATAATGATTTCTCCCATTTCCCACAGAATCATAGTGGCTGGTCTCGCCCATCACCAGCATTGATGGATCCTTTTGTTGTTGCTGACTCTTCATGACCCCATGGACCATAGTACACCATTCCCTTTTATCCTCCACTATCTTCCAAAGTCTGTCCAAGCTCATGTTCATTATTTCCATGACTATTTCTCCATCTCAATTTCTGCTGTCCCTTTCTCCTTTTGCCTTCAAACGCTCCCAACAGCAGGCTCTTTTCCAATGAGTCTTGTCTTCTGATGGATCTTTGCACTGCCTACATTATGTTGCCTGTGTTTAGTCCCATAAAATACAATCAAAGGTAGTTTCCCTTATGCCTTCACTGCTCCTCCCAAGGTGGCAGTTGAACATCTGTTGTCTCCCTGTGTATAGACCTCTCCCTCGTAACGGCCTCAATGTTAAACAAAGAAGGACATGGTCACCCTTACTCAAGTGGTAGCATTTGATAACATAGACAAAATTCTGATGATTCCTATTTCTTTTTCAGGATAGGCAGGTCCCTTGAAGAAATGCTGAATTATGTCAGACCAGTGCCTGCTTCCATTTCAAAACAAAATGCCCTTTGATGCAACACTTCCATTTACTAGTGTCTGTTTTTGTCTTCTGAACCTTCAAACATGAATTTTTTCTTGTGCCTCAGTTTTAATATATCAGTTCCATTGTCTTTTCTAGATGAGAACACGCACATAAAGATAAAACTAATTTGAGGCTACATGTCTAATGCACTTTTCTATTAAGGATTTCTTTTTCTTGCTTCTAATTGGACAGTTCTGTTCTTTGACAAATGCCAAGAAGTCAGAAAGGGTCACTGGTGTCTTCAGAGAAAAGGGAATCTAAGGAGACACCACTATAGTTGTGAAAATGACCTTTCAGATTATATCAGTTCTGAGGACAAGACACTATGACAGTAAAAGGTATAGTGGCATACTGGAAAGGCATTGGTTTAAGGTCTCTGTGTTTACACTTAATAGCCATGGTTCACAGAATTTAGAGATGGAATGAACCCTATAGTGCATATAGTACAATCCCTTCATTTTTGTAGAGAATTAATCTAAAGCCAAGAAAAGGAATGGGACTTGCAGCCATGGCTGGTTGCCTGCTTCCCTCTCTAAGCCTCAGCTGCACATACATAAGTTAGAAATAACAATATTTGAAATAAATGCCTCAGAGGGATGTTGTGAGGAATACATTTTGAAAATTGTAAAATGTTACAGAAATGGGAACTGTTAGTATTACTATTAAGCAATGAGAGCTTCCTTTCAAATAAGAGGTAAGGAAAAGGATCATCAAAAACTTTCATGAAAATGTTTGTTATATAACTCCTTTAAACTAGTCACTCAGGGCTGCCTTTACGGGAGGATGGCAGACAAATTAGCCCATAAGCTCCTCTGAGATTTTCTCATCAGACATGCCTATTATACTGATGACCCATGGGAAAAAAATCTTTCACCAATAATAGTAATAATTCTTATTATGTAATACTTTCCTCCAAGCAACCATGAGATAGGTAGTACAAGTATTATTTCCATTTACAGATGAGGAAACTGAGATCTAGAGAGGCTATGTGATTTGCCAAAGTCACATAGTTCATTAATATCAGAGTTGTGACTCAGACCCAGATCTTTTGGCTATGTCTTTGCTGATCAATCATTATCCCACCCTGATTTTGGGAGTTCTTAATCTGGAGTGTGTGAACTTGATTTAAAAATAATATTTTGATAGCATTTGAAATTATTTCAATATAATTGATTTCCTTTGTAATGCTATGTATTTTATCGTGGGCATTTAAAAGCATTATTCTGAGAAGGGGTCCATGGGTTTCACCAGTCTGCCAGAGTGCCCCACGATATATAAAAGGTTAAGAATTCCAGTTCTAAATGGACCATAGACCTCCCATTTCCATCTGTCTGTCTAACTGGGGATTTCTTCTCCCTAGGAATCTTGAGGGGGCTAGTGATCAATGGCTCGAGTAAGTCATGGACTATTGAGCTCTTACAGGCAAGAAATGATTAATAAGACAATAGGAACATCAGTTTTTCCTCCTCCTTCTTCCCAAATGAGACTATGATGTGAGTCACCTCTATCTCAGCAATCATTTTCTTCCCATCCATTATATGAATACTTAGCACTCTGAAACTTGACAATAACCCTACTCTGGTTCTGTTTCACTTTCAGAGCCTTCAAATATGAATTTGTTCTTGAGCTTCATCACAGGAGTTGAGGAATGCACCTGAGACACTGGGCTTCATCCATGTATGTTGAAGGGGGGGTGAAGGAGGGGAGTAAAAATGGAAAGGACACTATGTGCTCATTAAAATATGGGCTCTACCTCATCCATGGACATTTAATGCAGAACTAGGGGAATCTGCAGGTGGTACATTGAGAACAGTAACAGAATTAAAGTGAGAGGCCTTTGCTTCTAAATTCAGTTACTTATTGCCTGTGTGACCTTGGGGAAGTCACTTCCTCTCTTTGGGCAACAGTTTCCTCATCTGTAAAACAAAAGGGTGGAGTAAGATGATTGCTAAGGTTTCTTTCAGTTCAAAATCCTAGGAGAGGATGATCCCTCCAGAATCATCTCAACTTGCAAGAGCAGGGAGTCATGATGTCTCAGACTAAGGGGTGACAGTCCTGCTGTCTTCTGCCTCAGTGAGATCACATCTAGAGTAGTGTGTTTAATTCTGGGAATATTTTAGAAACCTCATTGTTAAGCTGGAGAGTGACCAGAGAAGGGCAACTTGGATGGCAAAGGATCTTGAAAACATGACATATTAGCCTTAGTTGGAAAAACTTAGGAATGTTTAGCCTGGAGGATGGGGATAGACATAAAGGCTGCTTTCAAGTATCGGAAGGGATGTCACACAGAAGGGGAAATAGGCAGTTCTGCTTGGTCCCAGAAGGAAAGCTAGACGCAATAGGTAGAAGTTGCAAAGAAGCTCATTTAGGCTTGATGTAAGGAAAAATGTCTTGTTAATTTGTGATGTCCAAAACTTCAGTGGATTACTTAGGGTGAGAGTGAGTTCTTCCTCACTGACAGTTTTCAAACAAAGCCTAGATGACTACCTGTCAGGTGTGTAGTAGAGAGAATTCTTGTTCAGGTATGAATCAGACTAGATGCCCTTTGAGATTTTCCAAATCTGCTATTCTGTGCTTCTGTTGCATGAACTCAAAATAGTTTACTGATTTTTATCTTAGTTGCCCTCATCTGAACTCACTATGGACCCAGCTAGTCATTGTTTTTCCTAAAAGGTGAGATCCAGAATAGAACATAATACTACAGATCTGGAAGACAGGGCAGAAAGACAGTAGAAGTATTACATTCTTTGTTTAGGACACTATGTTTCTGTTAATGCAGCCAAATACCACCAGATTTTTTTTGATTTCCAAATCACACTGAAGATGTATGGAGCTTATAGTCCACTAAAAGCCCCAGATCTTTTTCATAAGAATTATTATTTCTCCATGCTTCCATTCATTCTATACTTCTGAAGTTGAGTTTTTGAACCCAAGTGAAGGCATTTACATTTAAACCCAAGATCTTTTTGTATCTTGATTCTAGCAACCAATACGCTAGCCATCAATCTTCATCCAATACTAAATTAGTCAAACACATTTATGGTTATATTGCTTTACTAAGGTTAACCCTTCCATTTCTGCCCTTGATCCCATCTCAGGGTTTACTCTTTTGATCATGTTCTCATGTTCATTGTCTCTCTCTCTCTCTCTCTCTCTCTCTCACACACACACACACACACACACACACACGTTCCGTCCCCCCTCCCGCCACTTCCGAACATACCCAGATTGAATCTACTACTTCCTAAAATTACGTCTCTCCTCCATTTCATAACCAAATTCTTCAAAACAAATCCATATTGGTTGCCTCCACTTCTTAATGTCCCACATACTTCTTAGCCCTTTGCAGTCACAGTTCTGACTAACATTTCCCCCACAAGCTTGACTGACTTCTTAATTGCTAACTCCAACGGCTTTTTCCACAGATCTCATCCTTCTTGACTTTTCTGCAGTGACTTAAACTGTTGGCCTTCCAGATAACCTCTCTTTCCTGGATTTTTAAGACCTAGCATTCTCCCTTTTCTCTGTTCGACCCCCTTCTCAGTTCCCTTTGACAGGACTCCCAAGCCTTTATATCCATCCCTCATCTGTCTCTTGGGTTCCAGTTCTATACCACCAATTGCCTGTAGGATAACTCAACATGGCTAACTCATTATCTTTTCTCTCGAACACATCCTTCCTCCTAACTGCTCTGTTTCTCTCAAGAGCACCACCATTCTCCCCATCATCCAAGTTTATAATCTCAGAGTCATCCTCAACTTCTCAACACTCTCTCCTTTCCTCTGCTTCTTGAAATCCTTAGTTCCCATAAAGGCTCAGCTTAAATATCCCCTCCTGCACACGACTTCTATTATATTTATTTTGTATTCACTTATCTACACATGTTATCTACCCATGTTGCTGTACCAGTGGAATGGTATAGCACCACCTTCATTTCTGTCTTTATAGCTTGGGACTTTACTCACTAGGTGCTTAATAAATGTTAGTGAATTGAATTGAATTGAATCCCCATCTTTTCTCCACTTAGAATCGTCCAAATCTAACAGCTGGGCCCTCAGGAGGCACCTATTGAAATCTGTTTCTGAGCAGAAATTCCCTCTATGATATTCCCACCAAGTGGTCATCCAGTGGCTGCTTAAAGACCTCCAGGAATGGCAAAGTTGACCTCCACACATCCAAAGAATTGGGGATGCCCTGAGGACCACTAGAAAGGCAAATTCATTGTGGGAATTGATATGCTTTGGGGAAAAAAACCCCACAACACTTTAATGAGAGTCAGGAGAAGTGGGTATTAGTCTCAGGTCTAGGGAATGACCCTGAGTAAATTGCTTGTAATCACTGGACCACAGAAGTGAAAGTACTTCACTGGACCTGAGAGGCCTTCTTGTTCAACCCAAGAATTCTCTCTACTATTCCCCAATAAAGGCTCATCCGCCTTCTATGTAGAAATTTATAATGACAATAAAATCACTCCCTTACAAGAAAACTCATTCCATTCTTGGACAGTTCTACCTGTTAGGATATTTTTCCTTATGTTGAGCAAAAATACAGTTCTCTACAACAGTGGTGTCAAATTCAAGTAGAAACAAGGTCCTCTAAACAGTATATGAGGATCCCTGAAGGCCATATATTAACTTAGAAAACCACATGGAACATTATCTATGTTCTATTGCATTTTTTTATTTTAAAAAAATTTTTTAAAAATTTCCAAATTACATTTTAATCTGGTTCAGAGAGCACTTGGGAGTGTTGTGGGCTATGTGTTTGACACCTTCACTCTAGAACTTTCCCTAAATTGCTCCTAGTTCTGAGTACTACATATGCAAAACTTACATATCCAAATAAAGGATTGTTGTCTTCATTACAAAGCTCAAAACACACCTGGAACCTCCCTGGGAATCATCTTACCAGAGAGTTTGTAAGAAAGTCTCATTCCTTTGTAGTCATCCTCACTTTGACTGAAAAAAATTCGATGCCTTAACCCAACTCTTAACTTCTTTTGCAAGATTTTGTTCCCAATAATTTTAGATTATTTCTGAAAATTAGATTCTCTCAAAGAGAGATTTCCTGCCACTGAGGACAAAAATGTCAAATTTCTGGTCTTGGCATTCAAGGCCCTCCAATACTTAGCTCCAACCAACACCTTCATCAGCTTTCATCTACTCTTACTTCCTTAGCCTCTAGGAGAGCCACTGAACTCCGGAAAATAAAGACATCAGCAATCTGTTTTTGTTTTTTTTTTTCCCTTCTAGCATGGCCTTAATATTAATCTCAGAGTGTTTCTTATATCATTCTATCCCCAGATCCCATAGAATAGATATTGGCTGGAGGGAGTCCTAGATTTATTTCAACAGATTAATGTGTGCAACAACCTAAAACAAGAAGGCAAAAAACAAATAACCCAATCCCTCAGGACTGATGCTCTATTGATGTCACTTGTAGCATAAGACTCTTATTGCTTGTACTTAACACCAAAACCCCTGCTTCTAAATAAGAACAGAGCCCTTAAGAATGAGTTTTAGCCACATGAGGCTCATTAATAACCATTTAAAACAGGGCTTCTAAACCTGGTGTCTGTGAACTTCTAAAAAATTTCAATAATTACATTTCTATATAAATGATTTCCTTTGTAATTCTGTTTTATTTTATGCATTTAAAAACTTTAATCTGAGAAGGAATTTAGAGGATTCACCAGACTAATTGCCAAAGGTCATAATACAAAACAGGTGAAGAACCCAATTCTGCATCTGGACCAACAGTAGGATCCAATTCTACCCTTCACGTCATCGTAATAGAACTTTTAAGCAAGATGGACAAACCCTATGCAAATATAATTTATTTGTAAGGCATGTGTAAAAGTTTGCTGGACTTGGAGTCAGAAGTTCTGTATTCAAGTCCTCATTCCAACTGGCTGTATCACCCTGGTTGAGTCATTTCCATCTTGGAGATTGTTTGTTCCCCTGGAAAATGTGGATAACATTAGTACCACCTGCCTCACAGGACAGCTGGGAGGAATGCCTTTTACAAACCTGAAAGCACTAAAGACACCTGAGCAATTGTTATCCTTTTCTGATAAAAACCAATTATGGGTACAAATCTGAGATTTAATTGATGTGGGGAACTCCCACAGTAAAATCCCTTCCACCAATGATGTCAATTAGCAACTTGACTATGATTGGTTCTTTAAGAGATGCCACATTCTTGGGAGGTTATATCACCTATCATGGCCCCACAGTTAGTGTAAAAGGCAGATCTTGTCTCCAAGACCAGTCCTCCATCTACTGTGCCATGTTGCCTTTTCTATTTTCTAATCCCTATAGGCAAAGAAGCAATCACTTTTCATACCTTTTATACAAAGTTCATGTCAAATCTAGACCCTTGAAAATGTTGTAACAAGTAGAAAGGGACCAAAAATGTTTGGACACACTATTGTGTAGCTATGCAAGGCCTACTTGGTATACTGGTTTGATAACTAAAGATGATCATGGTATAATGACTGAGGGAAGAACTCCATTTATAGGCAAGGTGACATATCAAGAAGGATGAAAAACTTAAAGCCCTGAATGTGAATGTCAGAAAATTGTGTCTGAACCCCAATTCCCTTCTTTGTAAAAAGAGAATACTTGCATTTTCTGTCTCCCAGGGCTGATGAGAGGAAAGCTACAAGCCCAATGGAAATTAGTTATCTATTTTGCTCCTTGATAAAAGGGGGTAACGGAGGATATTAAAGCTGTTCTGCCACTTTATCCTCTGCCAAATACTAGGGAGTAACTGGCACAGGCAGTTTGGTTTGCTAGAAAGAGCACTGAACCTGAAGTTAAGAGATCTGGATTACAGTTCCAATTCTAACCTACTAGCTGTGTGACCCAGAACAAGTCAATTAAGTGGAATCTCAGTGTCTTCATCTGCAAAATGGGATAATAAACTTTGTATTCCTTCTTCTTTCCACATATTTCTGTAGCAGGCACTAGCATTTTTCCAGTCACCTCCACGAGGTTCACCACCCCAGGGTCATCCTTGGCTCTTCATTCTCCACTGCCCATTTGCCAAGTCTTATCAATTCTGCAAACCATCTCCCTTCTTTCCACTCACAGCCTAGTAGGGGCTTTGGTCACCTTGGCCTGGACAATTACAACCATCTCCTCTGAAGTCTTCCTACCTCGAGTCTCTCCCCCTCCAATCCATCCTTCACACAGAGGCCAAATTGACATTCCTCAAGTCCAGGACTGCCCAGGTCACATCCCTATTCGAGAAGCTGCTCATGCCTCTCTCTTGCTTCTAGAGTAAAATACAAACTCCTTGGTTCCAACTTACCTTTCCAGGCTTACTGACACCCCTTCGTGAATTCTATGTGCTAGTCATATGGGCTACCAGTTGTTCCCCATAAACATCATTCTACCACCAGCCTCAGTGATTCTGATCCCCATACCTGAAATTGACTTCTTCCTCACATCAGCTTCTTGGAATTGTTAGCTTCCTTCAAGGTTCAGGTCACGTGCCACCTCCAAGAGGCCTTTCTTGGTCCCCTCCATGCCAAGCCCTGCCCTCCAATACTTTATATATGGATGACAAATTTGTTTAACTATGTGCCTGTCATTTCCACCAAAAAAGTTCCCCGATGATAGAAATTATTTTCCTCTTTTTTTTTTTTTTTTTTGGTCTTAGTATGCCTGGTATCTAGCACAGGGCCTACTCCCAAGAGGTAGTTAATACCTGTTGAATTGCACCTAAGAGACATAAAGCTCTACTGTAATGGGAGTGAGTTATTCTGAATCTCTGATCATTTATAATGGAATCCAGCTCGTTTCCAATAAGAGGAGAGAACACTCAGATGTTAAAAGGTTTACACTAAAGCCAAGTTAACAAGCATTTATTAAGAGTGCCTACCTAAGTGCTGGGGATACCAAGAAAGGCAGAAATGGCCCTAGCCCTTAAGAAGCTCACCATCTTTTGCAGGAGACAGCAGGCAGAGAACCATGTACAAAGAAAATATATCTAGGATAATTTGAGATAATCGGAGATGGAAGGCACTGGCATTAAGGGGGATCCAGCAAGGCTTCTGGTAGAAAAGACTTTAGCTTCAACTTGAAGGAAGCCAGGGGAGCTGGGAGGGGATGATGAAGACATTAAAAAAAAAAAAAAAGACACCAAAGTGAGTCATCCTGACCCCAGAGGGCAGAGCTTTCTGCATAGGGAGAAACTGATCAAGGGTAGATTGGTACCATCAGAAGAAACTCAAAATCAGTCCCCATTGCTAACTGTTTTTGTTCCCCAAATCATTTCACTAGGGCCTGACCTGTTTTATAACCTCCTGTGAGAACTGTAAATAATGTGGCCTCTATATGTATGTATGTATGTATGTATGGATGGATGGATGTACAAGTGTGTGTGTGTGCGTGCGCACGTGCGAGTGCATGTGAGAGTGAGAGAGAGAGACAGAGAAAAGGGATGGAAAGGGAGGGGAGAGAGAAGGGGAGGAGTGAGAAAGAGGGGGGAAGGGAAGAGAGAGGGGGAAGAAGGGGAAGAAGGGAAGAGAGAGGGAAGGGAGGGAGAGAACAGGAGAGGAGAAGGGAAGGGAGAGGGAGGGGAAAGAGGAGAGGGAAAGAGAGAGGGAGG
>NW_020954556.1:62851154-62860836 GCF_900497805.2 Vombatus ursinus
AGAGAGAGAGGGGCAGGGGAAGAAGGGAAGAAAGAGAGGGAGGGGAGAGGGAGAGAACAGAAAAGGAGGAAGAGGGAGGGGAGAGAGAGGGTGGGGGGGAGAAAGAAAGGGAAGGTGAGAGAGAGAAAAGGAGGAGGAGAGAGAAGGGGAAGGGAGGGAAAAAGAGAGTGGGAAAAGGGGAGGGAGAAAAAATGGGAGGGGGAGGGAGGAGAGGGGGAAGGGGGAGAGAGAGGGAGGGAGAGAGAAAGAAACAGAGGAGAGAGAGACAGAGAGAAAGAGAGAGAGAGAGAGAGATATAGAGAGAGAGAGAGATTGATTTCTCTCTCTGTGTGTAGTATGGTCTAAGTACAGGCTCACATATCCTGCTTTGAAAATCAATCTTTTGTCCTTCACCTTGACATCTCTTTTCCTGCCAGGGCAGAGCGCTTTAGCATTTATGCAGTTAGAAAACAAGCCACCCTCTCTCTCTCACCCCACCCCTATGGGCTCAGCTCCACAGATGTGATTCCTTTCTCTAGAATACCTGATCTTCAGTACATCATCACCCCAAGAGGATTCTGGTTCAGGGGAGAAATCGCTGGCCTAACACTGTGACCAAGGGCCATCACAACTTCCCTGGGTTTACCATCCACCCCACAAGGTCCTGTGAGGCTACTATAGCTGAAATCTCTATGGCTTATAAGGCGATTCCCTACTCCCCCTGCCACTCCCCAGCAACCAAGAGAAATCATAGCTTTAGAGCTGGAAGGGACCTTGGAGATCATGGTCTCCAACCACCTCACTTTGATGATTTGAAAACTGAAGCCCATGTACATTACCCTTTTCCTTCTTCCTGTTCCCATTTGTATCTCTGTTTTGTGACTCCCCTAAGGTCACTTAGGGGCTAAATGGCAAAGCTGGGATTTTAACCTGTTTTCCCAACTTTTAAGTCTAATGCTTCCTTCCCCTACACCACTGCATATTATTAGTCCCATTTTATAGATGAGAAAACTGAGGTTCAGAAAAGTGAAATGATTGTCCAAGGTGATACAGCAAGTTAGTGTCAGAGTCAGGACTCCAAGACCAACATGCTTTTCTCCATACTACGCTGCCTCATAAAGGAAGCATGATACAGGTGAGAGTGCACTCGGTTAACTGGAAAGTTTCTCTGGAAGTTGGTCAGTTTGATTTGTTTTTCTGTCCCAAGCCTTGTCTCCTCTTGCTATAGGAGCACACAGGCTCTCTCTCATTTGGATGGGAATGGTTAACTGTTTTATTAATTCATTTTGAGAACACAGTGGCTTAGTAAATAAAGAGTAAATAACTAACAAATATTTGTTGAAAATGTACTTTTTGAACCTGAAAAATTAAGGTTCAAAATTTGGGTTGGAAGAGATAAAAGCGGAAGAAAAGGATTAAATTAATCGTTTGGATAATTACAACATATCAAGACAGAGTCCAAACCCATAGAAGAGAACATTTCATCCATTTGTCAAATGGGCTACTACAATTTTCTGCTCTAGGGCCAAAAGAGAACTGGGGTGGGAGAGGAAGACGGCGGTCAAGTCCCTAGGCTGAAGCCTCCCAGGGTGGTTAGGATGCAGGCTTCCACGAAAATAATAATGCAACTCCCATTTCTAGAGTGCTTTCATGTTTACACATCACATTTGAAACCACCATTGTGTCAGGGACGTCATTCACAGATTATTATCTTCATTTTACTGAGGAAGAAGCTGAGGTTCAAAAGAGATGAACTGCTCAAGATCACATGGAGAGCTGTGGACTCGTCTACTGCACAACACCATGCCCATTGCAGCAATGGTCACACTAGAAAAGCAACAGGGATAGTACACCAGGGAAGAATAAATTGGTACCACTCCCTCATTCTCCTTCCCCTACCATCACCTCACACACATAACGATCAAGCCAGGCTCCTTTCGATTCAGGCTGGACCTTGGCAGTAGTTGATCTCAGTGAATCCCTTCGGACCCCTCCCAAATATTCTCCCCAGAATCACAATAGCTCTCCAGTACCTAGCACTTTAACAAAATCCATAACCCCATCCCTAATCTCCTTTGGTCTCCATTCAGCCCCCAGGTGAGTTTTATTATTCCCATTTTATAGCAGAGGAAACTGAGACCCAGAGAAGGGAAGGAACTTTTACAGGACCAATGATAGAAACAGGATTTGAAACAAGATCCTCTGATTCTCAACCCAGGGCTCATCCTTTTCCCAGGCTATTAGAAGGCTATGGTGCCAAGAAGACTTCTGAGCGAACATTCCCCAAGGTGTCACCAGCTCCTCCCTTCTCTTACACACTTTCTGGCACCAGAATGGGGAGGGTCTTCCTATGCCCAGGGTAGGAGAGGGTGGGGGTGGAAAATTGGAGGAGGCAGATGGAGATGAAGACCAGGTGGACTTGTTTAAGGGTAAAAGCAAAGGTAGTTACTCCCTCTCTGTGGGCACCCCACACACCCCGCAACACACTCTCACTCTCTCCTCTCTCTCTCTCTCTCTCGCTGTTTCTGCCTGTCTCGAGAGCGCGCGCGCGCACACACGCACACACACATACACACACAAAACTCTCCCACCCACACACCCAGACACACGCGAAAGCGCGCGCATGCATGCATGCACACACACACACACACACACACACACATACATACACGCACACGCACACACCCCTTCCCCACAGACACAGCTACAATCAGATCAAGCTGCCTGGGGGTTGGTTCGGGAAGGGTCCGGGAATTGGGAGGAAGGAGAGGAGAGAGGTGATACTGGACCAGGCTTTGACGCGGATCTTGAGCTCGGCCTCCTGGGGCTCGGGCATGGGCCTCCGGCTAACCCTCAGCTTGCTGAGCCCGCCGAAGCCGGCCAACAGCACTGCACGCATCTCCTTGGTGTCCGCGGCCCGAGGGCTGCCGCCTCCGCCGCCACCGCCCTGGGCTGCCTCGGGCCCGCCCTCCTTGGCGATCATCTGCTCCGTCTCCTCCGCTTTCTCCGCGCCTTCTTTGGCCATGGTGCGGGGCTGGTGTCTGCGAGCTGTGGGAATGCCCCCGGTTGCCGGGCGCGGAACAGAGGATGCTCCGCCGCCAGCCGAGAGCAGCGGCTGATTCAATGAGGCTCCCGGGTTCCTGCTACTGGCCCCGCTGCCGTAATCCTCAGAGTAGCTGCGTCCAAGAGCCGGATCCCACTCCCACTCAGAGAGCGTCACAGCAGGGAGGGCCCTCAAATACGTCCCGGCCCAGCCCAGCCGCCTCCTCCCACACGCGGAGAAAACGAGATTCAGAACTCTGGCCATATCTTCCCAAAGTCACCTAGCTCGCTGGTGGCAGATCTGAAACTGGGACCTACAGGGTCAGAGAATGTCCAAGTGGTGAAAAAACTTAGAACATAGGATAGAGAATGAAAGATCTGGAATTTGCCTGCTTCTCTCCTTTTAACTCATTAGACCCAGCATTTTGTTATATTTTTTTGTATGCTTGTCCTAAGCCCCTAGTTAGAACAACGACAATAAAAATAGCCTTTATATAACTTAAGGTGATTTATACTAATAGCAGCTAGAGAGGCTCAAAATCCTCTCCAGATTTGGCTGGCTGGATCCAAGTTTGGTCACTATTGGACTGTATAAAAAGTATGTGCGCTTCAGAATTCTGATAAAAATGGCAGGATCTGATTATCAATGGGAAGCAAAGATGTGGAAAAACATGGAAAGGGAAAGGACATGTTAATGGGATTTAATGACTGGTTTGTTTTTTTATATAGATTATGGTGAAATGTTATGGGTAAATTCAAACTAGCTGTCATTCTGAATTTTTATCCCTAATACATTTCTTCCTTTAATCTAGGCAGGAGGAAGTTAGTGTTACTAGTACCTGCCCTCTGAGACTGTCTCCACTTTATCCTGTATATTTCTTATTTGTGCACAGTTGTTTGCATGTTTTACCTTTTCTTTGGATCCCTAAACTTAGCAGGTATCTGGCTCGTATTTATAGGCAATAAAAAGATGCTTGTTGATTGAAACATAGTCCTTGCCCTCTAGGAGCTCACATAGGTACAACATGTAAATAATTTTGTACATACAAGATATATACAGAGTAAATGGAGGATAATCTCAGAGGGGGCAGCCTGAGAAAGACCTTCTGCAGAAGGCAGGATTTTTAAGCTGAGTCTTGGAGCTTAGGTTTTTCTGGGAAGAGACGGGGGTAAAGCATGCACACAGATGAATGTACCCCAAAGAAAGGTTTTTGTTTGTCTGATTGGTTGGGTTTGGGGATTTTTTGGGTGCAGCCCTGTGATTTCATTGATGTAGGAAAATTTCAGTGTAGGAACTTCCAAAGTCTTGGAGAGTTGATGGGGGCATGGAGAGGTTAGTCACACACAGCTGTGGCTAAGGCTGGGCAAGCACTCAGGTCTTTCTGATTCCAAGGTCAATCCTCCATTAACAACGCCTCACTGCCAATCAATTACAAATTATATACAAAGGAATTTCAGGAGAGACAGACTGGAGGGATCCTGTAAAAGGCGGGGCCTGACTCCTGGTTTGAAGGAAGCTAGAGATTCTACACAGGTGAGAAGGGAGTGCTTTAAAGATGTGAGGAACCACGTGTTCAAAAGCAGAGAAACAGAAGATTGGGAAGAGCCAGCAGGCCAGTTTGGCTGAGACAGAGAGCATTTGAAAAGCCGTAATATGAAATAATACCAGAAAAGGAGGGAAAGCCTGCAGAGCTCCTGGAGAGTCTTAAGTGCCAGGATGAGTATGTTATCATTTATTCTACAGCCAATAAACAGCCATTGAAGATTTTTGAGTAGGGGAATAACATGCTTAAACCTGTCCTTTAGGAGTATGGGAGGTAGCATAATACAGTGGAAGGAGTACTGCTTCTAGAGTCACAGGAACTGAATTCAAATCCTACCTCTGTCACTTAAGACTTGAGTAATCTGAGGCAAATCACTTAACCTTTCCTGGTCTCAAGTTCCTCATCTGTAAATTGAGAGGACTTACTAGATCATGTCTATGGCCCCTCTCAGCTCTAAATTTATGATCCTGTGTGTGGCTTGGAAGTATCAAACTGACAAACTGAGACTATATGGAGAATGATTGAAAACAAAGAAACCAATTAGGAGGCAATTCTAATAGTCAACACAAGAGTATGACATATTTAATTCAATAAACATTTATTACCACAGTGCCAGGCACTGTGCTAAGTGCTGGGAATAAGAAAATAAGGGGAAAAAAAGATATTTCCATCCTCAAGGAGTTTACAATCTAATTGGGGAAGACAACATCAAAAAGAGGCTGTAAGGCAGGCTAGGGAGGGCGCCAGGAGAGTAGCTCGCTTGGGACATCTTATTCCAAGAAACTGAAATCGGGTAAAGCAGCAGATGCAAAGTGGAGTGAGCAGCGAGTCCCCACTTCTTAACTGGTCTAATTTGGAAAATTTGGGTTCAAATCTCACCTCCTACATTTATTAGTGGTGTAACACTTAAGCCCTCTGAGCCTCTCTTTATCTGACAAATGGAAATAATAATACTTGTATTATCTACCTCACAACGTTTCTGTGAAGCTCAAATGAGATGATGAATGCAAAGTGCTTTGCAAACTTTAAAGTGCCACATAAATAAATACTATTATTATTGTTATTATTAACTTGAACCCAGGTGCCCTGCCTATAGGTCCAGGATTCTTTCCAATCACACAGAACATCAGAGATAGAAAGGAACTTGGGGGCATTTTGGTCTAGTTCCCTTGATTCAAAAAAGGGGAAACTGGGGCTCAAAGAGGAAAAGTGGTTTGCTTAGTTATAACACAAGTAAATGGCAGAGTCCATGACTCAAAGCCCCGCTCTCCTGACCCAGTTCTGATTCACTAAATGTCTTTTTGGTTCTCTTTAGGGTAATCTCTCTAGAAAACATGATATGGTTTTCAGATTTCAATATTCCTTTCTCTCCCTACCTACTGCATCCCATTCCCCGCATCCCACCCCCAATATAGAAGTGAAGAAGACCAAGCCTCTCTAGTCAGTCCTACAGCCTCACTCCCACACCACCTACTCTCCCTCTCCATTTCTGTGCTCCAAGTCTTTCTCAGCTCTGTGCCGTATATAATCAAGTAGAGGACCCTGAGAAGGGATAGGGAAAGAGAGCATTTGAATGAATGAATGAAAAAGCATTTATTAAGATTTATTAAGCATTTATTATATGCCACACATTGTGCTAAGCACTAGAATTAGGAATGCAAAAACAAATACAGCTCCTTCCTTCCTTCAAGGAATTTAATATTCCAATAGAGGAAAACTACACATTTAAGGAAATGGTAGTCAGAGATAGGTATTTCAGTCAGGGAAGCTTTGAGGATAGTGAGTGGAACCTTTAGGAGCAGATTGGAACACCTTTTCCAGAAGGAAGAGCAGGTTTAATTTGACTATGATTCCAGAATTGGCAAAGTGGTGGGGGAGGAGAGATAAGAACATCACATCAAGTGTGGAGAAACCTAGGGGAATGAAGAAAAGCTTGGCTGGGGCCCAGGCCTAGCTATAGTGAAGCAACCCCAACCCAAAGATTGAGGCCTTAGGGTGGGAGTTCTGGACTTGAAAGGGTTAAGTCCTCGAATGACAAGAATTAATGGACTGACAATGGAAATGAAAAGGATTCCACCAAACCATAAAACGAGAATAGCCCCAAAGAAGAAATATGAGAAAATACCTCTCAGCCACCCCCCCCCAACTCCTTGGCAAGATATGGAACAATGTATATATTTTCAGATTCTTTTTAATGTATTGATGGGTTTTGAAGACTGTTTTTTCTTTTCTTTTTCTCTGAAAAATATTGTTATATGGAATGGCTCTCTAGTTGGGGGAAAGAACACAACAGGAAATTTAGTCAATGTAAAACAAATAACATCAATTAAGAATTACTTTTATACTGAGAGACCTGAGTCCCCAGGTTAAACTCATCACTTCTAATTCCATCACCTGCTGCTAACTCAAACCTGCATACCACCTCCCTCAGCCTTCACCCCTCTGACTGGAGGGCTGTGGGGTGGGGTGGGGTACTAAACTCCTCCCAATGCCTTCCTTTATGGAGAACAGAGTTGGACTTATCCCTGTCCAATTCTATCCAAGTAGAAATGGAAAAATAGGCATATTACTCAGTTATTTTTGCTGACCTTTCCTGATTGTTTTTTTTAAACTTTATTATTTTATTTTGTGTTTTCCTTCACAACAAGGCTAACATGGAAATATATTTTGTATGACCTCACATGTAATAGTCAAAATCAAACTGCCCTCTCAAGGAGTGGTGAGACACAGGAAGAAGGGAGAGAATTTGGAATTCAACATTTCAAAAAGTGCTTGTTAAATTCTTTTTTTATGTGTAATTGGGAAATATTTAATGAAATAAAAATAATTTAAGAAATTTCTATAAATGTTAACACAAATTGTCTTGGAGACATGTTTGTGCGTGGGAGAACTATGTCAGTTTGGACATCTCTCTCTAGGATATGAGATTAATATTAAAATAAAATTGTTTCTGGTAAATTTGTGCCTAAAGCAGAATACTAATATTTTAGATTGATTAAACAGTATTAATATTTTTTCTTTGGCAAAAATAAATTTAAAAATTACATAACAAAAGTTTAAAGCTGTATACACAATTTCCTTTTTTTGCTATTCTTTTTTTCATTTATTTTTAGTTTTCAACATTCACTTCCACAAGATCAAGTTCCAAATTTTCTCCCCCTCTCTCCTCTCCCCCTCTCTCCCCTCCCCCCAAGACCCCTTCTCCTGATCTGCCTTTCCTTCTATCAACCCCCCCTTCACTTATCCCCTTCCCCTTCTATTTTCCTATAGAGCAGGATAGATTTCTATACCCCATTGCTTGTATAATCTTGTTTCCCAGTTGCATGTAAAAATTTTTTTAACATTTGTTTTTAAAACTTTGGGTTCCAAATTCTCTCCCTTCCTCCCTGCCCACTCACCCTCACTGAGAAGGCAAGCAACCCGATGCAGGTTATACATGTGTAGTCAGCCAGGCAAAATATTTCCATAATAGCCAATGTTGTAAAAAACTAGCTATATTTCACTTCATCCTATCCCACCCCTCATTTATTCTATTTTCTCTTTTGACCCTGTCCCTCCACAAAAGTGTTTGCTTTTGATTACCCCCTCCCCCAATCTGCCCTCCCTTTTATCACCTCTCCCTCTTTTATCCCCTCCCCCCCATTTTCCTATAGGGTAAGACAGATTTCCATACCCAATTGAGTGTGTATGTTATTCCCTCCTTAAGCCAAATCCAATGAGAATAAGATTCATTCATTCCCTCTTACATCCCCCCCTCTTCCCCTCCACAGTAAAAGCTTTTTCTTCCCTCTTTTATGGGAGATAATTTACCCCATTATACCTCTCCCTTTCTTCTTCTCCCTGTACAATCTTCTCTCTCACCCCTTCATTTTTTTTTTTAGATATCATCCCTTCATATTCAACTCACCCTGTGCCCTCTGTCTATATATTTTCCCTCCTACTACCCTAGTACTGAGAAAAGTCTCATGAGTTACAAATATCATATTTCCATGTAGGAATGTAAATAGTTCAACTTTAATAAGTCCTTTATGATTTCTCTTTTCTGTTTATCTTTTCATGCTTCTCTTGAGTCTTGTATTTGAAAATCATATTTTCTATTCATCAAGAATGCTTGAAAGCCTCTATTTTCACTGAATATCCATTTTCCCCCCGAAGGATTAAATTAAGTTTTGCTGGGTAGCTGATTCTTGGTTGTAATCCTAGTTCCTTTGACCTCTGGAATATCATATTCCAAGCCCTCCAGTTCCTTAATGTAGAAGCTGCTAAATCTTGTGTTATCCTGATTGTATTTCCACAATACTTGAATTGTTTCTTTCTGGCTGCTTCCAATATTTTTTCCTTGGCTTGGGAACTTTGGAATTTGGCTATAATATTCCTAGGAGTTTTCCTTTGGGGATCTCTTTCAGGAAGTGATTAGTGGATTCTTTCAATTTCTATTTTACCCTCTGGTTCTAGAATATCAGGGCAGTTTTCCTTGATAATTTCTTGAAAGATGACGTCTAGGATCTTTTTTTGATCATGGCTTTCAGATAGTCCAATAATTTTAAAATTCTCTCTCCTGGATCTATTTTCCAGGTCAGTTGTTTTTCCAATGAGATATTTCACGTCGTCTTCTATTTTTTCATTCTTTTGGTTTTGTTTTACAATTCCAATAACTTCCAATTGCTCCATTCTAATTTTTAAGTAGGTATTTTCTTCAGTGAGCTTTTGGACTTCCTTTTCCATTTGGCCAATTCTGCTTTTGAAGGCATTCTCCTTATTGGCTTTTTGGACCTCTTTTGCCATTTGGGTTAGCCTATTTTTTTAAGGTGTTATTTTCTTCAGTATTTTTTTGGGTCTCCTTTAGCAAGCTGTTGACTAGTTTTTCATGATTTTCTTGCATCACTCTCACTTCTCTTCCCAGTTTTTCCTCTACTTCTCTTATTTGCTTCTCAAAATCCTTTTTGAGCTCTTCCATGGTTTGGGACCTATTCATATTTTTCTTGGAGGCTTTGGATGTAGGAACTTTGACTTTGTTGGCTTCTTCTGGTTGTATGTTTTGATCTTCTTTGTCACCAAAGAAAGATTCTATGGTCAGACTTTTTTTTTTTTTTTTTTTTTTTTTTTTTTTTTTTTTT
>NW_020954556.1:62860936-62952197 GCF_900497805.2 Vombatus ursinus
TTTTTTTTTTTTTTTTTTTTTTTTTTTTTTGCTGTTTGCTCATGATCTCAGCCAATTATTTGATTTTTAAACTCTTTGTTAAGGTAGGGGTCTGCTTCCAGTGTGGAGAATGTACTGTCCCAAGCTTCAGGGATTTTGTGCAGCTGTTTTCAGAGATACTTCTAGGGATCTGTAAATGTTCAGTTCTTCCAAGCTGGTATGATAATAGATGAGGTGTTTACTCCTTTCCTGACCTGTGCTCTGGTCTATGAGTGACCTCAAGCACTCTTTTCTGCCTTGGAACTGTGAGGAGGATTCCCTTTCCACCACCACCACCACAAGCTCCACCACACCAATGCTCCTCCTTGCCTCAGCACTACCTCCCAGAACTGTGACCCAGATCCAAGCATAGGCAAAGCAAGAGAATCCTACCTCAGCGCCAGCAAAGAGATCCCTGCAATCCCCCTCTGATCAGCTGCTTGATTCTCCCCTCTGTCTGTGTGCCGAGAGCTCCAGAAGTAGACACCACCCCAGGGCCATACTGGGACTGGGGCCAGACCAAGCTCCTCTCTCACTGTAGTCCACAGACCTTTCCTACTTCTAAGTTGTCTTTGGCATTTGTGGGTTGAGAAGTCTGGAAACCACCATAACTCCCCTTGATTCAGTCCCCTGAAGCCTGCTCCACTGAGGCCTAGTCTTTGTGCCCACGATGAACTGTTTTCTTCTCCCAGCCAGGTGCAATAGACCTTTCCAATCAACCATCCAGGTTGTCTTGGGCTAGAAATTTGTTTCTTTTTGTAGGTTCTGCTGCTCTAGAATTTGTTTAGAGCCATTTTTTTTTTACAGGTATTGGAGGGATTTGGGGGAGAGCTCAAGCAAGTCACTGTTTTTACTCTGCCATCTGGGCTCTGCCCCTTCAATTATTTTCTTTTTTTTCCCCTAAGCATTTGGTAGCCTCCCTATCTTTCAGATATGTTAAAAATCAATCCATCAAAATGATGCACCCCCCCATCATAGGCTTCCTTTATGTTCAAATTCAGCGCTTTTCCTGTCTTTGTTTATTTTTAGTGCCATTTCTGATTCCCTTAATAGTCAATCAATAAGACTTTATTAAACATTTGCTATATGCCAAGCACTGTGCTAAGTTTTGGGGATACAAACAAAGGCAAAGGCAAATACATAATATCTTCTTCCATGCAGACCCTGTTCAAATGACCTCCATGCAAATAACTATGTACATATGAGATACATGCAAAGTAGATGGAAGGTACTTTCTCACACAGCACATTAGACACTTTGCTCTTAGAGTCTAAATATGGCAGCTTCACTGTCATTGATGAAGACAAGGGTATGTTATGGAAACATCAGCAGCTCATTTCCATTTTCTCTCTGTTCATGATCCTCCTTCCTTTCCCATCTTTTTTGCCCTCAGGAGGATCTGGCTCTATTAGGGGTGTTACCAAGCTCTCTGTAAGCCTATTTTCCCCATCCATTGTTTCATGTTGTTTTGTGAGGTGATACTGCTTATACTTGCACATCTTTCCCTTCTCCTTTAAGCCTTTACAAGCAAAAGTTTGTATTTTAATCCAGTATTCTCTTGGCTGCTGTCGTTTTTGCAAGGACATTAAGAGTTTACTGACTGAAATGATTTTTAGACTCTTTTGTTTTCTTCATTGCAGTGATTGATTTATATCAATTAAATTTCCTTAAGAAATAGTGATAATCTGTCAAAATCTGTTCTTTTATTCATTTCTCATCTTTTGGTATTAACAATTTAAAAAAAATAGATCAGTTTGGAATTACCTAAATTACATCATATCTTCTCATTTTTATTCCTTCTACTTTTGACTTTTGCTCTAACAAATCAATGATCTGACTATACAAAGAGAGCTGATTTGGGAAATAACACTCACATGTGTAATTAGTCATTTCTTATTTGTTAAAATATTATTAATTTCATTAATAGTGTTTAACTTAAACAAGAACTCCTGACATTGAAAAAGAAAACGAGGATGCTAGATCGGCATGAGGCTTCTATGTAGTCTTTACGTTCTGGCAGGCCTGGTTTCTTATTTCCAAATCATGATTTTCATCAAATTTTATTCTTCTTCCGTTATTCCCACATTTGCATTAAAGTCACTAAGTATTAAAATATATGTTATTCTATTAAAACCCAATAAAAGGGAGTCCCTCCTGGAAGGGGGCATGAGGTTCCTTGTTTGCCTTTGCTTCCTGCCAGTGGATTCACCTACTGTAGATACCACTATAAACAACAAGTTTCAGCTCTGGTGCTCCTGGTTCATGCCTAAAGGAAGGGAACCACCAAGGGGTTCCCATTGGGTGAAGGTAAACATGCTCAGTTCTTCAGATACTCACTGAGAAAGACTGTGCTGGCAGCAGGGAGTAATGGATTAGTCATACTTTAATAGGACATAGAGAATACAGGGACAGTGCAGGGAATGGGATGGATGGTGGAAAGAGGCAGACAAATCTGAAACAGTGCAGTTTGGGAACTGAGTAGTGAAGGAAAGCACATAGCATGAGGAAGAGTCAGGGGAGAGAAAAGGTCACAGAGAGTCACTTACATAAATGCATATTGCATCTAGGCATAATGGGCTCACAGTAGGTACAAGAGCACTCACGGAGCAGGATGTGCGGGTCATATTTTTATGGTTTTGGGGGGGGCAGACTATCCATACCACCTCAGGGTTTTATTTACATCCTAGGCCATCTCCAGTTGTCTTGATTAATATCTGTCCACTGGATTCAGATGGCTCTAGAGGAGAAGGTGAGGCTGGTGACTTTGCACAGCCCTCCCTTACTCAAATCAAAGTCAATTGCAAGTCATCATCTCCCTGATGTCATTATCCTCCTCAAGAAGGAAAAACAAACCACACACACACACATCCCATACAGTCATCCTTTCCACATCTTGAGGGTTAGGGGCATGGCACTCCCTCCCCCCAATCTGGAAAATCCGTGTAAATTTTTTTGGCTCTCCCTTCGTAACAGAGAAGTGGTCTAGACTATTTTGGTATTAAAAGATAAAATATGTTGATATTATGCCATACTGCACATATATTTTATGAATTTTTGAGTTTCCAAACTTTTTCTGTGTTGTCTGCTGGTCTTCCCGTGTTGTCTGTGGCATCTGCAAAACTCCCAAAAATTCTCATTTAATTTCTTATCAGACCTGCAACATATATCAAAACCAATGAGGAAAGTCGTCATGTGGGAGGGATAATGGTATAATTTACATAACACTGAGCATGCTTGGAGCTTATCTGCAGTTTACAAACTGAGGGCTTAGGTTGGGGCCTATCTAGCTTCTCTTAACTTAGTACATAGTCTTAGGATATAGCCTCAGTTAATTTATGAGACAGGTTTGCAGTCTCATCCATTATTTTTATGTTATATTAGCTACTTACATACTTACTATCTATCTATGTATGTGTGTGTATGTATATGTGTGTATATATACACATATATACACACACACACACACACACACACATATATATATATATACATACATATACATAATGAATGAAAGAGCATTTATTAGGTGCTTACTGTGTGCCAAGCCTTGTGTTAAGTTCTGGAGATACAAATGCAAACAACCACGATAGTCTCTGCCCTTAAGGAGCTTACATTCTAATGAGAAGACAATACATTTAGGCCAGTGGTGGTGAGGGAGGATTTGGACAGGAAAGTCAGAGGAAGTGGTGATCAGAGTCATAGGGCAATTGACTGATACATTTGTTTATGGAATAGTGTCACTTTGATTACTGCTTTCAGAACTAGACTTGGAAAGGGGGTGGAAGCTACCAATGTGACAGTATGACACGGAGATGGTTGGAAAGTGGCATGATGGGCCTGGGTCCAGGCAAGATGAGGGGAATGCTCACAAATCCAAAGCCCAGAATCACAGAGATGAATTGGAGTGAAGAGAGGCAAGAACACAGGTGGAATGGATGAATGGGAAGTGGCATGCTAGGTCTTCTTAAATTCCAGTGCTCCTTTTACTATGCTACATTGCCTCTCCCCTATCCTCTCCCATTTTTTCTGGGATGTCCTGAGACAAGACTATTATTGCAGTGACACCCTTTCAGAAGCGTCATAGAGTAGGAAATGTAGGAAGCCCTGGATGGGCAAATATACTGGGCAAGGGATAACTAAGTTCTGGAAAAATACAGGGAACATCAAAGAGCCTTCTACTCCTTGCCATGCTAACAGGCAAATTCCTGAGAGTATCATGCTCACCAGAATTACATTACCTGTAATTTTCTGTTCTCCAGGCTGTCTACCAATCTAGAACAGAATTCAATTTTTAGGACACCTGATAAGACAGTATCTAGTCATAAAACAGAACCTAGAAACCTTCATTTTGAGCTAGCTAGCATATCACAATAAAATGTCACTTAAAATGGCAAAGAAGCTGGGTCAAGTGCTAAGTTTTATGAAATACTGTAGTTTCCATTGAGCACAAACATTGTGATATGACAAAGCACATCTCTACTTGCAGACCACTGACCCATTTACTTTTTATATTAACTGGTGAGGTGGTCAGGGGGACTAGAAGAAGATAAAATTTCAACATATGGGATTTTTATTTGCAGAGTCTTATCAAGTTTGTAGAATTTTTGTAGAATTTATAGAACATTTGTATAATTTTTCTGTCTTAAACCTTTGCAACAGATGTTGGCACATATGCTTTAACTATTTTCATGGTGAGCTGTTTACAAATTCCTATTTTATGAACACTGCTATGGGAAATGACCACGTATTTCTTAAAATGAAGTTCTTTATCTTTAGACACATGATAAAAGCCAACTTTGTGAACTCCTTTATTGGCCTCTCCCGGCACAATCTCTGAGTCATCTTTTCATGTAGCAGTAACTTATAGGATGCTAGATTTAGTTCTAGAAGAAATCTCAATGGTTTTATAGTCCAACCCCCTCATTTTACATATGAGGAATTGAGGCCCAGAGAGATTAAGTTCCTTGCCAAAGGTCACAATGGTGGTAATAAAAGGCAGACCCCAGGATTCAAACCCAGATCCTATGGCTGCAAATCCTACTCTCTTTTCACTGTGCCACATGACCTCCCATATTGGGCTATGCTTGTGTATTCCTCCATCATATCTAACCTCACGTTAATTTTTCGTGCAGAAATGATAGATAAATAGATAGATGGAGAGATAAAGGGATAGACAGAAGGATAAATGGATGGATAGAAGGAGAGATGGATAGAACTCTCCTAAATATGATCAACGTCACTAATTAGTACTCCCACTACCATTTAACTAATTACATTTTATAAAGATCTATTTACTGAAAAGGTATAAAAAGAACAAAAATACCCAGAAATCCCCTCTCCCCTATACTATTTTAGTCCATGTGGAGTGGGCTCAAACTTAAAGAAGTTGCTTCAAAGCATTGCCCCCACTATTCACTTCAGAATGCAAGACAGCCTCTAAACAAGTTACTCTTTTGCCCTAGGATACTTCCATTAGGTTACAGGGCTGATCTATACAAGCAGGTTGGTCCTGGCACTTTCCTGGCATGCTGGGCTCAGCTGCCAGTGAACTCTGGTATGAACTCCCATCACTAGACATCTGTCTCTCCAAACTTTTAATGTACTCAAGATCAATTTTTCTTTATCCAAGAACAGGCCTACTTTTCTGGGAGTTTAGCTAGAAAAGGGAAAAGAGCTACATGATGAGTTATTGTATTGAGGGGATGGCAGGATCATGTAAATTTTTTTTATATGAGGGAAACCTAGACATGTGTGTATGTATAGCAAAGCAGCCAATAGATAAGAAAAGATTGAAAATGAGAGAAATTAAAGAGACAAACTCCTTTAGAAGAAGAGAAAGGATGAGATCAAGAACATAATTAAAGGGATTGGCCTTAGCAAGGAGAAGAGATATCTCTTCCTCAGAGCCTAAAGCAAAGCATGAGAGAATGAGAGGCAATGTAGAAGCATTTTGATTTATAGAGTAAAGGAGAAGGAACTCATGGTAAATTCCCCTATTTTCTCAACAAAGCAGTAGGCAAGGTCCTTTGCTGAGAGGGGAAAGAAATAGTGTAGGGACCATGGAGAAAAAAGAGAAGGGAGCCACTTTAGGGAAATGAATCAATTAGAAAAGAATAAAAGTTGCTTTATAGAAATCAGGGCCCAATGGAGGCTAAATAACCAAAAATATGAGTGGACTAAGTCTACACTACTGTGTGAATTTCTCTAGCAGCATTCAATAGCGCTCAGGTAGGATCAGAGAAGACAGAGGATGAGGGTAACCCAAGACTGGGGCTTGGTAAGGCATGACTACCTAGGACAAGGGGGCCAAAGATTTAAGTGTAGAGGACAGTGTAATGCTGAACTGGTCAACCACAGAAAGGAAAGAAAACAAGAGGGAGAATAATAAGAGATGAGAGATTCTGGATGTCCTGGTGAGAACCAAAAATAGGTTTAGGAGTGAGGCAGAGAGAGAAATAGAAAGATAGGAGATGGGAATTTCAGTCAGGGGACTCACAGAAGAGGATTTTAAAGTTCAAGATAATCAAGATAGCATAAATCAGGATGATTAAGAGATCACTGTCCTTGTTGGTGAATGGTGTGGAGCTTATGGGAGTTGATAGAACTGATGAGCTGGTTGGACAGAATGTTTGGACACACAAAATTTGAGGGCCCAAGTTGGGATAGAGTAGAAGAATGTGAGCCATGTACTGAATTTCTTGAGAAAGGAGGGAGAAATATGCTGGGGGTGGGTAAGTGATTAAAACAATGATCTGGACAGGAATAATACAAATAGAAAGAGGGAACCTCAAAGAAGAAGTTACTGAATGATGGTAACAGAGTGAGCATGGGAAAGTGGCAATGGTGAACAAGGGCGATGCCTCTTACTCCACTGTGTGAGGGCCATGAGAGAAAGAGCAATCAGTATGGCAGGGAATGAGGTGTTTACTGGAGAAAGTCAGGAGAAACTCATCCAAGAGCATGTGAACATGGAAAGACTATAACAGAAAGATTTATACAATAAAGTAGAGTTTGTTAACAATAGAACAGGGATCCTATAATATATGTGTGTGTGTGATATATATATATATATATATATATATATATATACACATATATGCACACATATAAGAAGAAAGAAGAAGGCAGGGACTGGGGAGAGTTAGAGGAGAGATGAAAGGGGTAAGTGCTTAATTAATGTTTGTTGAATTGAATTGGTCATTCAGATTCTGACTGAAGACCGTAATAATGGGAAATCCACTATTTTCAAAGACAGCAAATTACACTTTTAGATACTCAGATACACTTCCTCAATTTAGCTATAATATAAAATTTGTGGAGGGGATTAATGTAATATACAATATAATAAAAGTATGAAAAAGATTTAGAGCTGGGATTTTCAGATAATCTTCTAGACTAACATCTTCATTTTGCAAATGAGCAAACTGAGATGCAGAGAGAGCAAGAGACTTTCCCAAGGTCATACTGGGAGTAAATGACACGACCAAGATTTGAATGGAGGTCTTCTAACTCAAAATTCAGTGCACTTTTCATTGTAGCACACTGTACCCTATTGTGGAAGGCCCTGCATGTCAGAAAAAAAAGAATCTGAATTATACCCAGTGAGCTATAAGGAACCAGTAAAAGCTTCAGAGCAAACAAATGATGAGACTTACTTTTCTTACCTCACAGAGGGTTAACAAATTAAATCCTGGAACAGTTCTTCATTTGTGTTGCTATGGTACTAATCATTTCTCATGAGTCTTATGCCAAATAACCCACCCTTGTACTAGTTCTGGAATTAAATGGTTGTGATTTACTCCAAGCCATCATTCACCCCCTTTAATCAGTACTGCTTGAGCAAAGGAGGATATTCTTTCAGTCAAAAATGATAAAGTCAGAGAGGCACTAGTACTAATATTTATGAAGTCATAAATGGAGTAGCAAAGGTGAACATGGGCTAAGTCACAGGATTATAGAATCTGAGAGACAGAATTCCAGCTTTGACATTGGTGCAACTGGCCAAGTCACATAAACCTGCAGACTCAGTATCCTCATTTGGAAAACCAAATAACTACTTTGTCTACCTTACCAGGTCATTTCTAATCAAAATTACATGACAGAAAGTGAAAGCTTTCCAGTAAACCTCAAATGACTACACACATCTAAGGTAGTAGTTTTCATTCTACCCAGTAACAATCATCTTCTAAAAAAATTCTTAATGATGCATTTTGTTTTTATACAATATTCATTCCCCAATAACCCTTCCACCAATAGTAACTTCCTTACAAAAAAGGGGGCGGGGGGGGGGAAATCAGTCAAGCAAAACTGCCTGACAAAGCAATTGCAACAGAGTATTGTAAGATTCTGCATTTGGAGTACACCATTTCTTAGAGGAATAAATTCAACTCAACAATTCAATAAGTATGCACTAAGTACCTTCTACAAATTGAGTACTGTGTTAGGCACTGGGGATTACAAAGATAAAAGATGAAGCATTCCTTGCCTACATTCTTTTGGGAGGAAACAACATAGATACAGAAAATTAAATATAAAATATAAACAAACTAATTTCCAGGGAAAGGATGTAAGTGAGTATCAGGGTAGGTCCTGTAGGAGGTATAACTTGAACCGAGCTTTGATAGAAGCCAGAAATCCTAAAAAGCAGGTAAAGAGGGAGTACATTCCAGGTGTGGAACGCACAGAGACAAGAAGGCTGAATATTGTTCATGAGGAATAGCAAAAGGATCAATCTGGCTGGGCCACTGAGACAGGGGAGTAATGGGTAATTAGTCTGGAAAGAAAGGCTGAAGTCTTGTTGTGAAAGTCCTAAAATATCAAACAGAAGCCTTTGTATTTTGTCCCAGACACAACAGGGAGGCCTAATAAACCACAGGTCCCTAAGTCCCAATCTGCTCCTTTTTTCACCCTACCAGGCTGTCTTCCTCTTTTAGTTCTCTTAGCCCAGCTGTCCCTAGGACATCAATAAGATCAATTTACTTTACAGCATAACACCCTAGACCATGCTTTCTTCATAAAATGCTGTGTTACAGCTGTAAAGTAAATTGATCTTATTGGTGCCAGAGGGAAGGGCCTTGCTCAAGGCCACATAGCCAGTTGGGCAATTGATTCCTTTTCTCTGTGCTTCATTTTCCTCTTCTATAAGATAGGGATAATTCATTCATTTAGTCATTCAACAAACATTTATTAAATGACTGCTAAGTGAATAGCACTATACTAGAGGACTGGAGGAGATGCAAAATTTAGATAAGACATAGCTTGTGCCTTCATGGATCTCATAGTCCAATAAAAGTACAAGACATGCACACAGATGACCACATGATAAATAATAATAATAGTAACAATAATAATGGCTAGTATTTACATAGTGCTTTAAGGTTTTCAAAATGCTTTACAAATATTATCTCATATTATACTTATATATATTATATTATACTCTGGGAGGTAGATACTATTATTATCTTAATTTTATAAGAGAAAACTGAGGCAAACAGATGTTAAGTGACTTGTTTGCATTTACACAACTACTAAGTGACTGAGGCCAGTTTTGAACTCAGGTCTTCTTGAGTATATTAGAGAAAGACTGAACACAGTGCCATGTGAAATGTAAGAGGGAAATAATTTCTGTAAGGCAGATCAGGGAAAGTTCCTTGGAGGAGGCGGCTTTTCAGTTGGGCTTTAAAGGACAGGTAGAAATTCCTAGAGCCTTTCTGGTACACTAAACAGAAGCGATAATAGAGTTGTACTTCTTGCCCACAATAGGTCAGACACAGAAAGAGAACATGGTAAAAAATAATTGCTCATTGACTTCATTGAAGCCTCTAAATCAGAATCTTTCTAGTAGTACTTTTTGGTCTAGGTCACAGGAATTCTCAAATGACTTTGTCTTGAGACATAGGGAAGGGCTCAGATTTTGGTGCTATTCCTTGACCTTCCTATAGGACTTGCAAAGAAAGAGAGAGTTGCTCACTGTTACAAAACTACACAGAATTGGAGAGTTGGAAGAGAATTCAGTAGCCAGCTAACCATAATGAAGAAGAATCCTCACTATAACATATTTAACAAGTAGGGAATTCAGCTTCTGATTAAAGACTTCCACTGAGGAGGAACTCACTACTTCCAGAAGCAACTACATGTTCCCTTTTGGACAGCTCCAATTATTAGGAGTTTCTCTCATCACAGCAATCCTAAATTTGCTTTTCTGTAACTTCCACCCATTGCTCCTGGTTCTTCCTTCTGGGGTCAAGCAGAACCAGTTTAATCTTCCTTCCACATGACAGCTTTTAAATGCTTGAATATAACTATCACATATGTTCCTCTAAACCTACTCTTCTCTAGGCTAAATATCCCCTGTTTCTTCAACTTATCCTCATATGCTATGGATTCACTTCTAGATTTGTGTCATCTGAAAATGTGATAAGTATGATATCTATATCTTTACCCAAGTCACTAATAAAACTGTTTACATAGTTTAGAGTCAAGCATAGACCCCTGAAATACTCCACTAGAGACCTCCCTCTAAGTTGACATTAACTCATTAATTATTATTCCTTGTTGTTCAAACAGTTCTAAATCCAACTAATGATATTATTGTCTGGCCAAAATCTATCCAACTTGTTCACATGGAGAACAAGAGAGATTCTGTCATGTATTTTTCTGGGGAAAAAAAGTAAATCATTTTACAGCATTCCTCTAATATACTAGATAGGCAACCTTGTCAAATAAAAAAATGAGGTTATTCTAACATGACCTATTCTTGATGAAATCTTATGGCTCTTTTTGATCACTATTTCTTTTTCAAAATATTTGGTAATATCCTTTTGATAATACATTCTAGAATGTTGCTAGGAACTGAAGTCATGTAAAATCTATCATTTCCTAATTCCACTCTTTTCTCTTTTTTGAAAACGTGGACAATATTTGCCCTTCTCCAGTCTTGCAATATCTCTCCCATTGTTCACAATCTTTTAAAGAACACTGACAATGGCTTAACAGTCTCATCCAACAGTTCTCTCAGTACCCTGGGATGTAATCCATCTGAGTCTAGAGGACTGAACTGATCAAGGGCAGCTAGGTGCTCTCTTATTATCTTCTTTCTTATCTTGGGTTTCATCTCTGCATTAGTCATTTTTGTTCTGTACTTCACAGTCCAAAGATTATTCTTCTTGGCAGAGAAAACAGAAACAGAATAAGAGATGAGTAGCTCTGGCTTCTATCCATCATCTGCTGTTGCCAAGCTAGGAACTAGAGTAGATCTGCTGTTGCGTGACTAGTGAGAGCGGATGCACTGACTCCTCCCCCAATCAGGGACTGGGTTTTAAGGCCTCCTTCCTCAGGAACATATTACCCTGGATTCTACTCAGTTCTGAGTCACTGCAACAGCACTATCACCCTTCATCACCATGGAGTCAGAATCCTAGAGAAGAAAGGCAATTGTTTGACTGGTTGGGGGGTGGGGAGTTCCCGGCCCCTACCCCTACCCCTACTAGACTCAGTTTGGCTATTTAAACTTACTGAGCTTCTGGGCCACCAAAATCTACTAACCTGGAGTCTACTGCTATTCTGAACTGAATCATTATAACATTCTTGAAACCCTCCATTGGGTTCTACCATTGAATACACAGGCAGGTGGGAATCTCTACTAACAGCGATGCTCCTGCTGTGGAGTGCTACTAACATTGTGAGGCATAGAAGGTAGTGATTAACTTGAAGGTGAGAACAGCTGGGTTTGAATTCCACCTGTGTGATAAAGTCACTTAATAACCATAAGCCTCAGTTTCCTCATCTGTAAAATGAGGATAGTAACAGCTGTACCACCTACCTCACAGCATTATTGTGAGGCTCAAATAAGATATCATATATTAAGTGCTTTGCACACCCTGAAGCACTGCACAAATTTCAGTCATTAATATTAGTATTCCTTCCTGGATTTTCTATCACTAGACCCAGGAGGGAGTGATCTTGTCTTGTTCCTACTTAAGGACTAGTTTTGGAGCTCTTCTTGATATAGAATCTATTGCCCTGGTTGGAGGCCTCACTTACTTTTTACTGTGTCTTCACAACAATGCCAGAGCCCTCCATTTACCACTCAGACAAGCAGGGTCCTCTATTAACATAAAGTTTCTACACCAGCACTTAGTTCTTGCTTTTCCATCACTGGTCTTGGGAGAGACGAGCTAGAAACTCCCTTGAAGATGGTATTTGGAAGCCCTGGCTCCAGAACTGTGTGGGAGCTATATCTGCTTTGCCCTATGTTAACATCTACTCTAGCACAATGATCCTATGACCACAGCAGTGATGTGGCTCTTCCTTACCACTGAGTGCCTAGACACTAGGTTTGGGAGTTGGTACTGTCTGCCATGTGTGAGGAGGCATTACCTACTCTGCCCTACTTTAGTGAACCATGTGAAGAATGTAACCATGTCTCAGCTCTCCATGACCATACCAGACCTCTTGCTACCAGGACCTCATCCTCAGACACCGGAAGCCAACAGGATGTTCCATAATATATTCTTTCCATCTTTATCCTTTCTTCTAATTCGCTGTTGCTTTTGACTTGCTCCAACCAGTCAATAATCTGACTGCTCATGGACTAATGACACATTGATAACCATTTTTTAATCTATTACGATACAGTCAGTTTCAAGTTCCTGCCACATCTAGCACCTTATGATTCTTCCTTGGAATAATGTTTTCATGATGTATAAATATGATGCTTCTGATTGACCTGTAAGCTTTTTCTCTCATTCCTTGAATCCAAACCGTATTTTCCAAAAAAGGTTTTGCCACCCTTCCCTCCCCCTCCGTAGTTTATACCTCCATCCTCCCAGTGTCTACATCTGCACTGAAGTCACTCAGTATTAAGGTATATGTTAACTTAGCTTGTCAGATCCCAAGTTCTTCATAAAATGTCCTTACTTCTTCATCCTCTGTAACAGATGTTTGTACTTACTCTACAATTATCTTCAGGGTGGTCAGCTTATTCATCATGCTCATCATAAGTGCTTAAAGGTGAGATTATCAAGTAAGAGCACCATGAAATGGTGTTTTCTATTGTCTTTGGGTGCAGGGTGGCTCAGTGGATAGAATACTGGGTGTGGAGTCAAGAAGACTCCTCTTCCTGAGTTCACAGCTGACCTCAAACACTAGCCGTATGATCCTGGGCAAGTCACTTAACCCTATTTGCCTCAGTTTCCTCATCTGTAAAATGAGCCAGAAATGGCAAACCACTCTAGTATCTCTGCCAAGAAAACCTCCAGTAAGGTCTCAGAGTCAGACACAACTGAAAAATAACGAACAACAAAAATTGCCTTTGGGCATGTGATGAAGCCAACTCCACCAAACCTTGATTTGCTCCTCTAAGGAGAACCTGTGAGAAATCTTTTCATTTAGCTGCAACCTCTTTTTGTCTTCTTGTTTCTGTTTAGGATAAAACTGTCCGTATACACATGGTTCAATCCATCTGGTAGTGGATCAACTTACTGATTGCTAGAAAAATATTAAATAGCTAGAATACCAGCTGTTAAATTCATGTTTTAGTCTTAAAACTGTATGATTCTTACCACCTTTCTACTTTTGTACCACTCCATCACTGTCACTGCAGAAGCTGGTCTCAAAGGACTAAGGATTGTTTTGTACTTTTATCTGCTTCATGAGTTGCTGAGGCCAAAAATATTCATCCTCTGATGCCAACCTTCTGCTGATAAGCATCTTGGAAAAGTAGTATAGCTGAGTGGACTCTGAGCTAGACATCTGAGTCAGGAAATACTGGATTCAACTGCTGTCTCAGACACCAGGGCCAAGTCACTTTCACTTCATCTCTCTGAGGCTCTGTTTCCTACTTTCACAGATTTAGGGCTTAAAAAGACGTTAGCAGTCATTTAGTCTAATGTCCTCATTTTATAGATGAGGAAAGGGAGGTTTCAAAACTTGCCTAAATTTTCATAGGTAGTTAGGGGCAGAGTCAGGACTAGAACTTAGGCCCTCTGATCAGCACTATTTTCCCCTGTACTGTAAGTGTCCTCATTTGCAAAATGGTGATTATAATACTGCAGTCTCAATTCACAAGCTCTTTGTAACCTTCAAATGTGATAACATATGTAAAATGCTTTAGCAAATGCAAACTTTAATGTGATATGTAAATATCAGTTATTATTATCTCTGTATAGAGAAACCAGAGATTTTATTGTGGCAGGAAGGCATAAAAAAGGTGGTGTTTTTCAGCCGTGTCTGACTCTTTGTGACCCCATTTGGGGTTTTCTTGGCAAAGACACTGGAGTGGTTTTTTCTTCTCTGTTTTCCAGATCATTTTACAAATGAGGAAATTGAGGCAAACAGGGTTAAGTGACTTGCCTATGGTCATACAACTAGTAAATATTGAGGCCAGATTTGAACTCAAGAAGAGGATTCTTCTTGACTTCAGGCCTGGCACTCTGTCCACTGCATCACCTAGGTGCCCTTATAACAAAGGTAGAAAATGTAGAAAAAAGAAATTTCAGAGGATGGGGTGGGAGTCTACCTGGATCTTTAAATCTTGCCCCAAATAGATTTACATCACAACTAGGCAGATTCATGGGGGCTAAAAAGAACCTTGTCATCCCAAATCCAAACCTTATAATTTTGCTAAGTGGGGTCCTTAAGATGTTTTAAAGGAATTCAGACTAATGACCAGGAATATGACAGGAATCAGAAAGAAATCTCTTTCAACTCAAATTCATTCTTTATATAGATGCCAAGGTGATTTTCTTAAAGTACAGGTCTGATCAGGTCAAAACCTTACTCAATAAACTCTATTGGTTTCCTATTACCTCTAGGAAAAAATTTAAGCTATTAAAAAACTTAAAACTATGCTAAGACTTTTGCAACACCTTATATAAAGACCTTTGTTTGGCATTTAAAGCCCTTTATAATCAGGCCCATCCTATCTTTCCAATCTTATTACACTTTACTCCCCTCCACGTACTTCATGATTCAGCTATGCTAACCTACTTGTCAAACTGAGAGGTAGGAAGAATCTCATGTTCCTGCCTTCTAGGAGTAAGCAAAGGACTCATCCCTACTCAGTGTTGCTTCAGTGACTCAAGTATCCCATGATACTGGGTAAGATTTCCCTCTGAAGAATGTTTTTCTAGTCTCGCTAACTGATAATTGAGAACTATCTCCAAGTGCTTAACCATGGTGAAATAGTCACTAGTGCCTCAGTATAAAAGTGTGAGATTTAGCATGACATGACCTTCTTCTGAAGCACGTCTAAAGGAGTTTAGTTCCTTGAAGTATCAAATGGATATCATCATAATATGGCCTTATACAGGTCTGGGTTACAATATTGTTCCAGTGGGATCACTTTTATTTGGTTTATTTAAAAGAAATGGACAACAAAATTGGATAGCTAATAAAATTCAATATCTCTTTAGTACTAACAGTCAATCCCAAAGGAAATTTAAATACTCTGGAAAAAATAGAATCATAATCAGAGCTGAAAGGGACATTAGAAAATAGAATGTAGAATGTCAGAGCTGGAAGGGACCTTAGGACAAAAAGAATTTGGTATAAAGGGTTGTACCCAGGAGGATCTTGGTCTAAGTTAATTTCTTGTTAACAATGTTAATTAACAAGGTTAAAGGAATCAATAAACATTTGTTAAGTGCCTACTACATATATGGCACTGAAGACACAAAAATGAACATGAAATCATACCTGCCCTCCAGGAGTTTACATTCCATCAGGGAAAACATAGTATACACACACACACACACATACATATGCACATACACATACATATATGTGTGTGCATGTATGTATAAAAAGTAAATGCAAAGTATTTGAGAGGCATTAATAATTGGGTTGGGGGTTGGTGAGGAATCAGAATAGATCTTTTGTAGGAGATGGCACTTGATATAGGTTTTGAAGAAAGCTAGGGACTTAAGAGGTACAGGAGGGAGTGCATTCCAAGTATGAGGTACAGCCTGGGCAAAGGTGCAGAGATGGGAAGGTTGTGTATGGGGATCAGCAATTAAGCCAATTTGACTGGAATACATGAAGGAGAAAAATGTAGAGCAATCATGGAAAGGAAGGCCAGAGTTGGATTATGAGGCTCTTTAAATGCCAAATGAGAATTAATGCTTTATCCCAGAGACAACAGGGAATCAGTAAAGGTTTTTGAGCAGAAGAGTGATGTGATGAGACTTGTAATTTAATAATATCATGTTGACAATTCTTTAGAGAATGGACTGAAGGTGGGAGAAACTGAGGCAGGCAGACCAATTAGGAAGACACTTCAGTTGTCCAGGTAAGAACTATTGAGGACAGTGCAAATGGAGAGAATGGGGCAAAGCCAACAGATGTTGCCGAGGTAGAATCAAAATTTGGCAACTCACTGGATATGGAGAATGAGAAAGGAAAGAGTTAGAAATGAATCTACAAGTGTCAGAAAGATGGTGGAACCCTGGACAGAAATTGGGAAGTTGGGAAGAGGGGTGGGTTTGAGGGAAAGATAAAGGAAGGAACTTTTGTTCTGGCACTGAAGATGTCTCCCTGTAAAAGAGGTAAATATTCCCATAAATGTCCCAATTGAAGATAATTGATTCAGTCCTGACTAGTCATACACCTGAGCTATAACTTTGGACTTGACTTTTAAAAGGAAGGGGTAGAGAGGGAAACAGATGGGGAGAACCAGAGCTGAGAGAACACAGGTGTACAAGGAGTTTGAGGACATGCCCTGGGGCAAGTATTATCTTCTGTCCTTCTCCCTTGGGGAAAGCACATAGTAAACCTCCCTAAGGCGAAAAGGAGTAGCTACTGGTAATGCTGCCCCAGGGTGTGCATGCAGACCTGGCCTAAACCCTATGCACAGATTATATGAGAGACACCTGGAATAAAGGGGCTATCCACACAGACCCTCAGTTATCTAGAGAGAAAGTCTGCACATCTGGGAGACTCTTCTAGGGAAGAGGAGGGAACCACAGAGCCCCAGAGATGGCTATGGCCAGAGGCAGCAGGTGAGTTCCTCTACTTATCCAGGAACTCTCCTGCTACATGACCACAGCTGTTCCAGTCCTACTGGTTTATGTTCCTATGGTCCCAGGTTGGCTTAAGAGCTCCTTGCCACTCTGTTGCTGCCTCCAGCTATCCCTACCTGTGTGCCTTGCCATCTAGTCTTCCTTCTCAGGAACTGTAGTATATTTGCCTAATCGGATTCTCTTTGGCAGGCTTAACCCTGGTTCTCTCTATCTTCCCTTTCCAGGTCTGTCCAAAAATAAATCTATTAAATAATAGATTGATAATGGAACATCTCTGAGTTACTATAATTGGATGCAAGTATGAGCATCTTACAATTTTAACCTATATTTATGGTCAAATTGTAATACAGGGATGACATCCAAGAGCGAAATGATTAGACAAGGTAGTAAGACAAAGATGTAATATGAAAGTTTTCTAATTAATGGAACAGTAAATTTTGAGAAAAGCAGCAGGATTAGACTTTTCTCTAAGAACTTTATAGAGATGTATATGAATGGCTTCCAAAATTTATCTGTCATGGAAATTCAGGCTTTGAGTATGTTTTGGTAATAAGTTCTCAAAACTGGATTAAGGATTTTACACATAAATTGATTTGATTTATTTAGAAATGTTCTGAAAATAAAAACATTGTCCAAGAAAAGATATCTAAGGACCAGATAATTACATGAGACATCTGGGACTCAACATGTCCTGATTAAATGGATACTGAGAAGAGGTTACCAGGATACAAGTTAACATTGGTGAAGTTAGTTAGTTAACATTGGTGATAACTATTGTATTGCTTTGGTCTTTTGTTTTAAGATGTTTATGTATAAGTTTTCTTGGTTACCTTGGTGACATGTAAATCTCCCTTCTCAGAACTAGTCCATTGTGATTCCTCTAAGTAGTTTGATCTGCACCTGATTTAATGTAATTATATGATTATGGGAATTATGAGAAAACTTTATTGCATGGTTTGAACCTAACTCTACATGGCTGTGAAACTGGATCATCTCTACATGCTGTTTAGACATCCTTAATCAATGTTATGCTGACCAGAAACTCAGATTCAAAGATTGATACAAAGAGTTTCCTCCAAGGGCCCCTACCAGGTCCTTCTAACTATTCCCACAGCCCCCAAACTTATGGGTGTAGATTCTTGGATCATCTGAAGAAAGTCTTTGCTCCTGAGTGGATGGCAGAACCCTCCAGGGACCTCAAGGTTCACCTAGTATGGACCCAGAAGCAGCCGACATCCAGATGAAAAAGCTGTCCCAAGATTCTGGATGAGGGCTGAGTATACTATCCTAGTTTTTTTCTCCTCTTCCGTTTTGTTATGTGCCCAACTACCACGGCCCTAATTCAAGAATGTGTTGACATTTTCTCCCTCTATATTCTTGCCCCCTCCTTTTCCGCTTATTAGCAATGATACCTGGGACATATTTCCCTGATAGGTCCCCTAACTAATCCCCTGGGCAACATCTCACCTTGGTCCAACTGGCCTCCTATGGCATCTTGGCTTATACCTGCCTCTCCTTTATTGGCCAGAAAGGTAGGGGTTCTTTCAGAACCCTCTCCCTTTGGCCAAAAGGAAGAAATGTCAAGATATAAGGAGACACCTTGTTTTCCAGAGCAAAGGCCCAGCAAACAAGCTGTGCCCTGAGCTTGGCATAACAACAATCCTTTGCACTCACCCTCTGAATGATCTCACTCTCTGGCAAAATCACATAATTATTTTAGCATTGCTTTGACCAGCACCAGGTGTTCTCTGAGCTCAGACAAGTTCTGGTCATGCAGCCCTGCTATGAATCAAACTTGCCTGTTTGTTGCCATTACTCCTCATTGTCAGGGCTATAGCTCACTGCACAACCATTGGTATACTTATTGAAATCTCCCCACACTGCCTTGGGTCCCACCACCAGGGGGTGGGCCCTGGCACTTGTGTTCTTGCCTGCAAACCGTTTCCCTCACTTTGAAATTAAACTTCTGTTTTATTCCTGACTCTCCTGTTTCTAACCTGTTCTGTTTGGCTCTGGCTTCCCATAGGTTAGGGGCAGGTTCTGTCCAGTTGACAAAACCAAGGATGTGCCTTGGAAAGAACATGGGTTTTGGAGTCTGAGGATCTGGGTTCAAATCCTAGCTCTGCCTGAGGTTATCTGATGAACTTCAAGAAATTAACTTACTTCTCTAGGTTTCAGCTTCCTCATCTGTAAAATGAGGTGGGTTGACTCAGTTGACCTTGAAGGTCACTTCCAGCTCTAATTGTAAGATCCTAATCTGATCAAAAGGAGTTACAATGAAGATAGAGGAGCAGGAATAAGACTGTCCATGTGTAGTATACACAAAGGCACAAAGAAATAGAGGTGAAATAGAGATCTCAACACAAGCAAATTCCAGCTCATAAGCATCATTGAGATTTGAGGGGGACTACAACTGAAATATGGCTCTACAAGGGTACAAGAGTCAGAAGGAACAAGACAGGCAAAAGGAGAGGATGATGATGCAGTGCTGTAAATTAAAATGATAAAAGGATATGAGGAAAGCTAGGAATAGCAGAAGTATAGTGGAGAGTATTTAGGTGAGGATCACTGAGGGAGAAACAGACATGAGATTATCATCAGAGAAGATATATTCCACCTAGATGGAAGGAGGAAACAGAGTAGATATTTAAGCAACAAATCACAGGTCAAGTACAGAGGCAGAACATATTAGTGATGCCAATTACCATCTATCAGCTGGTACTCTCTCTGACAAAAATAGGGCAGCTGATAAATTCTTGACATGACAATGATAATTGGGTCTTTCAAAAGGTGGTGGAAGCTAATGGAAGGCTAGGGTGCTGCCATTTTGGATCTGATTCAGGAACTAGAAGCAAAAGAACAAATGATGGGAACAGACAATTAGTATGAAGGGACAACTCCATCTTAGAACTCATAATAGAGGAGAAAAGTAAAGCTGGGCATGGTCTGAGACGTGGAGTAGGTGATTGTATGTGCAACTAGCACTACTTTGTAAGGTAGGCAATAATTTCAAAGAGATTAAGGAAATCAGCAATGGTCACACAGCTAGTAAATATGAGACATGAAATTTGAAGCCAGATCATAGAACCCGACTTGGAGGATAGCTTCCATACTTGCAATTCTCTCAATGGACTCACCAGTTTCTTTTATGACTTAGTTCAAGACACACTTTTTACATGAAGCCTTTACTCAAGGTTCTCCCAACTCTTATACATCACTCTGCTGTCAAAGCAATTTTCCAAGAGTGCAGATCTGACTATGTTACACCCCTACTCAATAAACTCTGGTGACTCCCTATTACCTCCAAAATCAAATACAGAGTGTCCCAAAAGGCTTAGTACAGTTTTTTTAAGGCAATTGGGGTTAAGTGACTTGCCCAGAGTCACACAGCTAGTAAGTGTCAAGTGTTTGGTCTGAGGCCAGATTTGAACTCAGGTCCTTCTGACTTCAGGGCCAGTGCTCTTTCCACTGCACCACTTAGCTGCCCCACTCCTTTTGTGTTTTTTTTGTTTGTTTGTTTTGTTTTTTTTTTTTGGTGAGGCAATTGGGGTTAAGTGACCTGCCCAGGGTCACACAGCTAGTAAGTTTCAATTGTCTGAGGCCAGATTTGAACTCTGGTCCTCCTGACTCCAAGGTTGGAGCTCTATCTACTATGCCACCTAGCTGCCCTCTTAGTACAGTTTCAAGCTATTAAAGCATAAAGCTTAAAACTGCACTAAAATGTTTGTGCCATCCTGTATGAAGCCTCCTGTTTGGCATTTAATGTCCTTCATAATATGACCCATTCCTACCTTTTCAATGTTATTACACTTTCCTCCCCTCCATGAACTTTATGATCCATCTACACTGTCTTACTTATTGTTCTTCCTGCTTAACACCCCATCTTCTGACTGTGTGTTTTCATTGGCTGTCCCTCATGCATTACAGAGGGAGAGGTGAGCAATAGAGATGTCCTTTACTTAAATCTGCTACCCTGCCTGGTTTCAACTCCACAGAACAAGATGCCTCCACTCTGGATACTCCCCTACTTTCCTGCCTCCTTTTCTGTGCTGCTTCCATCTTTTCCCTCCATTAGTTTGTAATCTCCTAGGGACTGTCTTTTTAGTTTAGTTTTAAAATTTTATTTATTTATTTTTAACATTCATTCTTCTACAGTTTGAATTCCAAATTTTCTCCCTCCAAATCTTCCCTCACTCAGTGAGAAAGCAAGCAATATGATACCCATCATTCATGTAAAGTCATGTAAAACATATTTCTATATTAGTCATGTTGCAAAAAAAAAGAAAGTGGAAAAAAAAGTATGCTTCAATCTACACTCAGAGTTCATCAGTTCTCTCTCTAGAGATGGATAACATTTTTCATCTTGGGTACTTTGGGAGTTGTCTTGGATCATTGTATTGATCAGAGTAACTAAGTCTTTCACAATTGATCATCTTTACAATGTTGCTGTTACTGTGTGCAATGTTCTCTTGGTTCTGCTCACTTCACTTTGCATCAGTTCATTTAAGTTCCCAAGTTTTTCTGAAACCATCTTGCTTGTCATTTTTTAGCACAATAGTGTTCCATCACAATTATATACCACCCTTGTTCAGCCATTCCACAACTGGTGGATATACCCTCAATTTCCAATTCTTTCCCACCATAAAAAGAGCTGCTATAAATATTATTGTACATTACAAGTCCTTTTCCCTTTTCTTTGATCTCTTTGGGATACAGATCTAGTAGTGGCATTTCTGAGTCATAGGGTAGGTAGAGTTTTATAAACCTTTAGGCATAGTTCCATATTGTTCTCCAGAATGGCTAAACCAATTCACAACTCCATCACCAGTGCATTAGTGTCCCAGTTTTTCCAGATCCTCTCAAACATTTGTCATTTTCCTTTTCTGTAATGTTAGCCAATCTGATAGGTGTGAGACAGTATCTCAGAGTGGTTTTAAGTTGCATTTCTCTAATCAATAGTGATTTAGAGCATTTTTTATGTGATTATTGATAGCTTTGATTTCTGAAAACTGCCTGTTAATATCCTTTGATCATTTATCAATTGGGAAATGGCTCTTATTTTTATAAATTTGGCTCAGTTCCCTATATATTTGAAAAAATGATGTCTTTATCAGAGAGACTTGCTGTAAAAAATTTTTCCCCAGTGTTCTATATTCCTTCTAATCTTGGCTGTACTGGTTTTGTTTGTGCAAAACCTTTCTAATTTCATGTAATCAAAATTATCTATTTTACTTCCCATGGTCCTCTCTATTTCTCATTTGATCATGAGAAATTTTTCCCTTATCCATAGATCTGACAGGTAAATTTTTCCATGCTCCTCTAATTTACTTATGATATCATCCTTTATATCTAAATCATGTATCTATTTCAAACTTATCTTGGTATACAGTGTGAGATGTTGGTCTATACCTACTTTCTGCCAAACTGCTTTCCAGTTTTCCAGCAATTATTCTCAAAATGGTAAGTTCTTGCCTGCAAAGCTTGAATCTTTGAGTTTATCAAACACTATAGTCATTTGCTACTGTGTATAGTGTATGTAATCTATTCCACTGATCCACCACTCTATTTCTTAGCCAGTATCAGATTGTTTTCATGATTACTACTTTGTAATACAGTTTGAAATCTGGTACTATCTTCTTTCACATTATTTTTCATTGATTCCCTTGATATTCTTGACCTTTTATTCTTCCAAATAAATCTTATTATTTTTTCTAGCTCTATAATAGAATTCTTTAGTAGTTTTATTGGTATGGCACTGAATAAGTAAACTAATTTAGGGAGAACTGTCATTTTTATTATATGGGCTCAGCCTACCCATGAATAATTAATATTTCTCCAGTTATTTAGATCTATCTTTATTTGGTGAAAAGTGCTTTGTAACTGTGTTCATATAGTCCCTGGGTTTGTCTTAGCAGGTAGACTTCCAAGTATTTTATATCATCTACAGTTATTTTAAATTAAATTTTTCTTTCTATCTCTTCATGCTGGGTTTTCTTGGCAATACGCAGAAATCCTAATGATTTATGAAGGTTTATTTTATATCCTGCAACTCTACTAAAGTTGTTAATTGTTTCAACTAGTTTTTAATTGATTCTCTAGGGTTCTCTAAATATACCATTATATCATCTGCCAAGAGCAATAGTTTTGTATCTTCACTGCCTATTCTTATTCTTTCAAATTTTTTTCTTGTCTTACTGCTATGCCTAACATTTCTAACACAATATTGAATAATAGTGGTGATAATGGGCAACCTGCTTCACCCTTTACCTTATTGGGAAGGCTTCTAGTTTATCTTCATTACAGATAATGTTTGTTCTTGGTTTTAGATAGATACTACTTATTTTAAGAAGGACTCCATTTATTTCTATGCTTTCTAGTGTTTCTAACAGGAATGGGTGTTGTATTTTGTTCTGTATATATTGTTGTAATCATATGATTTTTGTTGTTTTTGTTATTGATATGGTCAATGATGCTCATAGTTTTCCTAATATTGAATCACCCTGCATTCCTGGTATATATTCCACCTGGACATAGTGTATGATTTTTGTGATATAGTATTGTAATTTTCTTGCTAATATTTTATTTAAAAATTTTATATCAATATTCATTAGAAAAATTGGTTTTCTTTCTCTGCTTTTGCTCTCCCTGATTAGATATAAAAATTATGTTTGCGTTATAGAAGGAATTTGGTAGGACTCCTTATTTACCTTTTCTTTTTCAGTTTATACTAGTATTGGAATTAATTATTCCTTAAATGTTTGGTAGAATTCACTTGTAAATCAATCTGTCCCGGGGATTTTTTCTTAGGGAACTGTCTTTCTTTTCTATAAATTGTATCCCTAGCACTTAACATGGTGCCTGGCACATAGTAGGCACTTAACAAATGTTTATTGGATTAGATTGGATCATGTGTAAGGAGCAGCAAGAAGTCCAGTTTAGCTGGGTTGTAGGATATGTGTATGGGTAAGTAAAGGTAGGATGGGGACAGGTGGTGAAGACCTTTCAATGCCAAACAGAAGAGTTTATATTTGATAATATCCATGAAAGGCCAATGTCCTAGAGGAAATAAAGAACTGTTGGAATTTATTGATTGAGGAGTGATATGGTCAGACCTGACCATGATTAATGGGAACACATCCAAAGGAAGGTTTCCTTTAGGAAAATACTTCTGTGATATTTCATTAGGAATCCCACATCTTCCAGGAAAGAGGTGGGTGGAAAAGACAGTTTACCCCATTGGGTGCCATCCTACAGACAATCCCTGGGAAAATATGGAGAGAAATAGGGAGGGAGGCAGCAGGATAACTCTAATTATGAAAGGAGGCTGAATGAACACGGTAAAAGTTGGGTCCCAACAGAGTGGTGGAACCCTCACACAACAATCATAGTGTGTAATCCCCAAGAGAATATACCATAGGGTAACTCTTGGGAGGAGGCAAAGGTGATGAGAGTATACTCTGCTGAGTACACTAGGCAACACCCCTTCACCCTGGAGGAGGGGGAGAGCATAGCAATGAAACTGGGGAGAAATGAGACCATGGTAAAGCAGGTTCCAGCAGGAGATCAGGCCCTTATGGTATCTTTCAGTGCAGGATTCAAAGAGGACTGAGAAGCTTTGGGGCAAGGTCAAAAGGAATGTGGCTCCTTCCTCTGGGTCCACACCCTAGGGAAAAGCCCAAGTAGTCTGTCATTTACCAAATGTGTATGACTTACCAAATGTATCACCTTAGACAAGTCAGAAAATTTGCCATAATTATAACTTGGAGTGCAATTGAATAAATATAAGAAAATGAGAGGGGGGAATTGGGAAAGGAAAGAGAAAGATAATTGGTTAGAGGACAGGAAGTCCAGAATGCTGTAGTGACTACCTCACCTGATCCACTCTTTCAGGCAGACCCCAGAGTGCTTCACTTCACTCCCTATTCCTGAGTCATCTCAACAACCTCAACAGTGGCTTTGACATAGCAATGTGCATAGACACATAATAAACAGTGAACCGAATGGAACTGAACAGATGCTTGGCATGGCTTCTAGTCTCTTTACCAATCTGGTCACCTTCCTTTGGATGTATTCCCATTAATCAATGTCCTTCCAAAATGTGGTGCCCAATATTGAATACAAAATTCCAGATGCAGTTGGACCTGAGCACTGAAGGCCTATTATGTCCTCTTTTTTGGACACTAGCTCTCACTGAAAGCTCAAACTCTGTTAACTTTCTCTGCTCACCACGACATGGGGTTCAGTTTGTAGTCCACTAAATCTTCCAGATCTTTCGCATGGGAGCTGTGGTATGGTCGTGCATCCTGCTCCTATATTTGTGTAGTTAATTCTTTAGTTGCCCCATGGCACTGCTGACTGGTTTTGGCTTCATGGTCTGAAGTGAAGGAAGGCCTCCCGCCTCTCTCTAACTCTTCAGCTACAAAGGCTGCACATTTCCTATTCAGCCTTCCCCCCACCCCCTCCCCAGTGCCTCTGAGCACTATATCACCATGGAAACAGATTGTGGACTGGAGGAGATGCCATTAAATCCTATTAGACTTGCAATCATTCCAGCAAAATCTGCAGAGCAATTTGGACTTTGTTGTCCACAGCACCCTGCCTTGAGCCTACCTTTTTACTTCCATTCCATTCAACTTAACCCCATAAAGTATTTATGCCATCTAATTCCTCTACCATCACCCCTGTTGTTTGGGCTTGTATGGTCCTGCCTAAATCCCTGCTCTACATTGAAGGATTCTAGCTTAATCTCCACCAAATTAATTTTAGCATAAGAATGAGCCTGTGTGCTCCTAGATCAATACTATGCACACAAAAGGGAACAAAATATGTCTATCTAATGGACTAATTGGGTTGATTTCAGAATTGTTTTTTCTAACGTTAAATGGCTCTGTATATCTATATATTTGCTGTAAAAGAAAATTATAATTAAAATATTGGTCATATTCATTCACTTAACAAACACCCACCAAATTTCTACTGTGTGCTGAGCCCTGTGCTTGTTAATGGGAAAACAAAGAATCGAGAAAAGACGTGCTCCTTACCCCTACGGATATCACAGTCTACTGGGGAGTAGGGCAAAAAGTGAAAAACCATCCTATATCTAAAATCCATACCAGATAGTACGTGATAAGAACACCAGAGCGGTGCAAATAAAGTGCCCTATGAGGTCCAAGGGGAAGAATGCAGGGACAATATAGTAGAAAGAACCCTGAACTTGGTCTAAGGTTCTGCCAAGGAGTCATTGTGTGATCTCTGGCAAGTCATTTGCCCTCCCTTCCTCCTCTGAGCCACAAAGAGAATTGTACAAGATGACCTCTAAGACTTTGGCAAGCTCTAACATTTTACAATTCTGTGAAGTGATGTTCCCTCTCAGAACTTCAGACTTTCTCATGTATAAGACAGAGATGACAACAACTCTAGCATTGCCTCCCACATAGGGTTATTGTGAGGAAACACCTCAACACTCCAGGGATCTTTGACTTCAATGGGTGTGGCTGCTTCCTCCACTGAAGCAGACAGAGCATCTGTCATTTAGTAGACAGTCTTCCTGATTTGCTGTAGTTAGAGAAAACAATAAACATCATCTGGTGGCCCCTAAGTCATCATATTTTTTGACTTCCCTGTAGTTTTTGGCATCGCTGACCACTGTCCTCTCCTTAACACTCTCTCCACCCTTGGCTTCCATGACAATGTTTTCCCTTGGTTCTCCTGCATGTTTAACTGCTCCTTCTCAATAGCTTTTGCTGGATAACGATAGTAACTGTTCACATATGTATATACATATGTATGTATATATGTATGTATGTATTTATGTATGTATATATGTACACATGTATATGTAAATACACTAGGGTATTCCAAAAGTCTAAATGCAGTTTTAAGTTACTAAAGCTTAACTGTATGTTTTAAGACTTACAAAGTGCTTTACTTACATGATTCTCACTTAATCTTCACCACAACACTGTAAAGTGCTTCATGTCTCTTATTATCCCCACTTCAGTGACATATCTAATAAGTGAAGGAGGTGGGATTTGAAGCCAGATCTCCTCTGAATCAAGTACTCTTTCCACTATATATATATACAGTCTTGTGCCATAGTTATTATTATATGATGAAACCATCCTTCCATCATCAAATGAAAACATTAGATCATCAATCTTATCTGTTCCCCAAGCTTGCGAGTCCCCCAAGGCTGAGCCTTGGACTTTCTTCTCTCTTCATTCTTTCTTTATTATCTCATCTTCTCCTATGGGTTGAATGATCACCTCTACACAGAAGACTACTATCTATCCAACCCTAATTTCTCTACTAAACCCCAGTCTGGCACTGTTGACTGCCTGTTAGACATTTTCAGATGTCCTTATGTTCAGTATGGAACCTGTAATGGTTGGAATGCAAGACTTGGTGCCAGGAAGACCTGAGTTTGATCCTTCCTTTGCCACTAGTTTTGTGACTACTGACAAATCACTTAATGTCTCTAAGGATAAACTAAAGACTGCTTAGACTGGAATTTAAGATCAGCCAAGATCTGGCTTCAATACCTTTCTAGTCTTATTTCTCAATATTCTCCTGTATGCAGTTTATATGTCTGGACTTCCAGACCATTTAGACTAGTATTTGCTCCCAATTCTCATCCTACATTCTACTGCCACTAAACATTCACACACATACACTGTCTTCCAAGCCTGTAATACATTTCTACCTCATCTCTACCTATTGAACTATTTCTCTTCTTTCTGGACCAAGCTCAAGGACTACCTCCTCCATAATGCCTTCTCTGATTCCCCCAGTTAAAAGTATACAAGTACTATGCAAAATAAAAACTACGCCACATTGTCTAAGTGACTTTGAGCTCCTCAAATTTTTCCCTAGAATTTTTTCCAGATCTCTCTCTAGCCCTATCACACTGAACCTAGTATGATTTATATCAATGGGCCCATTTTATTCCCTCCACCCCCACACTAGTAGATAGTCAATTTCTTTAGGGCAGGAATCTTTTGAACTTCTCCTTCCTTGAATCCCTAGCACCTGGCACATAGGTGCCTAGTAATTGTTTGCTGAGTTGAACTGAACTGAACTTTGGTGATAACATTCTCTCTACTTTGCTCAGCTCATCCTCAGACAACACACACATAATCCATCACTAGACCAGCACTCACCACCTTTATTTAGTAAACCCTGCCAAAGCTTACATTTTGCTAGCATGACTTTTGAGGCCTAGAGTTAACTCTGTGCCATGAAAGAACATTACTGCAAGGTTGAGAAGAAAGCATTAAGTGTAAAATACAATATACATGTGAACCATCATTACTATAATTTATTTCTGCCCTCTATCTCTTTGACCTCTCTGGACATTTTGACACTTTTGATTACCTACTCTTTCTAGGTGTCCCTCCTCTCCTGCTTGTGTGACACTGATGTCCCTTGCTTCTCTCTTCTTTTCTCTAATAGCAACTTCTCTGTTTCCTTTTCTGATTCTTTTAATGCGGTCTCCATATCACCACAGGATCATAAGATTTTAGAGATAGAAGTCCAGTCCCTTCATTTTACAGATGAAGGAACCAAGGTCCAGAGATGATAAATGGCCTAAGGTCATGCAGAAAGTAAGTAGCACAGCCAGGATTCAAACTCAAATTCTCTGACTCCTAATCTAGTTATCATTCTAGTATATTTCATTTAGAATTCAACAGAAAAATTATCACTCTGGCAGTAGTCACAAGTATCACATCAATTTCATTTATTAAAAGTGTAATTGTTTTGTTCATTTTAATTAAAAATGTTCTATATAAGTAGTTTTCATTTTACTGTGTATAAAATCAGATGAAGAAGCTTAATCAGATGTGATTAAGATGCTAACACTGGGTAAAGAGCTCAGAGTTTATTTTCAGGTCTATTTTGTTGAAAAATGAAAAATGAACTTGTTTTTAAGGCTAAATTTCACCCTCAAACTTTATCCTCACATCCTTTTTCTTTAGTCTGGACTTGTGATTTCATTAGAAGGTGAAATTTCCCATGAGGAAACTTCCTCTACTAATGCAGATCAGAAATTAATCTGTGATTCAGGGAATTGAGAAGTTAAGTGACTTACCTAGGGTTATATAGCTAGTGAGTGTCAGAGGTTAACTTACACTCAGGTCTTCCTAACTTTGTACTTTTCTCACTCTTTGCCACTATCATCATAAAATATGTTTCTAATTTTTACTTAAATGCAATAACATACGTAAAGCACTATAGTGCCTAACACATAGTAAACGCTTAATAAATGCTTGTTGACTGATTACTACCTCAAGTAACATAATATAATGCAAAGTAATGATGAATCTTCCACAAGGATGCTCTTTGACAAATAATAAGAATAGCTAGCATATATATAATATATACATATATACACACACACACATATATATATGTATATGTAGTACCTTAAGGTTTGCTGTTTCTTCATTTGTAAAAGAGGAAGATAATCCCTATCCAGTTGTGAGGGTCAAATGAGATAATGGCTGTGACAACATTTTGTAAACCATACAGCACTATATATATGGTACTGGACGCTACATTGAACCCTGTATTATATGCTCCCAATTCAACCTTGACACAGATTCTAAATCGATATTTCTAAAGCACAAGTGTGACTATGCTCCCCGCCCTGCCAAAGAAGCTTCAATGGCTCCCCATTGCTTCTGTTGTTCGGCATTTAAAGCCTTTTAAAGATAGGCTCCACCCTCTCAGTCCAAACTGATTTCCCAGTATGTCTCCTCACGTGCTCTTTGCGCTCTTAGTTCTGGCCTAATTGGCCTGCTTGTTGCTCCCTGCTTCTCCCGCCGGTGTAGTCTCTTATGCCCAGAGTGCTCCACTTCCTCACCTCCACCACTTGGAGGCCCTAGTTCCTTTCAAGGGCTCAAGACATGGATTCAAGACATCTTCTACACGTGAGGCCTTTCTTGACCCCCCAATTGGTGGTGCTCCCCATAAAAATCACTTTTTATTTACTTTGTATATACCTATTCATGATAAGTGTGTAGTTATCACAAATAAGTAAACAGAATATAAGCTTTCTGAGGGAAGGTGTTATTTCATTTTTATCTTTGTATCACCAATACTCAGCACAGTGTACACATAGAAGGAATGTAATAAATGCTCACTGAATGGAATGGAATGGAATTATGTAGTGGCTAGAAAACGGTTCTCAGAGTCAAGAAGACCTGGGTTCAAGTCCTACCTCTGACATCACACTTATGGGCAGCATGACCTATGACAAATCATTTTAACTCTCAATGAGCCAGGCAACTCTCTAAAGCTATAAATTACAGCACAGATGTCAAACTACATAGAGGGGATTTCTCCACTTGGAATTCCCAACAACAGTGACATCACAGGTCTGGACCCCTCACTCTCAAAAAAATCTTCTACTATGTCCTGTCTCCATTGCCTCATAACAAAGAGGTGACCTTAAGTTCTTAAGGTCTTGCCAACAACGGGCAAATTTTGGCAGGTCCTGGCGGAGGTTGGAAAGATATAGAACCAAGTTGAATTAACAAATATTTATTAAGTGCTTACTATGTGCCAAGCACTGTACTAAGAGCTACATGAAGAATAATTCATTGGACCCCTACTGTATTCCAATCAGATATTGCATAAATCATATAGGGATAGATAGGTTCTTATAGTGGACCTCAAACTATAACATAATGAATGTAGTGAACACTGCAAGTCATGAGGCTCACTTGTGCAACCACAAGAACGCTGAGAAAGACAACCCCACTCTATTTTATTCAAATTCCATGTCCAAACCCAGAATGGGCAGGATGCCTTGATGCTTTGGAAAGTCTTCCAATTTATTTTTGTACCTCTGGACCATTCTCTTTTGTCCAACATGACCATCTTATGACCACTTAGTCAGTAGAGATGCCCCATGTTTCACCCAATCTGTGATAAACCCCCCCACCCTGCTAATTTGTCATTTTTGGCCCACAAGAGCAAGATCTATTAACCAATGAGATTCTGTATTTTGCCATGCCTTTTTTGCATATTTGGGTGTCATGGAATGTAAGAGATGGATGGGAGCTCAGAGATATCCAGTACAACTCGAGCCTAAACAAAACCTTTTCTATAATATTCCTGACAATGTTCATCTAATTTTTGTTTGAAGACATCCAAAGAGAAGGAACCCATTACTTCTCTAGGAATCCCAACCCACTATAAAAACAACGTACTAGAAGAAAGGGGCATCTCAGATTGTGATGAAGATCTGAATTAGAGGGAACAATGGACCCTTTAATAAAGTACTCTTGGCGCCAAGCTCTGCCTCCATCTCTTTTATTGTAGGTTGGACAATTTTAATCCCCATAGCTAGAAATACAAAAAGAAGCAAAAATAATGGCAGAGCTTATCCTCAAGGAACTGACATTATAATGGAGGAAGAAAACACCTAAAAGGAAGGCTAACAGGGGCAAGGAGACCAGTAAAGAGTGAAAATGGTTGGCTCTGCCCTTTCTTAGAATGGAAGTTTTAGGAGGAAATGACTAATCAGAGGAAGGGGCTGCAGGGGCAGAGATCTTCCAGGATGAGAAAGCTGCTGAGGCATGATGGAGAAAGAAGTCTAGAGAGTGAGGAGCAGAGACTAGAGAGGAATGAAGAAGTGAACATAGGTGGTCTGGGCCCTTCCTCCAACTAGAGATTCCAGAAGGAACTAACCAGAAGAAAGAGCCATGGGGGCTGAGAAATCTTCCAGAGTGAGAAGGCTGTCAGAGAATGGTGGATCAGGCATTGAGCCCAGAGAAGGAGTGGATCTTAGGATGGGTCCTGGGTCATTGTCTGAAGATAGAATCATGGAATGTAAGAGATGGATGGGAGCTCAGAGATATCCAGTCCAACCCGTGCCTAAACAAAACCTTTTCTATAATATTCCTGACAATGTTCATCTAATTTTTGTTTGAAGACATCCAAAGAGAAGGAACCCATTACTTCTCCAGGAATCCCAGTCCACTTTTTGACATATCAAACCTGAATTTATCCTTTATAACTTCTATCTAATTCTCCTTTCCTGCTCTCTGTGACCAAAGAGAACATGTCTGATCCTTTTTTCCACATAAAATCTTTCAAATATTTTAAGACAACTTAATTTCTCCCTTATGGAAGTATTTTCTTTTTCAGGCTAAACATTCTAAGATCCTTCAATCAGCCGTCTTCTAGCATGTTCTCCAGGACCTTTACCATCGTGTTTGCTCTCCTTTGAACTTTCTCCAGCTTATTAATGTCCTTCCTAAAAAGTTAAGCACAGAACCAAACATAGTATGTTAGATATGGTCTGACCGGGGCCAAGTACAGAATTCCTACCACATCGCTTGTCTATGACAATTACACTTCTTTTAATTCAGCCTCAGCTCACATACGAATTGAGTTTGTAGTCCACGAAGTCCTGAAGACTGTTTTTAGATGCATTGTTGCCTACCCTCCCCCACCTTGCACTTGAGAAGTTGATATTTGGAAGCTTAGCATAAGATTTTACATGATCCCTGTCAGACTTTGCCCTATTATATTCAGCCAAATGTTTCAAGTACATTTACTGGATCTCTGTTAGATTATGCCTTTTTGATTTGGCCAAATGTTTTGGCCTATAAAGACCTTTTTTGGATATTGCCATCCTGTGTGTTAGCCAACCCTCTCAGCTTTATGTCATCTATAAATTTAAGAAGTATGCTATTTATATGCTCATCCAAGTAACTGATAAACGTGCTGATCTCTGGGCCTCAGTTTTTCCTTCTATACAATGAGATAGTTAGGATAGGTTTTTTTTTAACCTATTTGCTACTCAGAATATGATCATGCAACCCTATTTCTCCCAATTCCTACCACTAGTAATAACAATAAATCACCTTTCTATAGATGCAATCTGACTCCCAACCAAACTGGGTAGGGAAGAGGAAGCAATGTGCTACATAGTCTCTCAAGAACATGACTGAATTGGGGTGGAGATGGAGGTGGAAAATGCAGATGTGATCTTACATGACTACATGAAGAGTAGAGTTAGTATGAGAGCTTTGTGGTTCCCTTTAGGCAAAGTTGGCTTCTCAACATGTCCTTGATCTCCAATTTGCTTCCCTAGAGACTTCTGGGAATTTCCTTTGGGTGAGAAAAGGTTCTTATTCTTGACTGGGAACAAGATCTCATCTTGCTCCCATCCAAGAAGTTAATTTACTTTTGTGTATTTTCTAATATATTCTAATCTGCAGAAGTTGTTACATTTTTGGTTTTTTTATCTGCTTAGATAAATAGGTTTATTCAGTACTCACTTGTATGATGTTCTTTTGTGTAAATAGCATTTCGTGGGAAGGAATCAAGTGTGTGGGTATAAGCTTGGGATATCTTTTCCATTTAAGGGATAGAAACCATGGAAACTAGTATTTTTTTCTTTTGAACCCCCCCCCCCCAAAACATGCCACTAGAACAGCAATATTTGGGGGTGGGGTGGGGCAGATAGATATTATTACTGTCTGTTATCCCTCTTTCTCTCAAAGGATAACCCTTCTCCTGTTTTGTTCCAAGCAGGAATCTTAGTCTCCCGTGGAGAGGAGCAGGCAGTTTTCCAGAGATATCTATTAGTACCTCTCTAAGAACCTGTGAGACTTTCTTTGTAGACTTATCCATCATATACTGGCAGCACCTACCTACATACGGCTTTATAGTTATAAAGACCTTTACATATGTTATCTGATTAGATCTTCAAAATCTCCCTGGGAAGCAGATAGCATTAAATATCATTATCCATACTTCACAGATGAGAAAAGTGAAGTTTTGATGGAGAAATGATTTGACCAAGGTCATCCAGGTACTAAACTATGGGATGAAAGATAGAAAGCCAGTTCACACTAAGGAGCTATTCATGATACTTTAGACTTCCCAGTGGTACATGCATTTGCTATACCCTCTCCATAAGTGTCTACTATCACATTAAAAAGATCCATTCTTCAAAGTCTGGATATACATGTCAGTTAAAAAGTTTTATTTATACCATAGCTTAGAGAGAGGTTAATCAAATAACAGTATTCCTCTATTATCCAAGGAAGTGTCCTTCTCTGTCCTGATAAACCATAATATAGAGTATCAAGAAAAAATGAGAGATAACAATGAGTATTACAAGTTGTTTGAGATGGCCTTAAGATAGTTTATTGTTTTTAGGAAGAGGAACCGGGACTTGCTAATCTGAATGTGCACTGGGACTTGTGACAAAGTGCATCTTCTTTCTCTGTGAACCAATCTTGCAAAATAATTGAGGCAAAAGGAAAATTAGAGAAGTGAGATGTGCCTGCTCACTTATGCTTAAATGGAAGCTGTTTTAAAGATGGAATCACTTTTTTTTACGTTATTTTTTCTGGCTGATTTTTAATTTTGAAAACATTTTTAATTTAATTTTTTCTCAATTACATGTAAACAAAAATTTTTAACATTTTAATTTTGAGTTCCAAATTCCCTCCCTCTCTTCCTCCCTGGAGAAGGCAAACAATTTGATATAGATTATACATATGCAGTCATGAAAAATAATTTCATATTAGCCATGTTGCAAAAGAAAGCATAGACAAAAAAAAACCCAAGAATGATAAAGAAAGTTTAAAAATCAGGCTTCAATCTGCATTCAGACTCCATCAGTTCTTTCTCTGGAGGTGGATAGCATTTTTCATTGTAAATCCTTCAGAACTGTCTTGGATCATTGTATTTCTGAGAATAGCTAAATCATTCACAGTTTTATTGTATAAAATAGCTGTTGCTGTGTACAATGTTCTCTTGGTTCTGCTCAGTTTATTTTGCATCAATTCATGTAAGTCTTCTCAGGTTTTCCTGAAAACATCCTGCTTGTCATTTCTTACAGCACAATAGTAGAAGGGATAACTCTTGTGGAGAAGACAATACAGGGCTCCTCCCTTTGCTTCCATACTAGAATCAAGGCGTGTCAGAGCTGGAAAGGAACCCAAGATCATCTAGTCCAATTCCTTCGGCTCAGGAAACTGAGGCCTAGAGTGTGGGGAAAAAACTTGCTCAAGGTAACACAGTGAATCAGTAGTGGAGTTAGGACTAGAATTAATGCCTCCTATTCCCCAAGCCAGGGTTTTCCTCACCACTCCAAGCTGACTCCTACTTCTTTTTTATGTAAAATTTTTAAAAAATTGAACTTAAACATCAGATAAAGAGCATTTCCATACACACAACAGAACACAAAAATAGGGCTGTATATGAAAGCATGAATCTCCATTTCACACCCCTTTTTTTTTCCAGCCAAAGACAAGGTTTATTAGAATATCCATCAAATTAGTCAGACTCTTAATGAGTCTGAACATTAGTGAGCTATTGGCTAGATTGTAAGAATCTGAGCCCATACCACTTTTTTTTTAAAAAAGTATATAATAAATTCCTCAGATTACTTTCAAAACTGTCCTAGTTTCTGCTTCCTTCTGAGCTTCCTTCTGTCCTCTTCGGTGCATTTTTACAAAAAGTTTCAATGGCCCTTTTTGTTGGCATCAATATTGTTAACTCTCCCTCTCTCTGAAATGCTACCCCCTCCCAAACTAAAAATAAAGGAGAAAAAAAAAAACCTTGCAACAAATAAGCCCAGTAAGCAAAACAAATCTATACAGTAGTCATGTCCAAAAATGTGCGTCTCTTTCTGTCCCTTAAGACTGACCTGTCAACACCTCCTGTCAGAAGGACTTTTATCACAGTCCTGAGAAGTCATAGTTGGTTATTGCATTGATCAGAGTTCTTTGAGTCTTTCAAAGTTGTTTTTTCTTTACAGTGTTATTGTACTTGTATAAAATATTTTCTGAGTATTGCTTACTTCACTCTGCATCAATTCATATTTAATAGGGTTCTTTGCAATTGAGTCTTTCATCATTTCTTACAATACAATCTTATTCAATTATATTCATATACCACTATTTGTTTGACCATCTCCAATTGATGGGCATCCCCCTAGATTCTCATTTTTCCCCCTTTTTAGTCCTTCTCTTCAAAATCAAGGTTTTTTTTGTTTGTCTGTTTGCTTTTTGCCTTGCTTTTATTCCCTCCTCGGTATTATCTTTCCTCAACCCCATCCCCCATTCTCATTCGTTTCCCTATTGATTTTGATGTATTTCTACACCAAACGGTTAATATGTGTTCAGTCCTCATTTGTCCATTTCAGATAAGTGAGGTTCATCTGACGCCTGTTCCCCTTATCTCTTCCTCTATATCTGAACATTCTTTTCATTCATCACAATGAGAAATAGCAAGTTCCACCCCCTTCCTCCTCCTTTTTACACTAGTGTATTTCTTTTACTCTCCTTTCTCCTCTTAAAGCCCTCAGAAGAGAACTAATCCACCCCACTGGGTCCTGTCTTTTCATTTAACTCCCTCAATACCCTTTGAAGACATTAAAGGTTTTGAAGAGACATTGGTTTCTTTTCCCTCTAACAGAATGTTAGCACTACATCGTTATACAGTCCCTTCCAATTCTTCAAATAAATTGATCCTCCTAGGTTTCTCTTAAATCTTGTGTTCGCATTTCTGAGTTCTTATTTAGTTCTGATCTGTTCACTATAAATGTCTGAGAATCCTCTATCCCAGGGGTGGGGAACCTGTGGCTTTAAGGTCACATGTGGCCTTCGAGGTCCTTGGGTGTGGCTTTTTGACTGAGTCCAAGCTTTACAGAATAAATCTTTTTATTAAAGGGATTTGTTCTGTGATATTTAGATTCAGTTAAAGGGCCACACTTGAGGACCTAGACGGCTACATGTGGCCTCGAGGCTGCAGGTTTCCCACCCCTGCTCTATCCCATTAAAGTTCAATCACCAGTCCATAGGATTTATACTCAGCTTTTCTGGGTAAGTTATTCTTGGTTGTAAGTGTATATATTTTGCCTTTTGGAATACTATGTAGCAACACCTCTCATTTTTAGTAGAAGTTGCTAGGTCTTATGTGATTCTGATTGCAATTCTTTGGTACTTAATATGCTTTCTCCTCTCCCCTCTACCCCCTCTCCCCTCCCCACCTCCACTAGATACTTGCAGTATTTTTTTTCATTGATGTAGGAACTCTGAATGTTGGTTATCACAATCCTGGGACTCTTACTTCTGGAGTTTTTCAGGAAGCAATCAATGAATTCTTTTTATCTTCACTTTGTCTTCTGATTCTAGTAGATATGGGAAGTTTTCTTTTATGATTTCTTAAAATATAATATGCAGGTTTTTAAAAATCACAGTTTTCAAGAGGTATGATGATTATTTAATTCTCCTTGATCTGTTTTCAAGGGGAATTCTTACCTTTTTTATCTTAATTTTGTTATAATTATTTCTTGAAGTATCATGAAGTCATTGATTTCTGGTCTATTTTAGTCTTCAGGAAGTCCATTACTTTGGGAAAATTTTACCATTTTCTCTTCTAAACTATTTTCTTCTTCTAATGCTTTCTCCTAGAGCTCTTATTTCATTTTTTATCTCTTGCTTTATTTTGTTCGAGGTATTTATGCAGTCTGTGGAAAGCTCCTATTTTCCTTTGAGTCACTGCTTGAATTTGTTGTGGAGTTACACTCTCCTTTTGGGGGATCTCTTGGTGATAATATTTGATACTGGATGGTGTTATCTTTATTTACATGTTTCTCTATCTTTAGTCCTGGAATTGAGGCTTTTGCCATGCCAGAGCTATGGGGTTGGAGGCAAAAGACCTGGGTTTGAATCCTGGTTTTGCTAACAACTACCTATATCAGCTTGGCCAAGTTATTTAACTAATTAAGTTCCTTTTAACTTTTAACCCAATGAACTATAAAGTACCCTATAACAAACATGGTTCCTGCACTTTGTGTATTTTGGAGATCCTTGTAAAAAAAAAATGGCCATTGACTAAATTGTGTAATCACAAGAGTTACCAAGACTACAGATGACTGCAGAAACATTCTGCCTCTGATCTCTGTCTATAAGAATTTGTGAAAGTCTGACTCAATGATTAGCTATTTTGAAAAATACTGGTACAATCAAAGGGATCAATCATAAATAGGTTATCAATTCAATATGATCAAAATGCTTCTATAACTGATGATATAATTGGTAAAAAGTTTTAACTTTGCTTGAGTATACAATCGTTCCAGGAGAATGGTTACAGAATTACAACTGAGAGCTAAAAGTAAAATTAATATTTTGGAATTTGGATCCCAAAATGGGAAAGGTTCTATTTGTTTTTATAACCTCTGAGGACAAACAATGACATGTTGGACATTCAGCTACCTAATCAGGATAGTGCCCAGAAGACAAGATGGCAAGGGAAGCAGAGACCATGCCATATGAGGATAGATTGAAAGAACTGGTGATTATTCATCTGGACATTAAAATATTTCAGGTGGACATGAAGGTTATCTTCACATATATCAGGTGTTGTCATGAACAAGATGGAATGCACTTGTTCTGCTTGACCCTAAAAGGGAAAACTAGGACCAAGAGGGATAGCTACAGGGAGACAGAGTTCAGCTCAGTATATGAAAAAGAGAAGCAACATGCCATGGTAAACAGAATGCTGATCTTGGAGTTGGGAGGATCTAGGATCTGACCATAATGGCTACATGATTATGGGCAAATCACTTAAAACTTCCAGTGTCCTAAGCAATTATAAGTTACAGAGAGGCTGCAGATCCACTGGTGGAGGGACTTCAACAACTGGAATTACCCACACAGATAAAATCACTTATCTCTACCTCTCCAAAAGGATAAATTTTACAAATATTAGAACTGTCCAAAAGTAGAGTACATTGCTTTGTAAGGTAGTGAGGTTCCCATCAAAAGAGGTATTTAATTGGGGGCTGGATAACCGGATGCTTTTTGGAGACACAGTAGAAGGTATTCATGCTTGAGCAGGGACTAGATGATCTCTCAGATCCTTACTAGCTCTGAGATTCTGTTTCTAATTGCCCAAAATCACAATAGGTTATAATAAACCTGATAAGAATCACAAGACTAGAGTTATACATTTTATGTCTTCTTTTATATTTACTTATATACTTTACAAATATATTAAATGGAACATCTGTCAGAAAATTGATATTGATTAAAGCATAATCAAATTAGTTCAGTGCTATAGACAACCTGTCAAGAAAATACATTTTTCAGTTCAATAAACATTTATTAAGCCTCCATTTGTAAGGCAATGAGCTTGGCACTGGGGATACAAAGATGAAAAACAACATAATCCATAAAGCTCTCAACCCAGGCTTTCAAGGAGCCTGTAGTATAATTTAACCCAAACATCAAATCTTGTGCCAGGAGTAGGATCCTTTGTTTGAGAATCAGGCTGGTACATGAACACGTACCTGGATGTTTCCATATCTAGATCATAACTTGCTCTTGACGGTTCTGTGTATCTTTACAAAGTATCGCTCAGAGGATGACATGAGATCATTGAGATCATATTCAACATCAAAGGAAGGTTGCTTTTGCAAAACAATGAGTGCAGTCAGCAGTGCAAACTGTGCTGTTAACCCCCATATTTGATAGGTTGATTGATTTTGGGGATCCATGTAGCCAAAGCAATGAACAAGACAACGGTGACCAAAAATAGTTGAGTAAAAGGAATAGTATGTGTGTGGACTCAGGAAAAACTCCAGAGGCACCAGGAACACCTCACTCACTTCATGTGGATTAGGCTGGGCCTGGAATGAACTGTCTATAAATCCCACAACTGGGGTTATCATGGCACCATTCTGAAAGTGGAGCACAGCCAAAGAAAAATTAGGACAAAATGAATCAATAGGACTTTCCAACGTCTATCAAACCCGATAATATACCACTGTCAAACGTACTGAAGGAAATCATAAAAATGTACTGAGTCTGCTACATATCCATGCTATCTAATGTCAAGGGCTGAACAGCAAGCCTGTCTTTCATTTTTGATCAACTCTATTACACTCTTCACAATGCCTGTTCCAAACTTTTTTTCTCCTCAGGTACCCAACTCTACCTCCAGTTCCCTTTTTCTCAGCATAAGATCTGACATGAAAAGACCATCCAAACATGAGCTTTCCCACCTGTGCTCTTCCACACCCCCAAATCTTTCAATGTCTTCACCCATATCAAAGGAAGTATCCATTTTTATTGCTAAACTTTCTCCTCCATTTGTACTATTGATCCCATCATCCCCTTCCATTCCTCCAAGACCTTTCTCCATCAATCATAATGTCTTCCTCATGAATCTTCAATCTCTTCTTTTCTACCATAACTATGGAGGTAGTTAGGTGGTGCAATGGATGAGGCAATGGGCCTGAAGTTAGGAAGAACTGAGTTCAAATCCATCCTCTGACACTTACTAGCTGTGAGATCCCAGGCAAGTCACTTTACATCTGTCTGCCTCAGTTTCCTAGCACCCACCTCAAGGTGTTTTGAAGATCAAATAAAATAATATTTGTCAAGTACTTAATACAATGCCTGGCACTTAGCAGGTGCTTATTAACTGCTTGTACTCTCCATTCTCCACCCCCTCCCCCGTTAGAGACTCCTTCCCCTCTCCCTACAAATATGCTCAGGTCTTTTTTGTCCTTAGAAAAATCTTTTCTTGATCTTGGCACCTCATTAAATTATTGTCCTTTCTCCTCATTGTAAAATCACTATTTTATAACCCTTTGTAACTTACCTTCTAGTTTGATTGCTCTAGTTAAGTAACTTTCTCCAAGCTTCTCCAATACCTCCTTATCACTAAATCCAATCAGGGTTTTTTTCCCTGTTCTCATTTCTTTCACACTGCAGACAACTCATTTCCTTGAATTTTTCCCTTGGCTTTTATAGAACTACTCTTTCATGGTTCTCCTTTCAACTTTTTGTTGACCTGACTCTTTTGTTGCATTCTTGACCCTTAAACTTGGATGTTCCTTAATGTTCAATCTTAGACTTTTTTGTCTTTTATCTTCTCTCTTGATGATGCCATGGCTTCAACTATCACCTCTATGTAGATGACTCCTAAATCTATAACTTCACATCCAATTTATCCTCTGAGCTCCAGTCCTTTATTTCAGTACCTATACCTGATTATCTTGGAATAACTAGAATTCAGTATATTTAAAATTGAACTCCCTGTTGAAATTCTACCCATCCTTAAAGCTTTTTCTCATATGCCTACCATTCCCTATGTTCCAGAAAAACTGGACAGCTCTTCTCATCCTGCCCTTTCCTATCTCCTGATATTTCCTCTGACTGAAAGGGTCTCTTTCAAACCTCACCTTGGCCTGTTCTGATGGCACCTCATCCAAGAAGCCTTTCCTGAGTACCTTCTCCTAGCCTCTCAAAACCTCAGCTCCAGATGAACTTTTTCTGTCTTTAATCTCTTATTCCATGCCATTTGGATCTCTCTTATCCACTATTGTAACTTGTATTATAGTCATGTGTAGTTTTGTCTTATTTAATTGCTAGATTATGAGTTTCTTAATGGCAGGGACTGTATCTAATTTTTACCTTTGTATTTCCCTTAGAGCCAACTACATGTGATATTGAACATAGTTTGTATTTAATAAATTTTAAATGAAACCTAGAAGCTGTGTTTATTCATATTTTGGTTCCCAAACTAATCACTTGCTTTAGAAGTTGCACTCTAATTAGAGGCTGACATATGACATTGTATAAGTCAAGCATATTTTGTTAGATTTGTTTGAGAAGTTGGTTAGTTTTAATGAACTGCTGAGTCTCTGGGTAGAGGAGGAGTAAGGGATATATTTGGAAATGAAGGTGATATAAAAACAAAAGATATCCATAAAAATTTTCCAAAAAAGGAATTCAAGTATAATTGTGAAGATGCATGTCCAAGTCTTTAATTTCGTTCTTATTTCAAGTTTACCACACACACAGTGCTAGAAGGCACTACTGAAGTCACCTCATCCGACTCCATTTTATAGATAGAGAAAATGAATCACAGAATGGTAAAGTGATGTTTGTTAGAGAAACTTCAGTTATTCCCTTTCTGTTTTTTCCATCCTCTTTTCCACTCCCTTGACAACCACTCTACTATAGGTCCTCATTACCTCTTATCTATATTATTTCAGTAGCCTATGAATTAGTTTTCCTGCTTTCAATATCTCACCATTTAGTACACTTTGCATATACTACCCAAATAGTCGTCCTAATGCACAGATCTATGTCAAGACCTTGCTCTCTACTATCAAAAATAAACATTTAAATTTCTCAGTCTAGTATTCAAGGATGCAGTGTGAATTTGAAATATAGCCCTTCAGAGGTGTCAGAGGATTTATGTTCAAATCCTGGCTCTGCCATTACCTATGTGACCTTGGCATTTTGACGTTACAGATTTAGAACCAGGAGATTCAGAGGTCATCTAAACAAACCTCTTTATTTTATGTATGAGAAAACTGAAGCTGAAGAAGGTTAAGGGACATGTCCAAGGTCACAGAGCTGGTAACAGGAAGTCTCTTCTCCTTTCTCAGTTTTAGTTTCCTCATCTATAGAATGAAGGGGTGAGACTAAAAAACTCTAAGGTCCCATCCAAATAAAAATCTTCCAATATAACTTTGTTTTAGCATTATTTAATATTATTCCTCTCCATACGTTAGCACACTCTTGTTATAACTAAACTTGAATGATTTGTAAGTTTCCTTACATAATGTGAGCTTGCCTCTGTGCATTTGTTTATTCTGTTCTCTATGTATCAAGTGTCATTCTTTCACCTCTTCCTGCCACCACTCCCCTATATGGGTTGTATCCCCTAGTAGAATAGAAGCAACCTGAAAGCAGGCCTTTTTTACTTACTTTTTACTTAAAAAAGCATGTTTTTTTTTTACTTCTATATTAAGCACTTAGCACAGTTCTTGGCATGCAGTAAGCACTTGGAAAATATTCTTTCTCTCATTCTCTTTCTTTCTGTCTCTACTCATCCTCTATCTCTCTGTCTTTCCCTCCGTCTCTCCCTCTCTTCTATTTTCCTCCTTCTCCCTTCATCTGCTGTCATTGTACCTTTGCTTCAGGGTCCAAAATAGTTACCTACTTTCCCCTAAAGACTTCCCTATGCCAATTCCAAGCTAGAAATTCTCTCCTATTCCTTTGGGCTTTCAGAGTAGTTTTTAACCCTTTTTATGCAACATGATATTTGTTTTGTATTACAGTTCTATATGAACATGTCCCTTACTAAACCGTAGGTCAGAGACAAAGTTTTAATTAGCTTTCTGTCATCCAATACCAAGCAGAGAACCATTTACAGAATATACCTAATATTGAACCAAATCTGCCCTAGCCCTACTTATCTTTCTGAGCAGTAAAAGCAGAAAGAGAAGGTAGGGTCTTGTACTAGGCTTGGGGGGCAGAAAACCTCATAGAGCTCACAATCTGGTAGTAGAGACAGACATATACAGATAACTGCAATGTAAACTAGATTATAGTACATGATTAAGAGGAGATCAGTAGAAGAGGGAATCAATTTTACCCATAAACTATAGAAGGCTTCATAAAGAAAGTGGTGTTTGAACTGAGCCTTGAAAGATGGATAGGATTTTGACAGGCAGAGATGACTAGGAAGAGAACCCATTCTAGAAACAGAAAATAGAATAAATAGGGGCCTAGAAGTGAGAATATTGAGGTTGGTGAATAATCTGATTTGGATGGGACAAAGATAACACATCTGTGTAGTATACTGAGGTCAAGGTGGAGATGTAGGCTATGCTTTAATTGTGAAAGGCATTGAATGCTAGGTAAGGTAATACGGATTTATTTTGTAGGCAATGGACAGCAACAGAAAGGTTTTGGTTAGAGGAATAATGACTTTATTAGTCCTGAATATAAGGAAGACTGCTTGGGTAGCATGTGAAGGATAGACTGGAGAGAAGAGAGACTAGAGACAGAAAGATGACTCAGAAGACGTGATTACAATGTTGTACAAGTGAAAGGTAATAAGAACTTGAACTATCATACCAACAATGTGAGTAGATAGCTAGACCAGATGACTTCTAAGGTTCAATTTTAATACTAAAATAAAACAAATGAAATGAAAATCATAAGAATAATCTAATCCTCAAGAAAAATATGACAAACGAATAAAGAACTCCACAAGTTTTGAGTCTGCTAATTGTTCTCTCCTACCAGGACACTGGCTGTCTTCCAATTTCCAGACAGAATATGAATCTATCTGAATATACTAAATAATACAAATATTTCCTTTTAGCCATGATTGGGAAGCCCAGGCTGAGTGCCCAGAGTATGGGTGGTTGTATAACCAAACCCTCACAAGCAGCAATTTTTCAAAACAAATTGCTTAGAGTTGTTTTGTTCCCTGACCATCACCCCAAAAATCTGACACAGTCTGTCTTTGTCTTTTCTCCCACCCCTTCTGTATAAGGTCAGAGGTATGGATTAGGAATCAGGATACCTACTTCAAAGCCTGGAGATGACCCTCAGGCTCCTGAAGATTCTGCCAGTGGAATTAAAGTTCTGGCAGGTATGACTAAGTTGGAAATTCTGTCTGGTGACTGACTCTGTGTCTGTTTTTCAAGAACCAACCTAGCTAAGTGTGGAGAGAGCTGGCTATCAAAAGATTAATCTTTCTCAGTGGATACCACTCATGAATGCTATCTATGGAGCAGTTGTGATCTGTACTGTCTGAAGGAATAACCACATCAGTAAAATCCAGAATCATTTAAAGTATTAATACGTATAGGACCTTACATTTACTGCTACCGAATTTCACCACCTTAAAATATGAGTACATCTTGTGATCAGGACACAACTGAGGACAAAACTATTGGTTTCCGTCCATATTTTTTCCCCAAAGAAATGTAACAATTTTAACAGGAACAAAGGAAGCAGGAGCATGCAAAAAGCAACAAGTAAGGCTATTACTCTGGATTTAATTATGATCAATGAAATGGAGAAAAGACAAATGATGAAAGGTAACAGAAAAATTTGGGGGAAAGGGACTTTGACATATTAAAGTCTATAACAACAAAGGAAGAGAATGTTAGGCATGGTGTCATATGAGAGATGAAGTCCTAGACTGTCTTAGAAAGGTTCAGTCTTTACAAGAATATGGATTCCTTCCCCTTGGGTGAATCCTTTGTGGATGGTGATACTGCTTTGTTAAGAGTAATATCAGAACCATGGTCAGTGGTTGTGAAAACTAGTATCAATTGGTTCAGCACTGGGGCAGCGGACAGCACTACACAGTTCACAACTGAGAAGTTAGCATTTCAGCTTTGCCCTAGGATTATTTAAGTAGGACCAAGGGCTATTACCCTTTAAGTACCTTAAATGCAATGGAAGTGTGCCCTCTAAGTCTTCCTGGTCTAAGACCAAGTCTCTAGACCATGCATAACCAGGTCCTTTAACCTATCCTCACATGAATAGAGGGTCTATAGCTCCCTCACCATTCTACTCTGGATGCACTCCAGTTTGTCAATATCCTTCTTAAAACGTTATGCTCAGAGCTTAACCAATATTCTAGATGTAGTCTAGCCAAAGTAGGGACAAGTAGGACTATCACCTCCCTCATTTCGGATGCCATTCTTTTTAGAGAGGGGATATCACAAGATAAAGTTGGAAAAACACAAAATTCTAGCCCATACCTTGTTTATACGTGGCACAAGACGACAGATGACTTCTACTTGGTGTGGCTGAAGTCCAACTTCCTCCTCAGCTTCCCGGAGAGCCGTGGCGACTTCATCTGTGTCTCCTGGCTCACTCTTACCCCCTGGGAAGCACACTTCCCCTGGTGAGGTACGTAACTAAATATTAAGTGAAAATCACTAGATTATATTTAGCTACATAGCTATTCATATGGCAGAAAATAGGAATTTTTGTCTTTTATGCTTCAAATCCTCTACTACAGGCCCACTGACAAACTGTGTATCGGTCATTAGTGGACCAGGTAGCTCAATGGAAGTAGAAAGTTTCATCACCAGAGAGCTGGCCACGAAACTCTTGAATAGTTTTAGACAATATTTATGAAGATTGGCTGCTAAGATGGCTAAATTTGGTGGAGAGAGCACGGGCATTAATAAAAAATATTGTTCTTGTGAAGTGTTCAAGAAGTACAGGAATGCTGCACAATCTATGTGCCTGATGCACACAGCTGTAATACGTCGGAGGTGGAATATGAAGCCAGGTCTTCCTGAGTTCTAAATCTGTAATCTCAAAATGACAAGGTCACATATGTAATGCCAAGCTGGGATGTGAACATAAATCCTCTGACATAACTCTAGGGCTGTATTCCAAATCCACAATGCATCCCTGAATGCTACACTGAGAAAATTGAAACATTTATTTCCTGACTTCAAGCCCAGCACTGTATCCACCCTGCTTCTATTAACTTAAAGCAAGTTAAAGAAATATACTTTTAAAATATATCACTAAGTTAAGAAAACAGTGCTATGAGAATGCAAAAATGGTAATCCCTATCATAATCCTTTGAAAAAGGACAGAAAAAGTCAGAAGTAATTAGATAGTAAGAAATGGAAATTTTCAGGTAACAAGTATTTATGAAAGTTCTACTATTTGCAAGGCTCTGTTGAAGAAATTTTTTTTAAAAAACCAGTTACATTTCTATAATAGTTTCCACTTTTACAAAACTTTCCTAAAAAGATCTGAGTTAAGGACTGCAGTATGATTATACCCATTTTACAGAGAAGAAACTGTATTGAGAGAGGGAAAGTGTTTTGGCCAAGGTCAAAGGGCTAATAAGTGGCAGAGTCGGAACTTTAGACTCAGGTCTCCTGATTACAAGGCCACTACTATAGCCACCATACCATAGCATAACCTCAAAATGTAATGCATGTAATGAATCCAGACAAAAAGGGGACAGGTGGTGATTTGTCCAGTTTGACAGAAATAGAGAAAATATGAAGGACAGTATTAAATCAAGCTCTAAGATGAGTTAGGCCCCTATTTGTAGAGAGCCAAGACTTCATTAAATAGAAAGTAGAAAGCCACTGAAGGTATTTGGGCAGCAAAGTGACATCATTAGATCTGTGTACTACAAAGATTATTCTTTTTAAAGTTTTTACATGTTTTCATACCACATTTATTTCTGCATACCCCATCCCCACTAGCCCAGTGAGCTTTCCCTTGTAATAAAGTTGTGGGGGGTTTTTAATGTTGCAAAACCAAATGATACAGTAGCTAAGTTTCATAGCCTATGCAATATTAGTAAAATTATCTTTGCAGATTTGTGAAGGATGGGACTATAGAAAGAGGCTGGAGGCAGAAAGGCCAGTAAGGAGTCTATTATGATAGTTCAAAAACATAGTCTAAATGATGTGGCAATTGCTCTAGCTCTGGGCCACCTTTCCTGGCAGAGAGGAAGAGGCAGAGAAGAAAAGACATTGGATGAGGAGTCAAGAGACCTGGCTAGTAGTGATTCTCTTCCTCTCTCTGCAAAATGAGTTGTTTAGACTAGATGATCCCTAAGGTCCTCTCCAGCTTTCATATTCTAATGGCTCTAGGATCATCAGCCTGAGACAGTAGAGGAATGGTTGTAGCAGGGAAGGTTATTGCTCTGGGAACTGTATGAAAAATGACAGAAGTCTTACAGGATAGTATAGTATGAATGCTGACTGAGTTAAGACTTAGAATGTCTTCCATCTATCTTTGATGTTCTCATTTTCTAATTAGCTACAATATAACATTATAATTGAAATGCTGAATAAAGGCACATATCCTGTGACTAGAGGTATCTAAACCTGCAATGTAAGATATTATCAGGATGGTGAATGAAAAGACTACTGGAAGTGGAGGAAGAGGACCTAAGTTCAAGTTCTAGCTCAGTCACTTACTACTTACATGAATTTGGACAAGTCACAACTTCCTTGGGCCTAATTTTCCTCATTTGTAAGTTTTCCTCTCAGGTCCCTTCCAGTTCTGTATCTGCAACCTATGAAAGGCAGCATGGTTCACTAGCGGAGTGCTAGACTTAGAAGATCTGGATTTAAATCTTGGTTGTGATTTCTCTCCTCTCAGTAACAAGATGGTGGACTGCAAGTGGGGAATGTTTCATATACTGTGAGATATGGCTGCTCTGTAAGCTGGTTTAACTTTTTCTTTGCTAAATGGGTTTTACGAGAAGGAAGTGGTCATTGCAAAGTAATTGTGAGGTAAAAAGCAAAATACATCAAACAAGTTTTAAAACTTGGGTCTCTTACATCCTACTTACGTGACTACATGACAATGCACTTCACTGCTCTGGTCACCCATTATTCATTTTACATAAAAACAAAATAATACTTGCATAACTTCCTTCACAGAGGGATTGTGAAGATCAAATGAGGATAAAAAGAATGTATTATGCAAACCTTAAAATTAGATAGAAACGGAAGCTACTATCATTATTGTTGTTTGGAAAGTCAAGTTTTTTTAATCTCACTTAATATTTTCCCAATTACATGTAAAAACAATGTAAACATTCTTTTTTCTTTTTTTCAAATTTTGAGTTCCAAATTCTCCCCCAGCTAATTGAGAAGGCAAGCAATTTGACAGAGGTTATACATGTATAGTCATGCAAAAAAACATTTCCATGTAAGTCATTCTGTGAAAGAAAACACATTAAAAAAAAAAAAGTAAAATAAAGAAAAAGTACCTTTGATCTGCATTCAGACTCTACCAGTTCTTTCTCTGGAGATGGTCAGCACTTTTCATCAAAGTTGTACAGAACTGTCTTGGATCATTGTATTGCTGAGAATAGCTAAGTTACTCATAGCAGATCATCATATGACATTGCTGTTACTGTGTACAATGTTCTCGTGGTTCTGTTCATTTTACTTTGCATTCATTCACATAAGTCTTTCTAGATTTTTCTGAGGGCACCCTACTCATCATTTCTTAAAGAACAATAGTACTCCTTCACAATCATATACAACTTTTTGTACACATAGGTCCTTTTCCTTTTTGTTTTTTATCTCTTTGGGATACAGAGCTTGTAGTGAGTACTGCTTGGTCAAAGAATATGCATGCTTTTATAGCCTTTTGGGCATAGTTCCAAATTGCTCTCCAGAACGGTTGAATTAGTACATTAGTGTCTTAATTTTCCCACATCTCCTCCAACGTTTGTAATTTTCCTTTTCTGTAATATTAACCATTCTGACAGGTGTGAGGTAGTAGCTCTGAGTTGTTTTAATTTGCATTTCTCATCAATATTGATTTAAAATTTTTTTAATATGACTATAGATAGCTTTCATTATTTTGTCTGAAAGCTACCGGTTCACATCCTTTGAACATTTATCAATTAAGGAATGGCTCTTGTATCTATAAATTTGACTCAGTTTTCTACATGTTTGAGAAATGAAGTCTTTATCAGAGAAACTCACTGTAAAATTTTTTTTTTCACAATAATGATTACCAACTAGGTATTTTCTTCCACTCTATTTTCCCCATTTATCCTACTTTCTCTCCTTTTACCATGTCCATTCTCAAAAGTGTCTTGCTTCTGACTTTCACCTCCCCCAAACTGCCCTCCTTTCTATCAGCTCTTCCTCCCTCCCATCCTCTTCCCTTCCCATTTTCCTGTATGGTAAGATAGATTTCTACACCCAACTGAGTGGGTATTATTCCCTCTTTGAGCCATTTCTGATGACAGTAAGGTTCATGCACTCCCCTCCCTGTTTCCCCCATTTCCCCCTCCACTGTAAAATCTCTTTCAGGCCTCTTTCATGTCAGATAACTTATCCCATTCTACCTCTCCCTTTCCCCTTCTCCCAATGCATTCTTCTTTTTCATCCCTTAATTTTTTATTTTTTTAGATAATCATGCCATCACATTCAACTCATACCTCTACTTTCTGTCTATGTAGACTCCTTCTACCTGCCCTAATAATGAGAAAGTTTTTAGGAGTCATTTCCTATGAGGAACATAAACAAGTTTAAAGTTAACAAATTCCTTATGATTGTTCTTTCCTGTTTACTTTTAATGCTTCTTTTGCATCTTGTACTTAAAAGCCAAATTTTCTATTCAGCTCTGGTCTTTCCATCAGGAATGCTTTAAAGTCCTCCATTTTGATTCAAATTGAAGGGTGGAGCCAAGATGGCGGAGTAAAAGCAGTGACTTGATTGAGCTCTCTCCCAAATCCCTCCAAATACTTGTAAAAAATTCTACCTCCAAACAAATTCTAAAGCAGCTGAACCCACAAAAAGACAGAATGAAACAAATTTCCAGCCCAAGACAACTTGGATGATTGATCTGAAAGGTATATCATGCCAGGTGGGGAGAGGAACGTAGTTTGGTGTGGGCACGCAGGCAAAATAGGCCTCAGTGAACCTGGAGCAGCCCTCAGAGGACTGAATCAAGGGGAGCTGTGGGGGTTTCCAGACTTCTCAAACCATGAACGCCAAAGACAGCTTAGGTCAGTGGGAAAAGTCTATGACTGTGGTGAGAGAGAAGCTTGGTCCCAGTCCCAGTCCCCGCATGTGGCCCCAGGGTGGCGGCTGCTTCCAGAGCTACCGGCCCACTGACTGAGGGGGAATCGATTAGCTGATCAGAGAGGGACTGCAGGGATCTCTTTGCTGGTGCTAAGGCAGGATTCTCTTGCTTTGCCTGTGCTTAGATTTGGGTAACAGTTCTGGGTGGCGGTCCTGGGGTGTGGAGGAGTACTGGCATGGTGGAGCTTGTAGTGGTGGTGGAGAGGAAATCCTCCTCACAGTTCCAAGGTAGAAGAGTGCTTGTGGACACTCAGAGACCACAACACAGGTCAGGAAAGGAGTAAACACCTTGCCCCTTATCATACCACCTTGGAAGAACTGAAAACTTACAGGTCCCTAGAAGTATCTCTGAAAACAGCTGCACAAAACCCCTGAAGCTTGGGACAGTACATTCTCCACAATGGAAGCAGACTTCTACCTAACAGAGAGTTTATAACTCAAGTAACTGGCCAGGATCATGAGCAAACCTCGCAAAAAAAAAAGTCAGACCATAGAATCTTTCTTTGGCGACAAAGAATAATGAAACATACAACCAGAAGAAGCTAACAAAGTCAAAGCTCCCACATCCAAAGCCTCTAGGAAAAATATGAATTGGTCCCAAGCAATAGAAGAGCTCAAAAAGGCTTTTGAGAAGCAAGTAAGAGAAGTGGAGGAAAAACTGGGAAGAGAAATGAGAGCAATACAAGAAAATCATGAAAAACTAGTCAACAGCTTGCTAAAGGAGACCCAAAAAAATACTGAAGAAAGTAACACCTTAAAAATTAGCCTAACCCAAATGGCAAAAGAGGTCCTAAAAGCCAATGAGGAGAAGAATGCCTTAAAAAACAAAATAGGCCAAATGGAAAAGGAAGTCCAAAAGCTTACCAAAGAAAGTCCTCTATTTCACTGAATGTCAATTTTTTCCCCTGAAGGATTATACTCAGTTTTTCAGGGTAGGTGATTCTTGGTTGTAATCCTAGCTCTTTTGCCTTCCGGAATATCATATTCCAAGCCCTCCATTTCTTTAATGTATTAGTTGCTAAATCTTGTGTTATCCTGACTGTGGCTTCACAATATTTGAATTGTTTCTTTTTGGCTGCTTATAGTATTTTCTCCTTGACCTGAGAGGCCAGGAATTTGGCTATAATATTCCTGGGAGTTTTTATCTTGGGATCTCTTTCAGGAGGTGATTGGTGGATTCTTTCAATTTCTATTTTACTCTCTGGTTCCAGAATATCAGAGCACTTTTCCTTGAAAATTTCTTGAAAAATAATGTCTAGGCTCTGTTTTTAAGCATGACTTTCAGCTAGTCCAATATTTCTCATATTCTCTCTCCTGGGTCTATTTTCCAGTTGGTTGTTTTTCCAATGAGATATTTCACGTTTTCTTCTATTTTTTCATTCTTTTTATTTTCTTTGATTGTTTCTTGATGTCTTATAAAGTCATTAGCTTCAACTTGCTGAAATCTAACTTTTAAGGAATTATTTTTCTTCAGTGAGCTTTTGTACCTGCTTTTCCATTTGGCCAATTCTACTTTTCTTTTCCTTTTTTTCTTTAATTAATTTACTTTTAGTTTTCAACATTCACTTCCACAAGATTTTGAGTTCCAAATTTTCTCCCTGTCTCTTCCTCTCCCCCCATCCTATAACAGTGTGCATTCTGATTATCCCTTCCCCCAATTTGCCCTCCTTTCTATCACCACCCCCATCCCCTTCCCCTTCTATTTTCCTATAGGGTAAGATAGATTTCTATACCCCATTGCCTGTGTATCTTATTTCCCAATTGCATGTAAAAACAATTTTAACATTTGTTTTTAAAACTCTTGAGTTCCAAATTCTCTCCCTTTCTCCCTCCTCACCCACTCTCATTGAGAAGGCAAGCAATTTGATATAGGTTATACATGTGTCATGCAAAACACTTCCATAAGTCATGTTGTGAAAGACTAACTATATTTCCCTCCATCCTAACCCATCCTCCATTTATTCTATTCTCTCCTTTGACCCTGTCCCTCCTCAAAAGTTTTCGCTTCTGCTTACCTCCTCCTCCAATCTGCCCTTCCTTCTACCACCCTCCCATCCCTTTCCCCCCTACTTTCCTTAGGGTAAGATAGATTTCCATAACCAATTGAGTGTGTATGTTATTTCCTCCTTAAGCCAAATCCAATGAGAGCGAGGTTCACTCATTCCCTCTCATCTTTACCCTCTTCCCCTCCATGGTAGAAGATTTTTCTTCCATTTTTTATGTGAGATAATTTGCCCCATTCTTCCTCTCCTTTTCTCCTCCCAGTACATTCCTCTCTCACCCCGTATTTTATTTTTTAGATATCGTCCTTTCATATTCAATTCACCCTGTGCCCTCTATCTATATATATGTGTATGTGTGTGTGTATGTCCATATACATACATATATGTGTGTGTGTGCGTGTGCGTGCGTGTGCATGTGTGTGTATTCCCTTCAACTACCCTAATAATGAGAAAGGTCTCATGAGTTATAAATATCATATTTCCATGTAGGAATATAAACAATTCAACTTTAATAAGTCCCTTATGATTTCTCTTTCCTGTTTATCTTTTCATGCTTCTCTTGAGTCTTGTATTTGAAAGTCAATTTTTCTGTTTAGCTCTGGCTTCTCAAGAATGCATTAAATTCCTCTGCATCACTGGATGTCAAATTTTCCCCCTCATTGATTACACTCAGTTTTGCTTTGTAGGTGATTCTTGGTTTTAATTCTAGCTCTTTGACCTCCAGAATATCATATTCCAAGCCCTGCAATCCCTTAATATAGAAGCTGCTAAATCTTGTGTTATCCTGATTGTGTTTCTACAACACTTGAATTGTTTCTTTCTGGCTGCTTGCAATATCTTCTCCTTGAATTGGGAACTCTGGAATTTGCCTATGATATTAATGGGAGTTTTCTTTTTGGGATCCAATTCTATTTTTTAAGGAACTTTTCTGTTCAGCAAAGTTTTGTAAATCTTTTTCCATTTGATCAATTCTGTTTTAAGGCATTCTTCTCTTCATTTTACCTCTTTTACCATTTGGTCTATTCTGTTTTTTAATGTATTATTTTCTTCAATACTTTTTTTGTGCCTCCTTTACCAAGAAGTTGACTCTTTTTTCATGATTTTCTTGCATTACTCTCATTTTTCTTCCCAATTCCTCCTCTGCTCTCTTATTTGATTTTTAAAATCCTTTTTGAGCTCTTCCATGGCCTGAAACCAATTCATATTTTCTTAGAGGCTTTGGATGCAGGAATTTTGACTTTGTTGTTTTCTTCTGAGTGTGTGTTTTGATCTTCCTTGTCACCACAGTAACTTTCTATGGTCAAAATTTTTTTCTGTTGTTTGCTCATTTTCCAGTCTATTTCTTGACTTTTAATTCTACACTAAAGTTGGGCTCTGCTTCTCAAGTGAAGGGGGCACTGTCCCAAGCTTCAGGTTTTTGTGCAGTTGTTTCAGGGATATTTCTGGGGACCTGTAAGTTTTTGGCTCTTCCCAGGTGGTATGATCTAGGGAGAGATGTGTTTACTATTCTGTGGTTTGTGAGTAACCACAGGCACTATTTTCAATGCTGTAACTGTGACCAGGGTCCCTGTTCCCTGCAGCCACAAGTTCTGCTGGGCTAGTGCTCCTCCTCCCCCTACTGGGACTAATACCCAGGACTGTGACCCAGATCCAAGTAAAGGTATTGAAACAGAATTCTGCCTCTGGTGCTAGCACTGGGACCCCTATAAATCTCCTTCTGACCCCTAACAGTCTGTGGGATGAGAGGTCTAGATACTTCCACTGCTGCCACTGATTCAGTTGCCCCTAAGACCTGCTCCTGGTTTGCTCTGATGTGGCCCACCCTTCTCTCTCACCTTGGTACAATAGCCCTTTCCCGCCAATTTAGAAGACTTTAGCCTAGCCTTAGATTAGAAAATTGTTTCATTCCATCTTTCTGTGGGTTCTGCCACTCTAGATTGTGTTTAGTCATTATTTAAAGGTATTTTAAGGGATTTGGGGGAGAGCTCAGGTGAGTCCCTGCCTTTACTCTGCCATCTTGACTCTGCCTTGAAAGTCAAGTATTTAATTGCCTATTACATGCAGGAAGGATATGTATAAAATGTGGCACCTCACTTCACGGACCTTATAGATGGGAGGAAAGACCTAAGCAGATGCAACAAGAATGACCAATCTGATTAAATGCTATAGGTCTTCAGAGAATCAGGGTAGATTAGAATAGTTAGGTAAAACTTCGTGGAAGAGTGATCACCTGTCCAAAGCTAACCATATTATCTTTTCCCCAAAACCCTCTCCTCTTCTAAACTTCTTATTAAAAGCACTGCCATCTCCCGACTGGGAGTGACTACTTGGTTTCACAACCAAGATATCATCCTTGACCGCTCACTCTCTCATCCCCTATAGTTAATCTGTAGTCAATTCCTGTCAATTCTACCTTTACATCATCTCTCCTTTGACACTGCCACCACAGTAGTGTAGGTCCTCATCTCCTTAACCCGAATCACTGCAATAGACTTCTCTTTGGTATTTCTGTCTCAAAGTCTCTGCCTACTACAATCTATCCTCTACTCAATTATTAAACTCATCTTCCTAAAATGCAGGTTTGACCATGTCACACACACCCTTGCCCCAACCCCCCAACTCCCTCTAGGTCCTTGGGTGCACCCTTTTGACTGAGTCCAAGTTTTACAGAACAAATCCCTTTTACTAAGGGGATTTGTTCTGCAAAGTTTGGATTCAGTTAAAGGGCCAAACCTGGAGGGCCACTTGTGGCCTTAAGGCCACAGGATCCCCACCTCTCTTCTGGATGCTTCCCATTACTTCTAGGATCACATATAAAATCTTCAGTTTGGATTTTAAAGCCTTTCATAAATTGACCCTTCCTACCCTTATGGTGTTCTTACACTTTATTCCCCTTCACATACTATAAAATCCAGTGACACTGGCTATCTTGTTTATAAGAATAGCATATTAAGATTTCATTAATGTTTTGCTAACATCTAAATAAATTATATCTATAGCAGATTTACTAGTCTAGGGACAAAATTTTAAAAAGCAAATGATGTTAGCCTGATATGGTGTGTTCTTGAAGCCACACACTGGCTCTTAGTGATCATTTATTTCTTTTGAAGATATTTGGAAACTATCCTTTTAAAAAAACATTTTAGAATTTTGCCAGGAATCAAAGTCAAGCTCATTGGCCTATAGTCTGCAGACTTTATTCTCTTTCTTTTTGGAATTAAAAGATTTCTAATTATCTTCCCTGTTTTAATTAATAGATCCCAACTACTTCAAATTATCCTTAATCTAGAAAAAAAATCTATTATTAAGAACTGCTAAAATTGTTTATAACTTGGATGAAAACTGCTTTTTTCTAGTTATTCCAACAATATTATAACTGAAAGGGAGCCTAGTTACTATCTAGAATCACCTTTTCAGTGAGCATTCAGTGTTACCCCCAATAGAACTCAAGCGACTTGTGGGCAAATATGGATTCATTTTTGCATTTGTATCTTCAGCATCAGCACAGGGCCTGGCACAGAGTAGATACTTAATAAATGCTTTTGATTAACTGATTCATCAAGTGGAAGCCCTACTCTAATTAGAAATCTCATCTCCATAACATCTGAAGTCCCTGCCTCAATTTCTTTATCTATAAAATTAAAAGTTTGGACCAGATAATCTCTTTAGTTCCTTTTAGCCCGAAATCTAATCATTCAGCTTCCACTTATAGATTTCCAGTAACTCACCCTCTCCTGAGGTAGCATATTATATACATTTTTGATAACTGTAATTATTAAAAAGTTCTTTATTTTGGGCCCAACTCTGTAAGTTCCATCCAGCAACTGTAGTTCTATCCATGGGGGCCCAGGAAAACTAATCTAATTTCACTTTTATAAAACAGTTAGTTCTTCAGCTACTTGTTTAAATCTTCTCTTCCCAGGATAAACACCTCCAGTTCCTTCAATTAATTCTCATATGTCCTGGTTTCTAGTCCCCTCATAAAGGTGGTCATGCCAATCTGAACTCATTCCAGTTTGTGAATGTACTCTATGTGGTATCAAGTATACAGTTATGCCATAAGCACTATACAATCACCATGAAAATAAAGCTAGAAATACATTAAGTTCTTGCTTATTTAGATATTTGTATTTTTGGACACATACTAGATTTATAGCTACTTAAGAGTCTTTCTTAATTCATTAAATGGATATAGAACAGATGAGTATTTTAACCTAGATTGTACTGTTTTCAATCATTCCATAAAGAGGCAGTGTAGAGTAGTGTGTAGCATAAAAAGCACTAGATCTGGAATTAGAAGACCTAGGTGGAATCCTGGCTGTTTTATTTATTAGCTGTGTTACCTTGAGTAAACTAACTTATTCCGTTTCTTCTTCTACAAAATAAAAGAGCTGGTTTCAATGATTTCTTCCTACATCCTACACACACTGAACTTTGAGAAGGGTAACCTAAGTGCTAATCCAAGCCCCATTAAAGTAACACAACCCTGGACAAGTCACCTAGCTTCCCAAGGTCTCAACACTGCAAATCTAATTGTTGACACCTTGCTCTGTGTGAAGAATACATCAGAAATACTATAATAACCTAGCACCAAATGTAGCCCCACAGAAGGTCAATAAGGGGCCAAGGCACACACAGTGAACTGAACTGTTATAGCACTCAAAATATACAAGGACAATTTATTGTGTTAATTAAAGCAGCAGCAGCAACAGCACAATGTAGTAGGAGAAACTCTGAGTCTTGTGGTCTTGTCATAAAGTTTCCTCCTCTCTAAAATGGGTATAATACTTGCACTACCTACCTCACAGGGTTATGAAGAAAGTGCTTTATAAACTTAATATTAGTTATTATTGTTAGAGTTTTTTTCAGATCACTCTGACTGGGAAGGTGATTCACCTACCTTCTTTGATCGGACTGTGAAAAGCAGATAAATCTTTCCTTCTTTAACCAACAAAGGTAGTAGGACAGAGTATTTAGTTGATAACCACTGGGAAAACTTGGTTCCAACATCATGCTTTCTTAATCGGACCTTAGCAGTATCCTTGGTCAAATTTTTGCTAAGATAAAAACAAATTCATGAATTTTAGCACAAGACTTCTCTTAAAAAGTTCTAGTTTGGGGGCAAATAACTTTCCCTCTTTGGGTCTTAGTTTCTTTATCTGTAAAATCTAAGGATGTAAAATATTTGATCTAGCTCTTTTCTAACTCTGACATGTTCGAAGTTTCCTTGAAACACAGAAATGAAAGCAGTGATCATTAAGTACTAGTATGGGTTCAAAAACAGGTCATACAAGACTAACCTCCATTTATTTGTTTGTTTGCTTATTTATTAACTTTGGGGCAGGGTTACTGGTCCCATTCAGAAGAATGCTAAAGATTTGGTATACGTGGATTAACAATACGGCATTGAACAGTCTCTCATAATATACTTGTGAATAAGATAAAATGTGATTGGATTAGATGCTCCACGTCTGAGGCTAATTTCTTTCAGCCAATATTCTAAATTAGAATTTAGGGGTTCCTTCCAACTCTACTCTTTTTATGTTCTAAAGTCCTTTCTAGGTTTCATATCCTATATTTTTAAGGTCCTTTCTAACTCAAAATTGAATGATCAGAGAAAACATTCAAGTGTGGCTTTTTTAATGTTCTAACGGCACTTTAGTGATAAGATTCTAATTCTTGGTGAGGCATGTTTTTTAGAAATTCAGTAGCTGAGAGGTGTTGAAATCCACCTTTACAAACAAAATTAGCTATAGGAGATACCCTGAGCAAAGGAGTTGAACACAGGGCCTTCAACAGTCCCTAGTGCATAGAATCAGATTAAAATGTAATTGGGACAAAAACAAAACAAAACAAACAAACAAAAAAAGGGGCAGCTAGATGGCTCAGCAGATAGAGCACCGACCTTAGATTCAGGAAGACCTGAGTCCAAATCTGGCCTCAGACACTTGACACTCACTAGCTGTATGACCCTGGGCAAGTAAAGTAATTGGGAAATATTTGACAAAATAAATAAAACACAATAGAACATAGATAATATTAATATGTGGTTTTCTAAGTCAACATGAGGCTCACAGGGATCCTTATCTACCTTTTTTTTTTTTTTTAAATTGAGTTACAGATATAGAGGAGCCTAGACAAATACTAGGAACATTCTCCCTGGATAACCACACTTACTTTCAGTCGTTCCCCCTCAGACATAGTTTCAATTTGCATCTGCATGTGTTGTCTTGGTAGTCGTCCTCACCTCTGATATGTGTCTTTCATATTCTTTTTTTGACCATAAATTCTTTTAGCTAAGGTTTTTTTTTTTTTAAGTGTCTCCCCATAGTGTCTGATCTGCCACTGAGAAAATGACATTCAAGAAAATGACAAGCCTGGAAATGATCTTATAAGAGCTGAGGAGGACTTTAGAACCTAAGAGCGGCAGAGCTGGAAGGGACCTTTGTACTCTCTCTAAAGGGTATACGAAGCAGCATACCTCCAATAGCAGAGGATTTTAACCTTTTTTGTGTGTGTCATGGATCCCTTTTCTAATGGGGTCCGGTGAAGCTTGTGAATCCCTTCTCGGAACAGTTTGGAATCACGAAGACCTGTGTTTAAATCCAGGCTCTGACACAACTCCTGTGACACTGCGCAAACCACGTTCTGCTTCCCTTTCCTCATCTGTGAAATGGGGTAGTCATAGTATCTCCTTCAGAGGGTTGTTATGAGGATCACATGAGATACTCCTAAAGTGCTGAGCGCTGTGCTAGACACGCAGTAGACACAACATGTTATTTGTATTATCGTTGTTACTCAGTCTGTTTCCTCATTTGTAAAATGAGCACCTACCTCCCGGAGTTGTGAGGATCAAATCATATAATAATTGCACAGCGTTTAGTACAGTGCCCAGCACAAAATAGGTGCAACATAAATGCCATTATCATTATTCAGTCTCAGTTCCCCATATTAAAAAACATAACAACAGCATCTATCTCTCAGGGTGGTTGTGAAGAATAAGTGAGATAACACATGTAAATCACTTTGTAAACCTTCAGGCGCCATATAAACGCTGGCTATTATTATAAAATACGTAGGGTTATAAAGGAAACCAACTGAACAGTTTTCATAATGTATTAAAAACCAGAAGCAACAAGTTCATGGCCCCGGGTTCTTAAGTGCGGCCCTACAGGGGCCTTTCAGGTGCCACAGCGCGAGTGCAGCCCCGCGGCACTACCCCGGCTGCAGGTCTGTCAGGCGCACTGCGTTGCAGGGGGCGGGGGGCGCGGGGCGCGGATCCGGGAGAGCTGGCTCGCGCCCCCGTCCTCCTCGGTACCCGTACCACGTCACGGCCCGCGGGCCTGCGGTCAGCCCTGCGCCGCCGCCCGGCTCCCACACGACCCTGGCCGGAACGGCGGGATCCCTGACCCAGCCTGAGGCTCTCCCTCCCAGCTCGGGTCTCACCATTGACGCTCCATGGGCTGCAGCCACCCGCCGCCTCCCTGAACACAGACAGACACACAAGCGCGGAAAGATTCCCTCCCCCAACCGCCCTCCCCGTCAGGCTGTCTCCTCCCCCAGGGCCCAACAGGCTGGAGAGCATGCGCACAGGGCAGACTGGAGGCCGAGCATGCGCAGAGGGCCCCAGCACTTGTACAGGAATTTTAGATTGTCGGAGTCTGGATGACTCATTCTACCCACAGGCCCTTCTGCTCCCAACTATTCCCATCCCCCACCTTCCCAGAAAAGATGCCGTATCTCTAAGAACTTGTGGGACCAGGTCTCAGTACAGAGTTGGGAGAGTGGGAGGAGCTAACTGGAATATCCCACCCCACTGACCCTTCTCGGTCTCTCATTGGCCCTGCCCCGTTTCGCTCTCGCTATTGGTCCTCACTCTCTCGTGCAACCCGCACTTTGTCCTCGCTTTCTCACCTCTTTTGAGATCTTGGGATGATTGAGTAAACTCTGCATGACTAATCTGGGGGATCAGAAGGCATGTAGCTAGGCTGGTGGAAGTTGCTTATAAACCCCTTTCTCCACACTTTTGGTTAAAGTCAAACTGGCCTGTTCTCTGCTAGTTTACATATTCCCAACTTCTGCCTGTGCCTTGACTGTGTGCCGTGCCTGGAATCACCCCCGTTACACTTTGGCCTCATCGAATCCCTCACTTTTTTTCAAGACTCAGGTCAAGCATCACCTGACATGAATCCTTTCCTGATCTCCCCCAAAGGCTAGGGCTCTCAATCAATCAACAAGTATTTTTCAAGCACCTACCACATGCCAGGCAATGTGCTAGAAGCTGAGGATGTAAATGCAAAGAATGAAACAATCCTTATTCTCAACGAACTTTCCCTCACCACTTTGTATTTGTTTTGTGTGTTTGAGTGTGTGTGTGTATAGACAGATAGATGGACAGATAGATATAGATATACACGTGTCTATCTATCCCTCCATATGAGGGGACTTCAACATACATGGTGACTGTCCTTCAAATACCCTATTTTTAGTTCCTCAACCTACTTTCCTCCAATGAGCTACTCCTCCAGCCCACCTCAGCCACGCCACCAAGATGTTCATACCCTCTTTCTTGCTATCACCCACAAATATACCACCTCCACTTTCAAGAATTCTCAAATCCCCTTATCCAATCATCTTTTGGCTTTTCAAATCTCCATCTGCCTTTCCTTACAAAACCTGAGTCTTCATCCTAATTGTGACCTCTAATCCCTTGATCCCTCAATTATCTCTCCTGCACTAACCACTCTCTCCTTCCCATCATGACTCATTGATGAACCAATTCAACTCTATTACTGTCCTCCTCTCTTAAATCCCTAGCCCCCTTATCATATCACTGATTATGCCTAGCCAAGCCTCAGCCTTGGATCACTCCCACCATGCATCACCTTCGTACCTACACAACTGCTGAATGAAGATGGAGAAAATCATGCTGACTGGGTCCAAATTTGCATTGCACAACTTTAACTGGGCCTTCACTTCTGCTAGGCAATCCTACTATACCTCCTTTATCAATTCACTATCCTACTCCCCACAGCAGCTCTTCCAAACCTTTTCATCATTCTTCAAACCTCCTGTGACTCCCCTTCCTCTCACTCTCTCAGCTGAGACCCTTGCCTCATATTTTACAGAAAAAAAACAGGCCTGTTTGTTGTGAACTCCCTCTTCTCCCCTTTTTCATCTCCCTTCACTCAGATGTCTTTTTCCACTTTCTCCTCCTTTGCATGATGAAGTGGCCTTATTCCTTACTAAGGCTAACCCTATATCTGTTCAAATCCCATTCCATCCCATCTCTTCCAATAGATTGCTCCCTGTCATTCCCATTCTTTCACTTATTTTCTAATTCCCCTTCTCTACTGGCTCCTTTCCTATTCCCTACAAACATGCCCATATATCCCTGTCCTAAAACAACAAAAACAACAACAACAACAACAAACTCTCACTTGTTCCTTCTATCCCTGCTATCACCCTATTTTTCTTCTGCCTTTTGTAGATAAACTCTTTGAAAAGGCCATCTACAATAGGTGCCTCCACTTTCTTTCCTCTCACTCTCTTCAGAACTCCTTATAATCTGACTTCTGACCTTATCATTCCACCAAAACTATGGTCTTTGAAGTTACTAATGGTCTCCTAGTTGCCAAATCCAATGGCCTTTTCTCAATCCTCATTCTCCTCGACCTCCCTTCTGCCTTTGACACTGTTGATCACTTTCTCCTTCTTGATACTCTCTTTTCTCTAGGTTTTCAGGATATCACTCTCTCCTGGTTTTCTTCCTACCTGTATGAGTATGCTTTCTCTGTCTCCTTTGCTGGATCCTCCTCCAGATCACACCTTCTCCCTATAGGTTCTCCCTCAGGGTTGTCTCCTGGGTCTTCTTTTCTTCTCCCTCTATACTACTTCACTTGGCAAACTCATTAGCTCTCATAGATTTAGTTACCATATTTATGCTGATGATTCTCAAATCTACCTTTCCTGCCCCAATTTGTCTCCTGATCTCCAATCTCACATCTCTAACTTCCTTTCAGACATCTCTAATTGAGTGTCCAGTAGATACCTTAAACTCAGTATGTCCAAAAAAGAACTCATCATTCCCCCTAAACCTTCCCTGTTACTGTAGAGGGCAACACTATCTTCCCAGTCCTTCAAGATTGCAGTCTAGGAGTCATCCTGTATTCCTCACTATCTTTCACTCTCATATCTAAGCTGTTGCCAAAGTCTGTCAATTTTGCCTTTGACATCTCTCAAATTTGCCCCCTTCTCTCTTCAGACATTGCTGTCACTGTAGTGCAGGCCCTCATCACCTCGTGTTTTGATTATGTCAATAGCCTGCTGGTGAGGCTGCCTGCTTCAAGTCTCTCCCCACTCCGATCTATTCTCCATTCAGCCACTAAAGTGATTTTCCTAAAATGCAGGTCTGATTGTGTGAGCCCCCTACTCAATAAACTCAAGTGGTTTCCTATTACCTCCAGAAGCAAATACAAAATGCTCTGTTTGTCATTGAAAGCCCTTTGTAACCTAGCCCCCTCCTACCTTTTCAGTCTTCTTACATCTTACTCCATCCCTCAGCATGTACTCTTTGATCCAGGGACATTGGCATTTTCTGTGGTTTCCAAACCTGGAAACTACTGACGTCCCTCACTTCCTTTAAGTCACAATTAAAATCCCACCTTCTACAGAAAGTCTTCCACTTAATTCCAGTGCTTTACCTCTTTTAATTACAGTTGTCCCTCAACATTCATGGGTTTTGGGGCACAGGACCGCTACAAATGTGAAAAACCAAGAATAACTCTAGGTTCCACCTCAATCCTTTATTTTTATTAATTCTGATCCTATTTTTTAAACACAAAAAACAAATAAAACAACACATTGTACCCATAAAAAAAGCTGTGGTTTCAATGGAGAGAAAATAATATCTTGTACACTATGTAGTCTTTGCGGCCACCAGTGTAGCTGCAGCAACTGTTTCTCCTTCTCCTACAAAAAGCACAAGATATAGTGATCACCTAGGAGGTGCAGTGGATAGAGTACTGGGCCTGGAGTTCAAAATGACCTCAGACACCTAATAGTTTTGTGACCCTGGTCGAGTCACTTCACTCTGTCTCAGTTTTCTCATCTGTAAAATGAACTGGAGAAGGAAATGGCAAACCACTTCAGTATCTTTGCCAAGAAAACTCCAAATGGGGTCATAGAGAGTCAGATAATATCTGGAAATGACTGAACAGCAACCATAAAAATAAGGTTAGAAGTGAGGAGTTTATCCTGGGAGGGGGCATCTTTTATGGAATTGAAACCAGGCAAATCACCTCTTATAGAATGTAAACTCCCTGGAGTGATAGGTGTTTGAGTTTCTTTTTTCTTTTTTTTTTTTTTTTTACTCATGGATAGATTGGCTGATTGCCTAAAGATCGACTTAGGAAATTTTAGGAAGATTTAGGAAAAACCTTCCAAACAATTAAAGCTATTCAAAAGTGGAATGGGCTGCCTCAGAAGGAAGTGAGTTTCCCCTCAATGGGGATTTTTCAGCCAAGGCTGGGAGACCAGTGTGCTCTCCAGTGTGTTACAGAAGGGCTTCCTGCTGAGATAGTTTGGACTGGATGTCTCTGAGCCTCTTCTAACTCTGAGATTCTGAGAACCAGTCTAACCTGCTTCTCCACCATACCTCAGTTTTACAAATAAAGAAACATGAGTGTAGAGAGAAGAAACTTTCCCAAGGTTGCTCAGGGCAGCAGTGGCAGAGCTGGACCTGTCAATCAACAAGAATGTATTAAGCGCCTCTTACATGCCTGGCATTGTTCTAGGATAGTCTGTGCTCCCAAAGTACTTAGAGTATAACTGGGACATTACATGCCTCTCTGGCCAAAACAGAAACAATTGCTATTTACACTCATTCTGAGCCATCAAAACCCAAACAACGACCAAGTGAGGTTTGGGCTGAAACCTATTCTTGGCCGGTCAGTGAGAGCCAGAGTGATTTGGGTTTAAGGCATGGTCAAGTAGCTCCATTTGAATCCCAATGGGCTTTATCAAAGCCTGGTTTTCCAATTCTGTATTTCAAGAAATCATAAATGAAACTACATGGGGCAAAAATGCTAATTGAGAATTTATTCTATCATTTTAATTCTCAACTAGAAAAAGAAGAAGAGGGCAGAAATGAGGAAATTTAAGCTTTAAGAGCAAAGAGGGAAATTTAGGCTTTTGGAAAAATGTTAGCAATTGGGAGCTATCCAAATGTGGACAGATAGTGAGTTCCCCATTACTGGATATCTTCAAGCAGAGGCTGGAATGCTACTTGTTGGGTAGATAATAGGATTCCTTGCCGGACAGGGTTAAATTAAATGGCTGCTAAGGTCAGTTCCAACTCTCAAATTCTATGATAGTCTCTGAGGCCCCTGTTAGCTCTGCTTCTTATGTTGTCACTAATGGGGCCAGGAACCCAGAATATTGGCCATCAGGATTCTGGAATGTCTATGGATGAGGCCATAGCAAGTCTGTGAAGCAGCTCAAAATTAAAATCATTATTTCAAACCTGTCCAAGTATACTGCCTCAGAAGGTAATGCACTTTCTGTTACTGGACATGGTTAAGAAGAGAGATAGGGGTTGGACTAGATTCCCTCTTCAGTCCCTTCCAGCTCTGAGATTCTCTGGTTCTACTTTTCAGGACATGAAGTCATCTAGGGAAATTATCTCTATGAAAAACACTTCGAATTTATTTCTAGTCAGTACAAATGAAGTTGCTGTGGGGATTTGGGGCATGTGTGTACCTGACATTTATCACCCATTTTATTTTCAGTGTTGAACAATAAAACTGATTTATGTTTGGAGAGTGAACAAACAGTTCTCTAAATTCCTGGGAACCAGACAGGCCAGGAAATGGCCCAAATGAAAGGGGGTGTGGGATTGGAGAAGAGGAAGCAGTGAGAACTTCACTGTATATCTTATACAGTTGCTATAATGACAATCACACTCACTGCTATGAAGCTTTGTAATTACAGTGTGGGTATGTCACATGTATTTCATTTGAGGTTCACCATAGCTTTGTGAAGAAGACAGCCCAATGATTATTATCTCCATTTTGCAAAGAATGAGGCTCCCCTTTCTAAGGGAGGTAAACTGCCCTATGGTCCCACAGGGAGGTAATAACAAACTGGGGCTCCTGATTCCAAATTCAGTATTCTTTTCACCATTTCCCATTGCTTCATGTTTTATTTGTTTCTCTGCACTCCTAGAAATGAGATCTAGATTAATTATATTTAGATCCTTCATTATAAGTTTCCTGGAATAGTAAGATCAGTTAGCTTCAATTACTGGGAACCATTACCCTGGAAAATGTTTTATCTCATCGATTAGTCACAATGACAGGCCAAGGAGGGAAGCCAATGCTCTGCATTTAATTGGAGTCTGTGTGATGTACTAGAAGAAATACTGGAAGTCAGAAGGGCTGATTCAGGTTCTGACTTTAACTGTATGATCTTGGCCAAGTCACTTCTCTTTTGGCCTATGAAATGGAAATCAAATTACCTATCCTATGTATCTCAGAGGGTATATGTGAGGAGTACATGAGGCAATGAATGGATGGTTGGGGTGGGGAACCTGCGACCTCAAGGCCACACGTGGCCTTCTAGGCCCTTGGGTATGGCCTTTTGACTGAATCCAGGTTTTACAGAACAAAATCTTTTATTAAGGGGATTTGTTCTGTGAAGTTTGGATTCAGTCAAAGAGCCACACTTGAGGACCTAGAGGGCCACCTGTGGCCTCGAAGCCATGGTTTCCACAGCTTTCAATAGACAATGTCCTGGTATCTGATAGAATATGAATGCATAATGATCTGTCCAAAGTAGCATTTACTTTTATTGTCAGTAATACATGTATCTCAGAATCTCAGAGTTGGAATGGGGTTCAGAAGTTATCTAGCTTAACCTGCACATTAACAGGTACTCCCTCTATGTCAGTTCTACAAGTAGCTTTCCAGCTACTTGGAGAATTCACTATCTAACAAGAGAATCCATTTTGTTTATTGAGCAGCTCTGATTATTAGGAAGTTTTTCCTTATTTCAAATAAAAATCTATCTCCTTGTAATTTCCACTCATTGCATTTGCAATTGGCCCAGATAGGTTAAATGATTTGCCTTCCCTTCTTTGCTTACCCCTCATTCTTCACAGAGGTAGCAAGTAGCAGCTTTAGAATTTAAACTCATACCTTCTGAGGCCCTTGATTCTAAATCTGGTACTCTTCCCACAATACCATGTTGCCTTACTGATATAACCTGAGTCCCAAAGCCCATAAGCATGTGGAGTTGGTGGAATTGGTGAGGTGAGGAAAGAAAGGAGATCCAGTCACTTCAGGCTCTTCTGGCTTGCAGTTTTGAGGGAGAAGATGGACAATGCCAATCTCACTTCAGATTGCCGAAGGGAGAAAAATATTCTGGGAAGAAGCTGACATGAGAAGAGCTGGCAGCCTCCAACATTTGTCTATCTCCAGCTTGCTACACTAGATACTTTAAGAAATATTCCTCTTTGGGTGAGATCTAGTTCTTTCTCTCTTGGTTGAATTGAGATCTCCCAATGGGAGAGCTCCTTCAACCTGTATTGTTTGGTGTATATTCTCATATGTATATTTTCTTGGATTTCTATTTTGCTATTGATTTGGATAAATGGGTTTCTTTCCTATTTACTATGTGTGCTGGTTGTGGAACTGCTATCTATTGGAAGGAAGTCAAAGTGTTGAATATAAAGCCTGGGGTCCTCCTTTCTCCATGAAGAAATAATGATCAACAACTGTGATTAACTTAGCTATTCTCAACAATACAATGATGAAAAATGCTATCCATCTCCAGAGAAAGAGTTGATGGAGTCTGAATGCATCAAAGCATACTTTTTCTTTATTTACTTTATTTTTTTTGTTTTTTTGGTATGTGTTTTCTTTCACAAGGGAAATATGTTTTGTATGACTGCACATGTATAACCTATATCAAATTGCTTGCCTTCTCAATGAGTGGGGGAGGGAAAGGAAGGAGGGAGAGAATTTGAAACTCAAAATTTGAAAAAATAATGTTAAAATTGTTTTTCATATAATTGGGGGAAAAATAAAATATTACTTTGGAAGCTATGTGAAGGATGTATTAGAGAGGGGAAAGACTTGACATATTATGCAATTAAATAATAATTATTCATAATAATAAATTGACTTTTTAACAAACACGATTTAAAAAAAAGAAATAATGATCAAGAGGTTAGCTTGAATCTGAAGATCACATCCACCAGACTAACAATATTTAAGGGAGCAGATAGAATATAATTCTAGCCTGCTACCCCCCTCTCTCTGAGGAGTTGAGAGCAGCCAGTTGCTTTTGGAGTAGCTTAGAGGCCTTAGAGAAGAGGAGAGGGAGGAGACGTTAGAACGAGAGCTGTTCATACCTTACTGTAAGTCACATTGAGACAGCCTATGTCATGTGTCAGATGGAGACAGCCTTGTTACACTTATTTTGAGCTTGCAACATAATTTAACAAGTATTTATTAAATACCTACTTTGTGCTATATACTAGACACCATGCTAGGCACTAGGGGATACAAAGGCAAATGAAAAATGATACCTGCCCTCAAAAGGCTTTCATCATACTGGAGGGTTACAATGTGCACACAGATACAGAAGTGTAATAAGAATGTGGGATGAAATCAGTGGCCAGAATACTGTATCTGAAGTGAGAGTTCTTCCTGGCTCTGAGGAGAGTTCTCTAGCCACTCTATTGTCTTTGTCATTTAACCTGTTACTTGTGTCTCCCAGCTTTAAGGAAACCTATAGATTTGATCCCCAACCTACTAGTGATGAGCCCGCCTGCTGTTTGCTAGGCTGATCTTCAGATAGTATGTTCAGTCTGTCTCTAACATTTTGTTCTTTGAAATATAGCCCATTGTTTTATCCTGTTGAGATAGGTTTTTGTTTTTTTTTGGTTCATGGTCTTTGTCATCTTTGTCATCTGCTCTGTTACTTATCTCTCCCTCTTCAAGGAAATCCATAGATTTGATAAGAATACTTTCTATCGTTTCATTCAAATAACTAATAAAAATGTTGAACTGAACATGGGGAAGGACTGGTTTCTGGGACATTCTATTAAAGACCCCCATTCCCAAGTTGATCTTGATAACTGCTTTTTATGTCCCTTCATGTAGCTAATTCTAAATGTACATTCACTGTCCTGTAGCTCATACAATTCCCTCTTCTACAATGGCAGAATGAGATAACAATTGTCAAGTGCTTTGCTAAAATTTAGACGTGCTATACCTCTTGTCCTATTCTCTCATAATAAGTGGTGGAATCAGGACAGGAGTTCAAGTGTTCTATCTTCATGTCCAGGGCTCTTTCCACAATTCTCTTTAGACCTCTCCCATAGGCTGTTATAAATATTGTGGAATGTCTGGTTGAGTGACCCTTTCATCCCAAGAAAGAGAACTGAGGCCTCCAAAGTGCAATATAGAATCATGGTCTGAAAGCTGGAAAGGACCTTAGGAAGTGACTAGTCCAGTCCCCTTCATTTTATAGATGATATGACTGTGGTCAGAGAAGTAAGGAGGCTTACCCAGGGCCACCCAGATAGTAAGTTTCAGAGCCAAAATCTGAACCTATATTTTATAACTCCAAATCTTGTGCTTTTTATACTAAACCATATTGAGTCTTTTCTCATGGACCATGATAGTGGTACTAAGGATACTGAGATGTCACAAATAAGAGATCATCTGAGTATAGGGGTTTACTAAAGAACTTGTTCATTACCTACATGGCAAGAGATGGCATCTGATTTTGATAACTTGCCAATTGTAGCCTCAAAAACTCTTCTAGTTGACACTCGAATAACTATAATTCATATCCATGGACATTCTAAAAGTAGCATCTGGGGTACTCCCTCACACATGAACCTCCAGAAAAAAATGCCCTCAGATTCAAGGCATTGTGTTAGATCAGCACCCCATTCAAAATGAATGGGTATGAATGGTAAACAGCTTCATTGATTGGTATGCAAATGAAGCTGAAGAACAGTCTTTAACTTAATAATTATTGAATTGAGTGGAATATGTTAAACTCTGGTGAAACTATACCAGGAAATTTGTATTCACTTTTGGGGCCACATTTTAAGAAGGATATTGTCAATTGGGAGCATATTCAGAAGAGGACAACTAGGATATGGAAATGATTATCTGTGAGTACCAGTTGAAGGAACTAGGAGTATTTATATTTAGGAATATCTGAATATATATAATTATGCATCCTGAATCTGCCATGTCTCTATAACATATATACACATGTGTGTACATATACACTCACATATATGGAATATATACATACATGCATATGTATCTCTCTGTGTATGTGTGTGTGTGTAGTCATTGAGGAACTTTGTTTTGTTTTACTATGTATAGTTATTATAGGAAATTTTTAATCTTTTTTAATGGGGTAGAAAGTGGAAAGAAGAGAAAATAGATGTTTGTTAATTCAAAAAATTAGAGGTGGAGGTTGGTGCTAGACGAGGTCACTATATTATCAGTTTTACTTAACTTTTATTTTGTTATAAAAGACCTCTCATGAAGTAGGAACAAATCTGTAAATGGCTGTAATGTAAAAAGAAGCACATCAATAAAAAGAAAATATAATAATAGCCTCTACTTCCTTTGGTTGTTGTGGGGATCAAATTAAATGAGATAATATATGTAAAGTATTTTGCCAAAACACTATATAAATGTTTGAAGCACTATATAAATGTTAACTATTATTATTATTTTCAGAGGGTGCAATAGATCAGAGATTTGGAAAGGAAACACACTTTCCCTTCATGGTCCCAAAGAAAGAGCTGAAAATGTATTTGTTTGTATAGGGTGGGTTTTCTGTGTGACTAAAACAAGCAGTGTCAAAACCTGGGCTATTTTTAACCCTGGTGTTTTTAATTTAGAGAGAACATTTCCCCGGATCATGTCCAAGAACATATGTTCAAGTCACCTAATTTAAATAGTAAACTAGGTTTTCTGATCTCTGCAAGGCATTGGAAGATTTGGAGCCAAACCACTAGCGCCTACTTTAGAACCTTTATGTTTCTAGGCAGACAGAGGCCCGTCTCTGCACTCCTCATCTGATGCCAAGAGAGATACCTTGAGCAGGCCAGGAATGCGCTGGCCCTGAATATTTTTCTTCCTAAGCAGTGCTGTGTGGTTGAAATACTACAGAACTAGAAGTTCCTGATGTAAAGAATTTGACCTCAGGTAGCACTGAGACTGGGCAGGAAAGGTTCATATCTCAAATCTGTCTCTGGACAACTATTCTTGATTTAAAAGGAACCGTTTAGGTTAAAAGAAGCAGGGAGCAGATAATCGTTGTATACAAAGATATGTATGAGAAAAGTGTGAGGAGCTCAGGAACCAGAGGGGTGAAGCATGATGGAGGGTATTTGGGTGAAAAACAGCAAACAGGAATGATATTGACTTTGGAATATAATGCAGTTCAGCTGGCCAGCAAAACAAAACAGGTAAAGAGTTTGGGAAATAGATTACAAGCCTGGCCGGGAAGTATGCTACAGTAGTGATGGGAAATTTCAAGCTGGACATCTGTGGGAGCTTTCTTTCAGCTCAAAGCAGAGGAACTAATAATTCCTTGACTTGTCTTAATTATATCATCCTTCAAAAGATACAGGGACCCATGAACAGAAAGGCTATTCTCTGAGTCTGGAAAAACTGATTTCTGAAATGGATATGAAGGGAACTTTGTGATGGTGTGGGGATGGAAATGACTACTCCTTCTAAGAATTCCTGATAAAGAAGGTGAGAAAATCTAGGAATAATCAATTGAGGAATGGCTGGACAAATTATGGTATATGAATATAATGAATACTATAGTGTCATAAGATATGATTAAACGAATGGCTTTAGTGAAACCTAGGAAGACTTGTAGCAACTGATGCAAAATGAAATGGGCAGAACTAGGACTATTTATATAACAACACCACTGTAAAAACAAATAGCTTTGAAAGACTTAAGAACTCTGATCAATGCAATGATCAGTTATGATTACAGAGGACCGATAATGAAGCTTACTTCCCACTTCCTGACAAAGAAGTGGTGTACTCAGGGTACAGAATGAGACATATATATTTCTGAGACTTGATCAGTGCAGGAATTTGTTTTGCTTGACTATGAATATTTGTTTCAAGGGTTTTTTTTCTTTTTTCAATGGTTAAAAGGATGGAAAGGAAAGAAAATTGATTTTTGTTCATTGAAAAAATTAATTTTATTTAGTTGAGTATAGTTTGACATTTAGTGTAGTTTGCAGGGGGAAGGGGAGAGAGAGAATTAATAGGCATGATCCCATGGCTTAAAATTCTACAGGTAAATACATTGAACAGGGAGTTAAAAACTCCAAGAATGAAATTCTGAAGGTAGAAAAACAATACTGAGGAGGAGAAAGGGGAGTTGTCCAAAGAAATTGCTGTGTGGATTCATGAGTGACTATTGTGGACATGAGTTCTGTGATGAATATACTGTATGTTAGAACTTCCCTTCTTCACAGGGAGCAGGACAATGGAATTACACAACAACCAGGCAATTACGATGATTTTGGAGGCTCAGAGCTGCTTGACATACTAGTGATCCTTTGTCAAGTGAACTCTAGGTGAACTTGGAGATGGCTGCAGAGGCTGGACCAGACTTGAATGGTTCAAGGAGGCCTTGAGCAACTGCTGCAGACTCAGGACTTTCCAAACATCTTACTTCCTGACCTATGGTATCTGCAGATATCTTCTTCCTTAACATCTCCTGCCACCTCTCTCCCCCTCTGAAAGCCTCCAGAAATTATGTTTTTTCATCCCTTTTCCCACTCCTCTTTGACGAGCTGAAGAGCTCTTTCTCTGTACCCTTGTAGGATCTTCTTTCCTCTACAAGCCTTTTGCTCAGACAATAAATGCTTTTAATTTGTGATTGGACTGTTTCATTTCAGGTCCCTTTACAGGCCTGGGGGTCATTTGTTAACACTACATATATACAAACACATATATGGACTATATGAATATATGTGTATATTTAATGAAGACCTATTCAGAAATGAAAAAGGGCAAGTAATATATACAAACTTGTGAACCAATTCTGAAAGAAAAATGACAGTAGTGTGAAAGCCCATAATGAGCTAAAGTTGAGAAGGATAAAAATACTGAGTGCCCCCTCCCAAAGGTTTTTATTATTTCCAACTATATTGGGGAAAGATAAATAGAGAAAAAAAGACATAATCACTACTCAAGGTAGGTATAATGATGACAACGGATGAGACAAGCTCAAATCTTATTTTGTTGCTATAGAAATTTTGTCTTTTATTTCATGGTGACTATAAATGTGAGTTGTGAGCTTTACCCTATTTTTTCAGCCATTAATGCTCTCTCCTTCCAATATTCCTAGACAAAGTATGCTTTGTCTAATATCTCCCTTGCCTCTTCATTCCCTACTCTATTTAATAAAAATAGCTGGCATTTATATTTTTATTTATAGGCATTTGTATTTAAGGTTGGCAAAGTACTTTACATGTTCTCTTATTTCAAGTCAACAAGTATTTGATCCTCACAACAATCCTTTGAGGTAGGTATCATTATTATCCCCATTTGTAAAATGGGGAAATAAAGTTGAAAGAGGTTATGACTTGCCCAGGGTCACACAACTAGTAAATGTCTGAAGGAGGATTTGAGTTCAAGTCTTCCTGACATCAAGTCCAGCATTATATATATTTTTATATATATCATGCCACCTCATTGTATCATCCTTATCTGTATTCATGTTGTATCCTCCTGGAAAATACAAACTCCTTGCAAATTTTTCATTTTTGTCTATCACTAGAGCCAAAGACAGTGCCTCACACATAGTAGTCATTTAATAACTATTGAATTGAACTGAATTAAATGGAATTAAGGATCCTTCTAGCTCTGACATTCTATGTTCTAATTTTCAATGTGCTTCCAACTCCAACAACTTCTATTCTCTGTTCTAAGGCCCTTTCTAGTGCTCTGTTACAAATGCCCTTCTAGTGCTAGCATTCTATCACTCTTTCTCAGAAGTAGGGGTTCTGATGAAAGGGAGAGAGTTCCACCAAATAGCTTGACAATGAAGTATTGGAAGAAAACTGCTCAGTGTATTTTACTCAATTAGCACTCTCTGAAATCCATTTGTTAAATTTCCTATAGATTTGTACCTGTCTGAGTATGATCATATTATAGTGCCATTGGCAGTCCTCAGAGAGATTTTTATGACATTTGTGTGAAGATCTATTCCTTGCTCACAGACAGATGGCCATTTAAAAACACTTTAGCTAAGTTATGAGATCTTAGCCCACAGATCAGCTATGGATATTGCAAACCCAAAGTGGGTTTGCATACATATGCATGTACAGATCATCTGTACCTCAAGTTGCTATAACCAGATGTAAAAATAGATGGACAGGTGGACAAAATAAGCATACTATTCAACATAGAAGCACGAACTGTGAATTTTTCATCAGCAGAATCATTTTACTTAGTGAGAAGCATGGGTTGCAGAGGAAAGAATGTTGGAAGCGGTTTTTGACAAAATACTCATTCCTATTAAAAACACTCCAAAGCATCGGAAAAAATGGAACTTTCCTTTAAATGATAAATGGTATCATCTAGAACCATCAGCAACCATTATCTGTAATGGGGATAAGCTAGAAGTCTCCAAATAAGATCAGTGGTGAAGCAAGGATGACCATTATCCTTGCTTATCACAACAACCACTTATATTCAATATAGTACTAGAAATGCTAGATATAGCAATAAAAGAAGAAAAAGATACTAAAGGAATTAGAATAGGCAATGAGGAAACAAAAATATCACTCTGCAGTTGATAGGATGGTATATTTAGAGAATACTAGAGAATCAACTAAAAACTAGTTGAAATAATTAACAACTTCAGCAAAGTTTCAGGATATAATATAAAATCAGCATTTCTATATATTACCAATAAGACCCAGCAGGAAGAGATAGAAAAAGAAATTTCATTTAAAATAACTGCAGACAATATAAATTACTTGGAAGTCTACCTGCCGAGACAAATCCAGGAACTGTATGAACGCAATTACAAAATGCTTTTCACACAAATAAAGTTAGATCTAAACAATTGGAGAAGGGCAACTAGGTGGCGCAGTGGATAGAGCACCGGCACTGAATTCAAGAGGACCTGAGATCAAATTCGGCCTCAGACACATAACACTTACTAGCTGTGTGACCCTGGGGAAGTTACGTAAGCCCATTGCCTAGGCCCCCCCCCCAAAAAAAGAGCAATTGGAGAAATGTTAATTGCTCATGGGTAGACAGAACCAATATAATAAAATGACAATTCTACTTAAATTAATTTACTTATTCACTGCCATGTCACTCAAATTACCAAAAAATATTTTATATAGCTAGAAAAAATAATGAAATTCACATGGGAAAACAAAAAGTCAAGAATATCAAAAGAATCAATGAAAAAAATGTGAAGGAAGGTGGCCCATTAGTACCAGATCTCAAACTGTATTACAAAATGGTAATCATTAAAACAGTCTGGAACTGGCTAAGAAATAGAGTGGTAGATCAGTGGAATAGAGTAGGAAAACAATACACAGTAGTAAATGACCACAGTAATCTAGTGTTTGATAAACCCAAAGATCCAAGCTTTTGGGACAAGAACTCACTATTTGACAAAAATTGTTGGGAAAACTGGAAAGCAGTTGGCAGAAATTAGGTATAGATCAACATCTCACACTGTGTACCAAGATAAGATCAAAATGGGAACCTAATTTAAGCATAAAGGATGATGGCATAAGTAAATTAGGGGAGCATGGAAATTTTTCCTTGATAGATCTATGGATAAGGGAAGATTTTATGACCAAATGAGAGATAGAGAGTATTGAAGAGATGTAAAATGGATAATTTTGATTACATTAAATTAAAAAGGTTTTGAGCAAACAAAATCAATGCAACCAAGACTAGAAGGAAGCAGGAAAATGGGGGGATGTTTTTTACAGAAACTTTCTCCAATACAGTCCTCATTTCTCATATAAAGAATTGTTGGAGTGTGAATGCAAATCAAAGCATACTTTTTAAAAGTTTTTTATTTTTCTTTCTTTTATTTGTGTTTTCTTTTGCAAAATGGCCAATATGGAAATATGTTTTGCATAACTTCACATATATACTCTATATGAAATTTCCCTCTTAAGGGGAGTAGGGGAGAGAGGGAGAGAGAGAGAGAATTTGGAACTCAGAATTTTTAAAAAAGAATGTTAAAAAAAATCTTTTTTTTACATGTAATTAAAAAAAGAAAACTTTTAGAAAAGAAGCAATAAAAAAGAATATTGGAAGTTGGAAGATCTAGCTTCCTGTCCCATCTCTGCTCTTTGTTTACTATGGTGGTGATTTTTATCCTTTGTGTTGGAAGAGGACCAAAATGACATCACTATGTTGGGGTCAAGTACAATGTGTTCAATTATGGTCAATGAGACCAATATGAACTCTCAAAGGCTCTACCACAGGCTGGGCACAAATAGTCCATGTGAACATTTGGGGTGGAGATGTGTAAATTTGTGTATCTCATTTTTCTTTTGAGCCACTGAAATTCTGCTTTATTCATAGAGCATAGAGCCTTCTTTGATGTGGGCACGTCATGCTGGGTGGTCTTGTGCCAGTGTCTCCCATGTCACAAAATCAATTCTAAAGTTCTTTAGAGAGTCTGTGAGAGTGTCTTTTATATTGCTTCTTCTGCCCTCAGTGAGCACTTGCCTTGTGTGAGTTCTCTGTAAAACAGTCTTTTAGACAAATATGTATTTGGCATTTGAAAAACATGGTCAACCCATTGGAATTGCACTCTCTGCAGCAGAGTTTGAATGTTTGATAGTTCAGCCTGAGAAATGACCTCAGTGCCCAGTACTTTATCTTGCCAGAAGATCTTCAGAATCTTACTAAGACAATTCAAATGGAAGCAGTTCAGTTTTCTGGCATAGTGTAGGTATACTGTCCAGGTTTCACAGGCACACAACGAGGTCAGCATAAGGGCTCTGTAGACCTTCAGACTGGTGGGTAGTCTAAGGCCTCTTCTCTCCCACACTTTTCTTTGGAGCCTCCCAAAGAGTGAGCTAGCTCTGGCGATGTGTGGGTCAATCTCATCTATGTGCACAACCCCAGAAAGTATACTGGGAGGGTAAGTGAACTCATCCGCAGCATTCAAAATTTCTCCATTTTATGTAACTGATGGTTCCACATTTGGATTGTGCAGTGCTGGCTGGTAGAGAATCTCTGTTTTCTTGATGTTAATTGTCAGGCCATAATTAGCACAAGTGGCAGAGAATCAACCATACCCTGTTACTTCTGAACCTCAGAGGCTGCATTGAGTGCACAATCATCTGCAAACAAAAATCATGTCCCAACTCTCCCTCTACTTTATTCTTAGCTTGTATACTTTTCAAGTTAAATAATTTACTGTCAGTGTGATAACTGACCTTGATGCTGTTTTGATCCTTGGTGAAGGCATCTGACAACATCACTGAAAATGTCCTGCTAAAAATCATGAGAGCAAGCACACAGACCTGCTTCCCTCCATTGGTGACTGAGAAAGCTCAAGAGCACCATTCATTATCCAGAATCTGTGCAAGCATGCCATCATGAAACTTATTATATGACCTTGGACAAGTCCCCTTTCCTATCTGAGCCTCAGTGTCTTTTTTTTCAAAATGGGAAACAATGCTTTTGAGGAAATTTCATTATAAGCTATAAAAGTGTTATAGAAATGTGGGCTGCTGTTAAACTACAAAGGCACACTATAACTATCATACCTGAGCAGGTATTAAGCCATAGGAATATATATATATATATATATATATATACACACATACACACACATATGTGTGTGTGTGTGTGTATACATATGTAGGAAATTTAACAGGGAATTTAGAGAACATTAATTCAATAGGATGGAATACAGTGAGTCATTTTCCTTCAGTGTTTCATTTCTGAGTCCTTTGAAGATTTTCCTCCTTCCCCTTTATCAGAACTCCTGGGGCTGAAATAGACTGATGAAATGTTAGAGCTGCAAAGCAACCTTAAAGCAAAGAACAGAAATTATTGTCCTAGTACTTGGCATGTAGTAGGCGCTCAATAAATGTGTTCTGAATTGTAAAAAGCACGACAGTGGGTTGTTATTGTTGTTGTTGTTGTTGTTGTTTTACTAGCCATGAAACGGGACCCTGATTGTGCATTATCATGCCTTAACTCTGATTTAACCTGTCTTCTCCTGGGCCTTTGCAGAATGAAACCATGGGAAGAAAAAACTCTTTCTAAATCTTCTTCATAATGTTTAGGAACTTAGAATTAGTTGGTGTTGTTCATTCTTATTTGATCTTATATCTAAAATGACAGAGCTATAACTAGGGTGGGTCACTTGAGCTTTGTCTCAGGGTACTGAAATTTAGAAGGGTAGGAAAGCACTTGTACTACAGCAAGTAGAAACAACTGAGCTTAGCAACTAGTTAGAAAAAAAATAGTGAGTTAAAGTAGGAAACTAGCTGATGATCCCTACCCCATGGTCATACTTCTCGTTAGCTCTGACCAGTCTGACCATACCCTGTACTCTCCTACCACAATGGCCTTCCCAGTAATGGCCTCCTGGCATTCCATGTTTTTAGAGCCTTCACTCACAAAAGACATTGAACAGGTTCTCTGTCCTTATTGAAACTTAGGTCCAATATCACTTCCCAAAGTCTCTCCTCTACCTTTCAACTAAATTACTTTTAAAAAAATGATTTGAGCACACTTTTCATGCTAATTACCTGGGTATATTTTGTGATACTTGCTCTGAGACCTAGAAGTGCTCATTGAATGGATGGAAATCAATGAAAATGTATTTAAGTTTCTATTACATGGCAAACACTGTGCTAGGCATTTGGCATACAAATACAAAGTGAGAAAGTCCCTGACCTCAGAGAGCTTACAACTTGATAGAGAGAGAGGAATATGGTGACCATCCAGGAAGTGTGGTGAACAGAAAATGGAGCTTTGGTCTGGAGAGGTGACCAGGCATGGTGAGTAGAGCCATAGGGCAGTTGATCCCATCTAGTAGCCATATTTTCAGGGCAAGAGGATGGAAAGATGCCAGTCGTAGGCCCTTGTTTCCTAGTGGATGGGTGGATGGGATGTAAAGCCTGGAGATATATAATGCATAGGGGATACCTAAATATATTGTAGGTTATCTGAGTTTTAACTCAGGACAGCTCTGGTCCAGAAGGTCACTGTTCCAGGTGGAGGGAAGGGGGCCTGTGGTAGCACAGATGGTATGATACCCAAGTTGGCCCTGTTTTCTGGTGGATGGATAGATAGGAGGTGACATTTATCATTCTGTGAGAGAGAAAGCAGAGGTATTGACTAAAAGAATATAAATTTTAGATCTGGGGTCTTAACACATTAAAAGATCAATATAGTTTAGTAGTGTGACCAGGCTACATGGCTGCCCCCCAAAGCTAATGTGTTCTCAGCCTGTTTTAATAGAGGACTACTATCCAGAATAAGGAACGTGATAGGCTCATTATACTCTACTCTGGTCAAATTTGGGGAGGATTATTGTGGAGCAGTGGTGTCAGACTCAAATAGAAATGGGTCCCTGTGGGCTACCTATTGACTTAGAAAATCACGAATTAACTATCTATATTTCATTGTATATTTATTTATTTTATTAAATATTTTCCAATTACACAATAAAATGTTATGTGTTTATTTTATTAAATATTTCTCAATTATACAATAAAATGTTATATATTTATTTGTTTTATTAAATATTTCTCAATTATACAATAAAATGTTATATATTTATTTTATTAAATATTTCCCAATTACATTTTAATCTGGTTCTGCCAAAAGTTTTGCCAGGGCCCTGAGTTTGACAATGGTATTATAGAGGTTATTTCTGATCAGGCTTAAGTGAAACTAGATGACTTTGAGGTCTCAGTCATACTAAGGTCCCTAAGACATATTAAGGCAGGGAAGGCAGAGCTAGCCATAACCTACTCCTGAGAATCAAGTGTTAAATTTTCAGTGTAAGCACTTATACCTCAGAAATTGACAAATGCTACAAATCAGGGCTTGATTTATTGATTATCTGGATTAAGAAAGTGATAGATGAAGTATTATAATTGCAGATTAAATTGAAATGTGATATGGGTGCTTTTTTTCTTCTTCAGGGAGCTGGTGGTTAAACATTTACCAGCACATTCCTGTATTAAGGTGATGATTCCATTGTATTCAGCTATTCCTTAAGTATCACCTTCAATCTGGGTACTACATTTTAGGAAGGACATTGAGAAACTGAAACAAAGGCAATGGGAGTTGGGCAGGGGACCAAATGGGAATTCGCTGAAGGACCTGAGATTGTCTTACCTGAAGAAGAAGCAATATTGGGAGAAGATGGTTGCAGTTTTCAATGTTGGAATATGCAAGAAGGATTAACTTTGCTCTTTTTGGGCTTAGAAGATAAAATTAGCAGCAATGAAAAGAAGATACAGTGTACCAGCCGCACCGACCTTGTGCCGGCCACGCCGTACCTTCTCCTCCTATAAGGAGCAGGCTACCAGAGTCATACTCACTTCCGAATCTTCGGTCCTCAGCCGGATAAACACACAGAGACGAGCCATCGGGAGGCGCCAACACCAGAGCTTTATTCAGAGGCCATCACAGCAAGCCATCACAGCAAGCCCAAGCAGCAAGGCCAGAGCAACAGAGCAGGAGCCAAGAGAGAGAGAGAGAGAGCGCGTGATCTGACCACACTCGTTCCTAAATACCTACCTAGCCCCTCCTCCCCAGCCCGCTTACTAGCCAATGATTGTAGGGTCAGATACCGGAAGGGGCTGTCTGAGTTTAGCACACCAAGGGAGAGGGAGTGACGTAGGAGGCTAGGACCGGATACAGGAAGGAGGCATCTGGGATTAGTGCATAGACAGAGTACGTGACCTAGGAAGTCAGACTCAGATACTGGGAGGAGGCGTCTGGGGTCAATGCTACACAAAGGGACCCAGGAAGTCAGGAAGGTCACAGGAAGGAGGCGTCTGGGGTTGACGTTGCATATAGGGAGGGGACTAAGCAAAGGGAACTCAGTCCTCTGCCGTCCCACTCCCACGTGACACCGCCCCTTGCCTCAGGAGCACAAGCTCCGGCTACTTCCTTGCACCCAGCTTATCTCACATAGCACTGCCCACTGCCTCAGGGCTTCTCCGTACCCAGCCCATCCCAGTTCACCAGGACTCCGCCTACCACAGCCCCTGCCTCGACTTCCAAAAATACCCAGATCTTACCCTAATCTTGCCACAGCGCCCACCTGGTAGTTGCCAACATCAGATAGTCCCTCACAATACGGAGGCACAGATTTCAACTTGAAGTGAAGAAAATCTTTGTGCCAATTAAAACTGTCCAGTGCCTAGAAAATAGTGCATTCCTCATTCCTGGAGGTCTCTATGCTGAGGGTATATAATTTCTGTCAAGGCATTCATGTGCATTCTACATTGTGCCGAAGTTTGGATGAAGTGACCTTTAAGGCCCTTCCCATTTCTGAATTCTAAGATTCCACAATTTATCCAGAGTCATATGATATAGTATAAAGATCAAGGGCCTCAGGTCAGGAGACCCAGATTTCCTGGCTCTGACACTGCCTTGCTGTGGGGCAGCAAGCAAGACCCTTACCCTACTTGAACCTGCTTCCTGCTCCGTAAAAGGGGATAATAAATATTTTACCTAACTCACAGGGCAATTTTGAGTAAAGTTCTTTGTAAACCTTAAAGTGCTATAGAAATAAGAGACAACCAAAAAAAGATAAGGTGTTACCTGTTGAAAGGCTCTTATAAAACAGCTACACTTAAGCAGTAGCATGAAGGGAATAATGTAGACATAAGGAAGATTTCAGGATACTAGAATGGAAAGCCAAAGGAACTTGGAATGGATCAAGGAATGAGTGAATGAATGAAAGGATAAAGCATTTAGAAAGCACATTTACTATGTGCCAGGTATTATGCTAAACATTGAGAACTCAAATGCAAGTAAGCAAGAGAGTCCTTGCCCTCAAGAAGCTTATAGTTTAACCGGGAGAGCCAATCTATAAAGGGAAGCCAGAGAAAGAAGAGAGGACATGACACATATGTAAGTATGGTTTGCAAATGTGTCAACTTGGTTCTGGGCAAAGTAAAATAGAAGCTCACCTATTAGAGTCCAAAGTCCTGGGACAGAGATCAAGGTTCCCATGGGAGATGTGAGGATAACCAAAGGATGAGCTTCATGGCTTGGAAATGGCCTGGAAGTAATGTATTGGTCCGATTTTGGCAAACTTGTGGAGGTCTTTGGAAAAAGCATAGATTCTTATCTTGCTGGGTTAACTTTAGTATAGCCCTACCTGAGGGTAAGATCATAAGGTCAATAGCACCTAGAACTGGAAGGAACCTCTGGGGTGTTATTTTACAGATGAGGAAACTGAGAGCCAGGGAGGTTGAGGAACTGGCCAAAGTCACATAGGAAGTAAGGGAAAGAGCCAAAATTTAAGCCCAGGTCCTGGGAATCCAAATCTAGTTCTATGAATTCACCATACCACATTGCTACTCAGGCTACAGTTGTCCTGTGGGGTAGGTAGTTCAGGTACCATTATCTACATTTTACAGATGAGGAGACAGTTAAGGGACTGGCCAAATTTACACAAGAAACAAGCGGCAGGGCCAGGACTCCATCCAAGGTCCTTCGTTTCATTTCATTCCCTTCTCTTTGACCATCTTCTCTACAACCTCACCAAACACCTCAAGTCTATACCAGGGACCATACCCTGGAGGAACATCCCCCCTAGGTCCCTCCTTTCCTAGTTGGTGTCCTCTCCCAGGCCAGTATTTTTCATATAGGGAAAGCCCCAGCCACACTTCATTTTACTCCTTTCTCTCTGGTCATCTTCTCTATGACCTCCTTGCCAGCCGTGGTAGCCATGAGTGTATCTTTTTCTGAGCTCAGGAACCACAAATCATGATCAACTCTATTCCTGAATGACGTGTATCCTTTGCTCCCATTCACCATCCCTGTAATTTTTAGGACCAAAGTGCCTCTCTCTGGCCACCTCTCTCCTATACATGTTATCTCCTCCATTAGAATATAAGCTCTTTGAGGGCAAGGACTGTTTTTGTTTTTGTATTTGTATCCTTAGATGCTCAACATCATTCCTGGTACATAGCTAATGCTTAATAAATGCTTTTTCATTCATTTATTCCAAATCCAGGGCTCTTTCAACTACACTATGCTGCCTCTAAAATTGGAACTTGGCATCCTTTCTAAGATGAGTAGGCACAGATCAAAATATTTTATTAGTTTCAGGAAAACAGTTGGATGCTTGAGATACATGTAAAGGCCTGTTTTTAGGTTTCTTTGGAAAAGGCAGCTTCATCAGCTACAGCAAATGTCAGTGAACAGGGAAACTATCTCAAGATCTGATGTAATTAGCCTTGGCCACCTTTCATCAACATATGGGTGACTGGTTATATTATTACCACTTTCCTTGTTAGTTTTTGCAGTTCTATTCCTTTCTATTCCACTGCATGTGGTTCATATTTATCTCACAGACCTGGGAGTCATGTTTTCTCTCTTTTTGGGAAACTGGGAAGAAGCCAGGTTGTCACTGGGGAGGCCATCCTGACCTTGTGTGCCCTCAGCCCCCTCCTCAGGAACCTTGTCCTTACAGTTATCAGGCTCATCAGTTAGAGTCAAACTTTCCCTCCAGCCTACCCTTGCTGTCATTATTGAAAGATAGTGTAGTTTGATGCGGTGGCAAAAGCCTTGATCTTGGAGCTAAAGGAACAGCATTCAAATCCTGTCCCTCTGTAGAACTGTAAATAGTAAAACTGAAATAATAATACTTGAAATATTTATCTTACTGGGTTGTTATGAGAAAAGTTCTTTGTGACCCTTAAAGTGCTATAGAGATATGAGCTAGTAGTGTTATTATTACCTCATCCAGGACCGTGTGCTTGGAAATGGAACTGGAAAGATGAAATCAGGCACTGTCTCTGTTCTTAAGGTACTTTGCGACATGGACACACATAAGTACAATATAAAGTAAAATATGATCAACATAAATTTGGCTCTTCTAAAATGTCAGATTAATTAAGCTTACATTGAATGAGGATAAATGTAAGTCTCTGTACTCAAGTTAAAAGATTCAACTTCACAGGTGCAAGATAAGGGAATTGGGGTTAAGGCAACAATTTATGTGAAAAAGATCTAGAAGTCTTACTAGATTGCGGTAATCAGAAAAATTAAATGGAATCCTAAAATATATTGAAAAGTATATTACCTAGCACAAGAGAGATAACAGTCTAACTCTACTGTGCCCTGGGTAGATCACGTGTGGAATATGGTTACCAGGAATTCTATTGTCTTGTTGCTTGATTAGAGAACAAAGAATATCTTTCGAAGATCCTGAATATGAACATTGGCAATTCTGGCTTACATCCCTCTACACATGACCTTTCAGTTCTGGGCTCTACATTTTATTAAAAGATATTGACAAGCTAGAATGAATTAATCTAAACCACGAAAGAGTTTACTCTCTGCAAAGAATGGTGCTAAGAAATAGGAATCCAAATACAACATGGAAACTGTACATGGTTACCATAGCAACCTCCTTATCTTGGAAGTTCACTCTGTCCCTGATTTTCTCACATATGGAATTTCATTCTGCCCTTGAAGCTCCTACTTCTTATTTATTATAGCAACAACAACAATAAATGTGTTATAATTTTATACCACTGTTATGAGACATCAATCACATATAATGTCTAATTATACATAACACATTATTTATTATATATTATGAGTTATAGGTTGTATATATCATATATAACTATATGTCATTATTGTGATAAGTCATATTTTTATAATTATATTATCATATTATGTTTTCTATATATATAAAATTTGTATAGTATCTACTATGTGCTAGACACTTTACAAATATTATCTCATTTGATCCTCACAACCACTCTGAGAGATAGGTGCTATTATTATTCCCATTTTACAGTTGTAGAAACTGAGGCAAATGGAAGTTAAGCAACTTGCCCAGGGTCACACAGCTAGTAAGTATCTGAGGGTAAATTTGAACTCAGATCTTCCTAACTCCAGACCCAGAACTTGATCCAATGTGCCATCTAGCACTTTGGGTGGCTCCTCCCAGAACCTCTATTTAAAGGAAAGGGCCCAAGTTAGCTATGTCTTCATTTTTTTTCCAGTTTCACTCCTTACTTTCCCTAACCATTTTCCCCACTTTGAGTACTTTCTCCCTTTTGTCTCCCTTTTAGAATGTAAACTCTTTGAGGGCAAGGACTATTTCTTTTTATTTGTATTCTCAGTGCTTAGCACAGTGTCTGGCACATTGTAAGGGCTCATTAATACTTGTAGACTTGATTTGAGACAGATCCTTCCCTCAAGAAATTATATTCTAATGGAAAATGTCAAAAATATAGGAGAGTGGTAGCCAGGACTTATGATCTGTGAAGTCACAAAGGTGGATATTGGAACAATAGAACAGTCCTTCACACACCCTTTCCAGAAGCTGTGGGAGTGGTGATCTGATTATAGTTCTCCCCCCAAAAAGGTAGAAAGTTGGAAGAGGGGAAGGGTATTTGAGGCTGCGGGGTGGAAAATGGCTGGGGAGAAGATGAGGACTCTAGTGTCAAGAAGGTTGATAAGGATAGTGAGGGACTAGAGACTAGGTCATACAAGCATCAATCAAGTCAAGTCAAGCCAAGTCAATAAGCATTTATTAAACATTTGTAATGTGCCAGGTACTATGCTAAGCACTGAGAATATAAATACAAGCAGAAGAAAAATAGTCCCTGTCCTCAAGGAGCTTATGGGGGCATGTAAGGAAGCTGAAAAGAGGTAAGGGCAGGGGTATATATGAAAGTAACCAGCAATTCAGCAGCATAGCTTGGAGAGGAATGAAAACATGGAGGGCTTTTTCCTTAAAATGGGTGATTTTGGAAGAACCAGACAATCAGATGGAGAGGCAGGGGTGGAGGGTACTTCCATTGTGAGAAGAAGTCCAAGGGGTAGAGTGAAATTCAAGTGTTACAGGGTCACTGCGGCATTATAGATAATACCTGGGTAAGTCAAGAGTGCTGCCGGGATAGGATCAGGAGAAGAAAAAAAAAACAGGAAAAAAGGCTATTTTCATGTATTTGAAGGCCTGTCATGTTGAAGAGGTATTCCACATGACCTCAGAGGGGAGAAGTAGGAAGATGCAAAACAGCAGATTTTTGTTTTTAGAGGACATATGAGGAACATTTCATAACATCGATTATTGGTATTTACAGTATGTGAATCTTAGTTCACAAAACCATAATCAGATACATTTTTTGCCCTTCAGCAGATAAACACCAAAAGGCTCTTAAAATTACTTTCTAGGCATTAGGAAAGATGACCTTTTCAGAAGAGGGAAACAAAACAGGGAAAAGATAAGTCAGTCACTTGGTCCACTGATAAACAAGAGTTGCTGACAATTTACCCATTAACAGCTTTTTCCTTAATTATCTGAGAATGGATCCAGTTTATGTTAGATTAGAATGAGATGGAAATAAAATTAATGGGCTTTCAAACCAAGTAATTGGAAAGAAATGCTCTATGAGTATTCTCATTAAAGAATTTACTCTACTCCTCATATTGGCCCAAGCCAGAACCAGGCCTTACAATTACAAATTTGGGAACATTTTCTTTAGTGCTATTGCTTATGCATCAAGGTTTACAAAAATGCTTTTCCTTAAAAACAACTCTGTGAATTAAAGAGTGGAAATATTATCATGTCCATTATACAGATAAGATATTGAGGCCCAGAATGGGCAAGTGATGTGCCCAAGTCAATGTGGCTAGTAAGGAGTAGATATAGGAGTGCTGCTTTTCTATTTTTGAAGAATGGAAAATATTTATTAAGCAGTTTCTATGGGCCTGATAGTGTACTAAATTCCAAGGATCCAAATAGAAAAACAAAATAGTATTTGCCTTCAAGGAGCTTACATTCTAAAGACAACATATGTAGGGGAGTAATATTCACAGAAATTTTAAGGATGTTGAGTGGAGCCAAGGGGCAATCAACACGTCCTCTCTAGGAATGGTAATATTGACCTGATTATTGGTCCCAGAGCAAGAAGATGGAGAAGAAAGAAGGAAGGAAAGGAAGAAGGAAAGAAACATTTATTAGGTATGTGCTATGTGCCAGGTAATATACTAAGCAGTTTACACCTATTTCATTTGATCTTCACAACAACCCCAGGAGGTAGATGACTGTATTATCCCCATTTTATTATTGAAAAAACAGAAGTTGGGCAAACAGAAGTTCAGTGACTTGCCCAAGGTCACACTAGTAAATGTCTGAGGCCAGATTTAGGTCTCCTGAACTTAGGTTTCCTAGACTCCAGGCCTAGTGTTCTATCCACTGTACCATCTAGCTGTCTAGGGAAAGGACATAAACGTAGCATTATGGTATGAAGATGGCCAGCAAGCAAGATGGTAGATTGGAGGTAGATTATATAGGTCCCTTCAGTGAAAAGCCCAGGTCCTCAAAGTGGGAGATGGAATGTTGGATTTGGAGATGGAGGCTAAAAGTGTAGGAACAGAACATAAAACTGGAGAAGTAAAGTGGGTTTGGGTCAGGCTTGATGTGGACAATGCTCTTAGGAATGCTTATGAGCCCAGTGCTTCCCCCCTTTCACCATCCTCAACATTCTCGTCATAGACTGGATGACCCTTGCAGATTTAAATCTACCAGCCTGTCATCATCATTAGCAAATATTCACTTAGCAGAACACTGTGTTTGGTAAAGGACAGCAAGATGGTGCAGTGGATACAACATTGGGCTTGGAATCAGGAAGACCTATCTTCCTGAGTTCAAATCTGGCCTCAGACACTTCTAGTTGTATGACCCTGGATAAGTCATTTAACCCTGTTTGCCTCAGTTCCTCATCTGTAAAATGAGCTGAAAAAGGAAATGGCAAACCGCTCCAGTATCTTTGGCAAAAACAAACAAACAAACAAACAAACAAAAAAAACCTAAATGGGGTCACAGAGTGTCAGACACAACTGCAAATAATTGAACAGCATGTTTGGTAATGTGAAAGAATATTAATAAGTATCGGACAAGGTCTCTTCTCTCAAGAAGTTGATAGTCTGGTAGTGAAAGAAGGCTCAAAGGACTGGGAACCAGGAAATCCTAAGTTGAAGTCAGAGTGTTACCAATAACTTTATGAGTGACCTAGAGGAAGCAGTTTTTTCTTTCTGGTCCTCGTTTCCTCATTTGTAAAGTGTTGGAGTTGCATTCTAAGATCTTTAGGTTCCCTTTGACGCCTGATGTTTTATGTTCTAAAGTACATTCCAGTTCTGACATTCTGTGTGCCGGGCTTTGGTTGCAGGGACAGAATGTGTGCATAAAGAACAGTCCACAGTAATTCAATGCTAAATACATAATAGAGACATTAAGACCTTCAAGAATTATCTTAGAGATTGCTAACTGTGTGGTGGGTGGTCTGGTAAGAGTTCATGAAGAAGGTAGGTCTTCAGTTGGGTCTCAAAGGGTAGGGAGGACTTAGAAAAGTAGAGTCTAAAAAAAGGTAAGGCATCCCATGCAGAATGAACAATGTCAGTGGCAGCAGGGCAATGGGGATTCACACAGTATGATCAGGAAATGATGCTCTGTCTTAGCTCTTCAACCTTCCCTGCCTACATCCCCCCATCTATTTTATCCTGTTGTAAATCGAGACACAAAATTGAGATGTGGGAGCAGGGCAACAGTAGCTGTCAGTGGTCCTAAGAAGGGCCTCTCCTACAGTGATGTTGCAAGTAGATAACAGTAAAGAGAGCCGAGGCCTCCTTCCTAAATTGTCCATTATACTTTAGCCATAAAGCTGAATGTGTTGGAAGGAGGAAGAGGGTCAGATGAGTTTTTGCAGGGTAGAGCAGTGTAGTTCCGGGGAGCCACCGTGGCTTTCCTTGTGTATCTGAGTCTAGGTTTCCCTGCAGGGTGTGGCCGTCTGGTAAAGTCTGGCATGACATGATGCCGTAATATACCAACATCCATCCCCTTCTCTTCTAACTCCCCTATTCCATTCCTTCTTTCATGTTTCCCTGTCTGTGGACATAGCCCCTTGGCCCTGCTTTTCCTGAAGGCTAATTTGGAATACTGGGACTGCCCTGATTTCCCTCCAAGAGAGCAGTTCTGAGTTTTCATAGAAAAGTCACTAGAGATAAAGCCTTAAACCCAAAAGGAGAGTTTAGGTTGCTCCTTGCTAGGAGAACTCCTGTTTTCAGTGCATACTGAATGAAACTTACATCCCTATATAAGAACAGGTACCTCTGAACAGTGTCAGAATAGCCAATTGGCATGTCCCTAGTGGCCACCAAAGTGAGATCCTTCCCATGGTAGCTAAAAGGATTTTTCCTGGGATTATGGGAATGAAAAAATGATCACAGAATAACTGTAAGGGACCTCAGAGATCATATAGTCTGCATCCCCCCATCTTCCAACAGAGGAGAAAACTTAGATCTATAGAGAAGTGATCTGATTAAGGCCACACATATAGCAAATCTAATCAGATCTAGGTCTTCTGACTCTATACAGAGTCTCTTTTTTAACTATGCCATAATAATTGGTGTAATTATTCTTAAGCATATACCTTTTTTTCATTTTAAATAAATCTCATTTTAGGTATGTAGCACTTATCTGCAGTTAGTTTATACTTAGAATAATATGATATTATCCCTATTTTATAGATGCTGAAAGTGAGTCCCTGAGAAGCTGAGTGATTTGCTCAGAGGTCTGATAACTAGTCAGTAGCATAACTGGGACTTTTAACTCCACAGACATTTTGACTCCAAATCCAGTGGTTTTTCCATTAGAGGACATTGCCTTTCAAGGATCATACCTTTTTTCTGTGGGGTTTCTGTTCACAGATGAGAAAACTGGTCATCAGAGACGTTAATTAGCTGGCCTAAGGTTACATAACTAATATTGACAGAGCTAGGAATCAAATACCATATACTTTGCTTTTCTTTGGTGAGGGTTTCCAGATTTTGGTTACAGCTCATTTCAAGTCTGAAATAAGCTAAACCAATAGTCAGTTGGCTCTCTCAACCCAGAACTCAAAGAAAAATGCTGCATCTGCTCAGAAACAGAGAAATGAGGCCCCAGAGAGTAAGCCAGCTATTGCCATAGCAACACAGATATGCTTTACAGAATACTAATGTTCTTAGGATCCCTTTGCTCCAGGAACTAGCAGCTCCTGGCAGGGACACAGAACAAGCACAATCATTACAGTTTAGGGATTTTAAATATTTTATAGCCAGATTTTCTACTCTGCAGACAATAACCAGGAATTCCATTTTCCAGTTGCTTAATTGGAGAATAATGAACACCTTCTGAGCTCCCTTAATACACACATAGGTAATCTCAGTCTACTTTCCCTCTGCACATGACCTGTCTTCTACCACTGATACCCTATTATATAACCTTTTTTCTCTTCTGAGCAGGGTGTATTAACCAATAACATGCACCTGTTTGGAGATATGGAAATTATAATATTTCTTTCCTTACCTGAGCCTTTACTACATTTTCCCACTCATCTCCCTTTCTTTCCTTCCTATTGTATTCCATGGGACCCAATTCCCCATACTGTGACTTGAAGATCCAGCTGTTTTACAAATCTTAGCCCAATAATAAAATCCTTCAGAGTCTATGGTTCTGAGGGGCAGCTAGGTGGCAGAGTGGATAGAGCTCTGGCCTTGGAGTCAGGTGGACCTGAGTTCAAATTCGGCCTCAGAAACTTGACACTTACCAGTTGTATGACCCTGGGTAAGTTACTTAATCCTGGTTACCTCACCAAAAAGCAAAAAAACCCCAAGAAAACAAAAAAAAACCCAAAACAAAACAACAGCAACAACAACAACAAAACCCAGAGTCTATGGTTCTAATTCTATCATGATGTGATTGTTAGGAAGTTTGGCCATATATTGGTTAGGGGTGGTGGTAGGGGATGGAAATCTGTCTCTACAACTTCCATCAAGTGGCTAGGTGGGATAGTGGATGGAACTCAGGTCTAGAGTCAGGAAGACCTGAATGCAAATTCAGCCTCAGACACATACTAGTTGTGTGACCCTTGGCAAGTAATTTAGCCTCTGTTTGCTTCAGTTTCCTCATCTATAAAATGAGGGTAATGATTGTACTTACTTCCTATGGTTGTTGTAAGGATCAAATGAGATAATAATGATAAAGTACTTTTTACAGTGCCTGGCACATAGTAAGCACTATATAAATGTTAGCTCTTATTATTATTATTAGTAGTAGTAGTAGTAGGAGTAGTAGTAGTAGGAGTAGGAGTAGTAGTAGTAGTAGTAGTAATAGTAATTTGGCTCTCTGAGGTCAACAAGGGCCAAGTCTAAGTCTTCCTCCATAGGAGAGCCCTTCAGATATTTTAAGAGAGGGTCAAAATCATGGAATCTCAGAATTGTATCTATCTATCCTCTTTTAGATACAGGAAACCCTTCTGAAGGCACAATGATTAGAAAGAACACTGGCTTAGGAGTGGGGAGTTTTGAGTTCTAGTCTTAACCTTAAGTCACTGTGTAACCTTAGTTAAATCTTTTCTCTTTTGTGGACCTACATTTCTTCTCTAAAAAACAAGCCTATCATCTCTAATGTGTCTTTCAGCTCCAAAATCCTAATGTCTTCTTCTTCTTCTTCTTCTTCTTCTTCTTCTTCTTCTTCTTCTTC